>NC_029786.2:66214950-66314106 GCF_000816755.2 Arachis ipaensis
CATATGACAAAGAAGAAGGCACAGAAAAATAATAATAATAATAGAGATCCTTTATACCACAATATAGGGATCCCTTTGTGAGTGGAAGAAAAGAGGGGGAGACAAAGAATATGATGTAAAGGAAGAAACACAACTGTACGGATGGAAGAGATGTGAGATGAGATGTTAGGATATGAATGAATAAATAGAATAAGATGGGGGAGGGATAATTTTCGAAAATTATTTTGAAAAAGAGTTAGTGATTTTCGAAAATGGTTTTTGAAAATTGTTAGTATTTTTTCGAAAATATTTTTTTTTATTTTAAAAATAAAAATAATTAGTTAATTAAAAAGAAATTTTTGAAAAAGAGGGAAGATATTTTCGAAAATTAGAGAGAGAGAGAGTTAGTTAGGTAGTTTTGAAAAAGTTAAGAAACAAACAAAAAGTTAGTTAGTTAGTTGAAACAAATTTTGAAAAGATAGGAAGTTAGGAGGTTAGGAAAGATATTTTGAAAAGATATTTTTGAAAAAGATAGGATGAGAAGATATTTTTGAAAAGATATGATAGAAATTAGTTTTTGAAAAAGATTTGATTTTTGAAAAAGATTTTGAAAAAGATAAGATTTTCAAATTGAAAATTTGATTTGACTCATGAGAAACAACTTGATTTTAAAAATTTTTGAAAAAGTCAATCCAAATTTTCGAATTTGAGGGGAGAAAAAGGGAAAGATATTTTTTTTATTTTTGAATTTTTATGATGCAAGAGAAAAACAAGAAAAATGATGCAATGCATGAAATTTTTAGATCAAAACAATGAATGCATGCAAGAATGCTATGAATGTCAAGATGAACACCAAGAACACTTTGAATGTCATGATGAACATCAAGAACAAAATTTTGAAAAATTTTTAATGCAAATAAAACATGCAAGACACCAAACTTAGAATTCTTTAATGCTTAGACACTAAGAATTCAAGAATGCATATGATAAACATGAAAAGACACAACAAAAAATCATCAAGATCAAACAAGAAGACTTACCAAGAACAACTTGAAGATCATGAAGAACACTATGAATGCATGAAATTTTCGAAAAAATGCTAGATGCATATGCAATTGACACCAAACTTATAACATGACTCAAGACTCAAACAAGAAACAGAAAATATTTTTAATTTTTATGATTTTCTAATTTTTTTGGATTTTTTTTTTCGAAAATAATATGAAAAAGAAAAATAAGGATTCCAAAATTTTTAATATGAATTCCAGGAATCTTGCATTTTTAGTCTAAAGCTTCAGTCCAGGAATTAGACATGGCTCACTAGCCAGCCAAGCTTTCAATGAAAGCTTCAGTCCAAAACACTAGACATGGCCAATGGCCAGCCAAGCTTTAGCCTTTAACACGAGAGTATATTGCTCTTTGATAACAAATTGCAAGCCTCAGTCTAAAAGAATTTAGACATGGCTTTACAGCCAGCCAGGCTTCACATGCTTCATGAAACACTAGAATTCATTCTTAAAAATTCTGAATAAATTTTTGAAAACATTTTTATTTTTTTTCGAAAATAAGAGAAATTTTTTTGAAAATATTTTTGAAAGATTTTTGAAAAGAAAACGAAAAGAAAGTTACCCAATCTGAGCAACAAGATGAGCCGTCAGTTGTCCAAACTCAAACAATCCCCGGCAACGGCGCCAAAAACTTGGTGCACAGTCCTTCTTCAACCTCTGAATCTGATTTCTGCTCAAGTCCCTCAATTTCAGCCAGAAAATACCTGAAATCACAGAAAAACACACAAACTCATAGTAAAGTCCAGAAATACATAAAAAACATAAAAACTTATGAAAACATCCCTAAAAGTAACTAGATCCTACTAAAAACATACTAAAAACAATGCCAAAAAGCGTATAAATTATCCGCTCATCATTGGGTCAAGCTCCACACGCTTCTTAGCCTTTCTTGCTAATGTAGGAAATGGAATTGGTTGAGCCACTTCCTCTAAAATTTGCTCTTTTCTAGGGACTTCACTCCTTGGTTGTGGTTCTTCATCTTCAACTATTACATGTGACTCCTCCTCCTCTTCAATTTCTTCTAACTCAACTCCATCTTCTTCTTGAGCAACTTTTATCGGGTTAGGTGCTGTTGACTCTCTTTCCTTCAATTGCGTTCTAGACCTCAAGGTTACAGCGTTGATGCCACCATTGGGGTTGGGCAAAGGTTGAGAGGGTATGACACTAGAGGTTGAGGCTTGAGGAGTGGGAATAGAAGGTGGCTCCATGCGAGCAATGAGAGCTTGGAGAGTAAAAGTGAGGCCATTAAGACTTGAGTTGAGGGTGTTTTGGAGTTCCTTTTGTCCTTGGAGTATGGATCGGAGTGTGTCATCTTGATTTGGGGATGTGGAAGGGTAGGTAATTTGTGGTGCTTAGGGTTGATTAGGTGGAAGTGGTTGTCTATGAGGTGGTATGTAGGTTTGATAGTTCCTTCCTTGATTTGGTTGTTGGTTTGGGGGGTTTTGTGAGTAGCGGTTTTGTAAAGTGTTGTTGTTCCATCTTTGGTTGCCTCCGTTGTCCCTTCCTCCTTGTTGATAATTGTCCTGCCAACTTTGGTTGGAGCTATCCCTTCATCCTTGATTGGAGTTGTTACTCCCTTGGCTATAGTTGCCTCCTTGTTGGGGGTACCCTTGGTTATAGTTGCTCCCTTGGTTATGGTATCCTTGATTGGAACGTTCATAGTAGGGGCGATCATAAAAGTTGTGGGTAGCCGCTAGAGTGTTATCTTCTTGGAGACTTGGACATTCGTCCGTGTAGTGGGAATAGCATGAGCAAATGCCACACACTCTTTGGGGGACCAATTGTTGACATTGTTGGTTTTGAGGAGAAGGTTGTTGTTGAGATGGAGGTGGTTGTTGATTCACTTGGAGTTGCTTTAGAAGGCTTGTCATTTCACACAAAGTCTTGGTAAGGGTAGCGGTCTCACCACTAGAAGAAACTTCATTCACGGCCTTTGGACGGTTGACTCTTCGTCTAGCATGTTGAGTGGACTCGGCCAAGTCGGTAATGAGTTGCCATGCCTCCTCCGCCGTCCGATACTTTGACGAAGAACTGTTGCTTGAAGCATCCAATAAATTCTTATCTTGCTCCCTCATGCCTTGGCACACATAGCTAAGCAAGACTTGAGTGTCAATCATATGGTTGGGACATGAATCAAGAAGTTTGCAAAACCTTTCCCAATATTCATACAAAGTTTCCATCTCGCCTTGTACAATACATGAGATCTCCTTCCTTAGCTTGTCCATCATTTCCACGGGCATGAACTTATCAAGGAATTCTCTCCTAAGCAAATCCCAATCGGACACAACATCACTAGGCAAGGTATAGAACCACTCCTTGGCTCTTTCCTCAAGAGAGAAGGGAAAGGCAAACAACCATATAGCCAGTTCATCGGATCCTTCCTGCCTAGTAGTCGAGCATACACCATGAAAGTCCTTGAGGTGTCTAATTGGATCTTGTGCGGGAAGTCCATGGAATTTTGGTAAGAGATTGATGAGAGCGGTCTTGAGTTCAAAGTTTGCATTCAAGTTGGGATGAAGCACATGTAGAGGTTGGAGAACAAAATCCAGTGCACCCGCTTTCTTGAGAGTAACTCTTCTTGGAGCGGCCATGTTGTCAAAACCTAGATAAAAAAAAAACTATTAGTAGTATCAATGGAAGAATAATTGGTGCCTTCATTGGATGACAATGATATGGTTGGTGAATTGGTAAGAACCTTTTCACCTTCCTCAAAGACCAACCGCCTCCGAGCTTACCTAATATGAAGCAAGGTACTTTCAATTTCCGAATCAAAGGGCCGGGTGCTAAGCTCGAATTTGGTAGTGAACGCGTCATACAATGAAGGAGATAAGAAACTCATGAAATCAATCGGCATCTAAACAAGGATTAATCCTAACTAACAATCAAACAAGCAAACAATCAATTAAGAGAGAAATCCAAGTATTCACATATCAACATATTCACACTAACCAATAGAATGGCACACATAAGCAATTCCCCAGCAACGGCGCCATTTTGATGAACGGAAATATTCTTATGCCAATTAGAAACTAGTGATAAATCCGATCGTGAGTATAGTCTAACCAACATACGAATACCGCATCAAACAATTCTAAAATCTATGACCAAGAGTATTGATCCCGGGTCGTTCTCCCTAGGAATTGCTTTAGAATGTGCATCATTGATTAGGAAAGCCTTTGGGGTTTTGAGAGTGGGTGCAAGAATTCAAACTAGCAAAGCAATCAACAATTAATGGAAATAAAAGCCTTGGCCAAGGGTAAGCATTGGAAGTTCCATCATTATAGTTTCCTTCAATTATGATAAGAGTTGATTATTGCTTCACTTAGTTAACCCCCTAACAATGGAGGAAAGTCAAGTGAGAGTAACTAACTTGAGTCACAAGTCCTAGTCTCACCCTAGGGAAGTCTAGCTTTAGAGCACTCCAAGCCAATTAGCAATTTTCAATTCATAATCTACAATTGATATCCACTATTCAAGTGTCTCCAATAACTCAACCCCTAAGCCAAGTGAGAGAAATCTACTCCATAGCTAAGGTTGTCATTATCACAAACAATTGGTAAGCAATTATAGAAAACATGAGGCAATTGAGTGAAGAGAATCGAATTAAAGCTATCTATTCCAAACAATCATCAACAATCACACAATTGAATGAAACCTCAATTCATTAATCCACATTCAAAGTAACAAAGTGAACCAAATATAGATCTAAGAAATTGAACCAAAAGAACATCAATTAAGAGTAGAAGAAGAGTAGATCTACACCTATAGCAAAACAAAAAGTCAATTAGCAATAGATCTCACCAAGAATTCAAAGGAAACTTGCAATGGAGGATGAAAACCTAGAGAGAAGTTGGAGTTTCTCTCTCTAAAAAAAATGTAACTAACTTCCTAAAAATATCTCAAAATATGACTCTCCCCTAACACCCCTAAGCCTTGGTCTTCTTAAGCTTTTCCCTCCAAAATCTGCTCCAAAACAGGGCCTGGGAACCCCTTGAAATCGCTAGGCACGTGTTTCATTTAAAAAATCATGTGTGCACATCGACACGTACACGCACTGCACGCGTACGCGTCCTTGGGTTCTTTTGCGATCTGCGCGCAGGCGTACGGTGCGCACGAGCGTCATAAGGGATATGGCCCAGCCATATAAGCGCGCCGGCTCCTCGCTCGGCTCCGCTGCGCTGGCTCTGGATGAGCGCATCCACGCATACGCGCACGATACGCGTGCGCACGCATGTGCAAACCTCAATTCCTTGATTTGCTTCATGCTCCTTCCATTCATGCATGCTTCCTTCATTCCCCTTGGCCATTTTTGCCCTATAACTTCTGAAATCACTTAACAAATGGATCAAGGCATCTAATGGTAATAGAGGAGGATTACAATATCTCAATTTTTGATGCAAAAGAAGCATATTTTCATCTATGAGGTAGAATGGGAAAGAGACACAAAATCATGCAGTTTTATATGAATAAGTGTGAAAGATCATTGATAAAACCCTTAGATTCTATGCATGATAAACCCTAAAAATGAGGGTTATCAGACAGCGACCTCCCTACACTTATATCACAGCATCGTCCTCGATGCTCTAGTCAAGCTGGGTGTGAGGGATCATCGCCTCCTGAAGGGCGTGCTGCTGGCTCGGTGGGCTTGACGAACGGGATTTCTTGCCAGTAAAGAATTTTTATAAAATATAATCGCGTTGTAAGTATATCTTCTAAACCAACAGAGAATCCTTTCGTACAAAAGTTTTGGTTGTCACTTAAGCAAACCCAATAAAATTGATAACCGAAGTATTGAAACCTCGGGTCATCTCAAAAAATTGCAGGGAGGTGTGTTTATTATTGGTTATGGAAAAAGATATATTTTTGGGTTTTGAAAGGTTTGAACAAGTAATTTAAATGGCAAGAAAAATAAATTAATAATAATAAAATCTCTTGGCAACGTATGAGAATTGGAAGTCCTATCCTAGTTATCCTTATCAGGTGTGATGAGAATTGGGTTTTTCTGAGAAGATTTTGAGTTTGAGAATAGAAAAATAAATAATTATAATTTAAAGCAGTGGAAATTAAAAAGAGAAATTATATAATTAATTAAAAAGCCTTGACCGGGGGTGTGATTAATTGAAAGTTCTATCCTTGTTGGAATCTTCTCAAGTGTAGTGTAAAGAGGTTGTTGTTTTCACTTAGTTAACCCTTACTGAGTAAAGGAAAGTCAAGCGATTGAACTGACTCTTATCCATAAATCCTAGTCCTTTCCCTTGGGAAGGTCTAGCGTTAGTAGATACAGAATTAGCCAACAATGTCCAATTTAACTAAGCACTTGAGCATTCCAACTCAAGTGTCTCCTCTTAATCAACCCCCATGTCAAGTGGAAAATCTACTCCATTGACATGGATGCCAATTTTACATAATAAATGACTAAATAAATACTTGAAGATAATCAAACAAATAATGTCCTTAATATAAAAATACTCTTCGCATTAATAATGTCATAAAAGCTTTCCAATTGTAACTCTGAATAAGGATCAAAGATATAAAAGAGTAGAGATGATAATTGAAATAAAATTGGAAGCAATTAAATAAATAATAAAATTTAAATAGAAAAATACTATAGAATAAATGAAAATATAAGAATCCTAATTTAAAGGAACATTGAACCTAGAATCTGAGAAGAAATTGAAATCCTAATCCTAAAACCTAAGAGAAAGGAGAGAGCCTCTCTCTCTCTAAAAACTACATCTAAAACCTAAAATTGTATATTGAATGTTCCATATGTTGTATTATGTTTTTTTTTAATGGATTGATTCTCCCACTTTATAGACTCTAATCTGTGTTTTCTTGGCCGAAAACTGGGTCAAAAACAGCCCAAAAATTGCCACCAACGATTTCTGGTACGTACAGGTCACTGTAAAGTCATGCGGAAGCGTCGTCTATGCGTTCGCGCGGATTGAGTTTTTGCCAGGTCACGCGTCCACGTGATCCACGCATTCGCGTTGCCTGGCTTCAGGGAAGCTATAAAAAATTATATATCGTTGCGAAGCCCCGGACGTTAGCTTTCCAACGCAACTAGAACCGCGTCATTTGGACCCTTGTAGCTCAAGTTATGATCAATTTAGTACCAAGAGGTCAGGCTGGACAGCTTTAGCAGTTCCTTCAGTTTCTTGTATTCCTTCCATTTTTACATGCTTCCTTTCCATCCTCTAAGCCATTCCTATCCTGTAATCCCTGAAATCACTTAACGCACATATCAAGGCATCAAATGGTATAAAGGGAGAATTAATATTAGCAAATATAAGGCCAAAGAAGCATGTTTTCAATCATAGCACAAAATCAGGAAGGGAAACGTAAAACATGCGATTTCTATGAATAAGCATGAGTATAATGGATGAAAAATCACTCAATTTAGCACAATATAAACCATAAAATAGTGGTTTATCAACCTCCCCACATTTAAATATTAGCATGTCCTCATGCTAAGCTCAAGAGAAGCTATAATAGTGAAGAGGAATGGTAAAATGTATGAAATGCAACCTATCTATAAGAATACAACTAAATGTGAAATGCTTCTACCTACTTGGTTAAAAGTAAATAAACCTTTCAAGAACAAATATGAACTGGATTTCACTAATTCAAATCACAAAATAAAGTACAAGTAAACTTGCAGAAGAAAATAGCTCATGAAAGCCGGGAACAAGGAATCCAGCATCGAACCCTCACCGGAAGTGTATACACTCTAATCGCTCAGGTGTTTGAGGTTCGATCTCTCAATTCTCTACTAATCTTGCTTTTTAAGGCTTACTCTTCATCTAACAATCAACAAAAATTTGATGCACAAAATACACATATCAAGAGGTCTTGTAAGGGTTGTAATGGGGTTAGGGTCAAGGTAGGATTGTATTTGTCCAAGTGGATTAAAATCTAAATCCTTAATTAACTTAAACTTTCCACCTAACTTTAGACAATCCATGTATTCAAAGTACAAAACCTAACTATCCATTAACCATGTTTTTCACATATTCATGCATTCTAATTTCAAGTACAGTACATATGCATTGCTTTCACCACTTACTTTGGGGCATTTTGTCCCCTTTTTCTTATTTGCTCTTTTTCTTTTCTTTTTATCCTTTATTTTTTTCTCTTTATATATATATATATATATATATTTTTTTTTTCTTTTGTTTTTCTCAATGCATATGATTAAATTATTGAATGCATGAACATGTCCAAAACATTTCATTCACATTTTCATAAAATTCTAACATACTCAATTCTCAAACCAAATGTTTCCAAACCCAATTTTCCCATACTTAAATCATAAGCACTTTCACTAGTCTAAGCTAACCAAGGATTCAAATTAAGGACATTATTATTTTCCACTTAGAGTTAGTGATGAGCTAAAGTAAAGAATAAAGGGGTAAAATAGGCTCAAAATTGGTTTGCAAGGGATAATGAAAGGTAAGGCCATATGGGTATGTAAGCTTAGTGAAATAAGGCCTCAATCATATAAGTGCAAGCATACATCAAACAATGGAAATATAGAATCAAGCAAGATAAAGATCACAATTTTAGAGAGAACAGCACACACCAAAAAAATAAAATATTGGTTGATAAGATGCAACCAATCAAGTAGGCTCAAAATCTCACTGGTTTTGTATGTTCGAGCTCTAAACCATGTTCCAGTATAATATTTCTTCAAACAAATTTTTCAAAAAGTTTAAGTCAAATTAGTGAAATGTTATAAAAAGTTTCTTGAAAAAGAAATTATTACTTTAACCAAGTAGTGGTAAAATATGCACAAAATCAAACAAACATGCAATTAAACATGCAAATGCAACAACTAACTAAAAAGAAAATAAGACATTGGTGTTGAGACAGGAAGGTACTAACCCACGGAAGTCGCTATCGACCTCCCCACACTTAAAGATTGCACCGTCCTCGGTGCATGCTGAGATGTGCAAGTGGACGGGTTGCTCCAACTGATGCTTGTCTCCAAGGATTGTGCAGATGGACTTGTTTGTCTCCCCATTCAGAAGTTTTCTGTTTCCCTTCCTCGGTGGCCATCCTGAAAGAAGAGAAAAAAGAAGAAAAGTAACCCAAAAACAAAGATAGGAAACAATTTAAAATATGGTTGGGTTAATGTCAAATAGTGAGAGTCTCAGTTACATGGTAGCTACAACATGCAAGCGAGAAAATAGTAGAAGCACATGGCATACCAATAGTGCAAAAATTGCAACAATAGGGAGAGAGTGTGGGTAATGCAAGATAGTATAAGTGCATATCAATGCAAGAAGATATAAGTATCATGAAGGAGTAGCATTGACTTATGAAGAATAATACCCAGTCAGAGTAAAACAAGTCATGAAGCACAAGAATAATTCAAGAGAAGATGCAACAGTTAAATAAGAAAATTTAACACCAACGGAAAAATAATAAATTTAGAAAAAAATAAAAATATGCACAAAATTAAAATGCGATGAATGAAAGTATGCAAATAAATTAAGTAAAAATAGAATAAAAGTGAAGAAGGATGAGAAGTTAAAAAGATGAAGAAGAAGAAGAAAGTAAGAAAGGAAGAAGAAAGAAATAAGAAGGGGAAAAGAAAAATTAGGATTTGGGGAAGAAAAGATAAGATATTTGGCTAATCTGGATAAGTTGTGCGTTGCATGTGACGCAGACACGTGGTTCACGCGGTTGCGTGGTGTGCGATATTTTTCAGGTGACGCAGACGCATGGGATACTGACGTTAGGATTTTTGCCAGTAAAGAATGTCATAAAAACAGTCGCGTTGTAGATATAGTCTCTAAACCGACAAAAATCCCTCTGTACAAACGTTTTGGTTGTCACAAGTAACAAACTCCTTTGAAATTGATAACCGAGTATTCAAACCTCGGGTCGTCTTCTCAAGGAATTGCAGGGAGGTGTTCTTATTATTGATTATGAAAAAGTGTGTTTTTGGGGAATGTTGAGTTTGGGCAATGGGCACAGATATATTTAAATGACAAGTAAAATAAATAAATAACTGTAAAATAAGCTTTTGGCAAGGTATGAAGACTGGAGGTCCTATCCCAGTTATCCTTAGCAATTGTAATGATAATTGGATTTTTCTCCCACTTTATTAACCTCTAACTATGAAGGTAAGTTAAGTGGATGAATTAATTCTTGAAGAATTCCAATTCTCAATTCAACAATGAGTTTGATAACTCAAGAGTTACCAATTATTTAACCAAAGCCAAAAGGAAGAAAATGTGTAAGTTAAATTGAAAGCACTTATAAATAAAGCAAAGCAAAATTAAATCTGAGATTACCTCGAATTGCATTAATAATAGAAGATCAATCTAAACATAAAGAGTTCATAAATTAAATTGAGAAAAGAAATAAAAAGAACATTGAACCTGGGATTGAGAGTCACTCTAAAACTAAGAGAAATCCTAAATCCTAATCCTAAGAGAGAGGAGATAACCTCTCTCTCTAAAAACTACATCTACTCCTCAAATTGTGAATTGTCAGAGCCTTTTCATAAATAGATGTAGTCCCCCACTTTATAGCCTCTAATCTGTGTTTTCTAGGCCGCAAACTGGGTCAGAAACAGTCCAGAATTTGCTGGTTTCGAATTTTGCCACGCTGGATTTCCGTCACTGCGACGCGGCCGCATGGATCACGTGGTCGCCTCACCTAGCGTCAGTTGAACTATAACATATTATATATCAAATCGAAGCTCCAGACGTTAGCTTTCCAACGCAACTGGAACTGCATCGTTTGGACCTCTTTAGCTAAAGTTATAGCTGTTTGAGTGCGAAAGGTATGAAATGCAACCTATGAATGCAACTACATGCTAAATGCTTTGACTTACTTGGTTAAGAGTAAATAAGTTCTCCAAGATAAATACAAACCAATTTCCACTAATTCAAATCATACAATAAAAAGCAAATGAACTTGTAAGAAGACAGCTCATGAAAGCAGGGAACATAGAATTTAAGCGTTGAACCCTCACTGGAAGTGTATATCACTCTAATCTCTCAAGTGTATAGGGTTATTCACTCTACTCTTCTTGCAGTAGCTAAATGCATAAAATCAAACAAACATGCAATTAAACATGCAAATGCAATAATGAACAAACAAATAAAATAAAACATTGGTGTTGAAAGAGGAAATAACTAACCCATGGAGATCGGTATCAACCTTCCCACACTTAAAGATTGCACCATCCTCGGTGCATGCTAAGATGTGCAAGTGAATGAGGGTTGTAGTTTCTCAGCTGGGCTCTTTTTTTTTTTTTCTTTCCTTGCCGGCGGTTTGGGAGTAGCTTTCTCCTTTCCTTCCTTGGTGGCCATCCTGAAGAAGGGAAGAGAAAGTAAATTAAATTCAATAGATATATAGCAAGGAAGAGAATGGAAGAGTGGTGATGGGATGCACATTAGGATGTAATTGACATTAACACATGTTCTCGAGTACATGTGAAGAGTCAGCAATGAAAAATAGCCAGTGCATCGAAAGATAAGTGGATGCTGGGTGTTTATTGGCATGCCGGAAAAGGGCATGAGTAGCATAGACCAAGCATTACTTGTAATAAATTACCATGTTTGTATTGACAATTATATTCAATTAAAATAGTAAAGGGAGTTTATGAAAAGCAAGCATTGAATAGTAGAATAACATAGAGAAGTGCATAATGCCATATGAGCTTTTTCACAAACACATAGCATGCATGTTAAATAATCTAGTGAAAATAATAAATTGAACATGCAAGCAACCCTTGAAAAATAAATATATATAATTGTCAAATAATTCCTCTAATAATCCACAAGTAAAATATAGAAATAATGACCCAAATAAATTTCTAACACCAATGAAAATAATGCAATGAATAAAAGTATGTAAATAAACTAAAATAAAATAAAAAGAAAAATAAGAGAGATGAGAAGGGAAAGAAGATAAGAAAGGAAGAAGAAAGAAATAAGAAAAGATAAGAAAAATAAGGATTAGAGAAGAAAAGATAAGAAATTTCGCTGTTCTGGACAATCTGTGCGCCGCTGGTGACGCGGACGCGTGAGTGACGCGGTCGCGAGGTGCGTGATAAGGTCAGGTGACGCGATAAACATAAAGAGTTCATAAATTAAATTGAGAAAAGAAATAAAAAGAACATTGAACCTGGGATTGAGAGTCACTCTAAAACTAAGAGAAATCCTAAATCCTAATCCTAAGAGAGAGGAGATAACCTCTCTCTCTAAAAACTACATCTACTCCTCAAATTGTGAATTGTCAGAGCCTTTTCATGAATGGATACAGTCCCCCACTTTATAGCCTCTAATCTGTGTTTTCTGGGCCGCAAACTGGGTCAGAAACAGTCCAGAATTTGCTGGTTTCGAATTTTGCCACGCTGGATTTCCGTCACTGCGACGCGGCCGCATGGATCACGCAGTCGCGTCACCTAGCATCAGGTGAACTATAATATATTATATATCAAATCGAAGCCCCGGATGTTAGCTTTCCAACGCAACTAGAACCGCATCGTTTGGACCTCTGTAGCTAAAGTTATAGCCGTTTGAGTGCGAAGAGGTCAGGCTGGACAGCTTAGCAATTTCTCCAACTTCTTGTATTCCTTCCACTTTTGCATGCTTTCTACTCATCCTCCAAGCCATTCCTACCTTATAATATCTGAAAACACTTAACACACATATCAAGACATCTAATGGTAATAAGAGAGGATTAATAATAAGCAAATATAAGATCAAAGAAGCATGTTTTCAATCAAAACACATAATTAGGAAGGAAATTTAAAGCCATGCAAATAGTATGAATAAGTGGGTAAAGAGTAGATAAAAACCACTCAATTGAGTACAAGATAAATCATAAAATAGTGGTTTATCAGTCACGCGATCGCGTGGCCTGTGCTATTGGCGCGAGTGCAGCCTTGCGTTCGTACAACTCTCTGTTTTAAATGCATTTTGCCAAAATTTAGGATGACGCGTTCGCGTGGGTCACGCAATCACGTGAGTGGCCATAATTTAAAAAC
The DNA here is from genome assembly GCF_000816755.2 of Arachis ipaensis. NCBI lineage: Eukaryota > Viridiplantae > Streptophyta > Magnoliopsida > Fabales > Fabaceae > Arachis > Arachis ipaensis. The sequence continues at coordinate 66,228,007 of NC_029786.2, forward strand.
AACGCAGACGCTTAGAGCACGCGTTCGCGTGGTAGGGCTTGGGCTTCTAGAACGAGTGCAGCCCAGCTCCATCATAACTTACTGCCAAACACCTCTTTACGTCGATTTTGCAGGGCCACGCGTTCGCGTCGGTGACACGTACGCGTGGGAGGCTTATTTTCAAAATGACGCAGCCGCGTCAGCGACACGGTCGCGTGGACATGTTTGTGCCTAAGCCACGCCTCCAGCCACGCTTTCACGTGACTTTCTGTTCAATTTTATTTTCTTCCCAACGCACCTGTGACACGGACACGTCAGCGACGCTTACGCGTCATGTGCGTGTTCTTTTTTTGTTTTATGCAATATGCAGATGCAAATGCAGAATGCAGATGACTATGCAGAAATTATGAATGAACACCAGTGAAAATAAAATAAAATAAAACTAAGAACAAAAAGGAAAGAATATACCATGGTGGGTTGTCTCCCACCTAGCACTTTTAGTTAAAGTCCTTAAGTTGGACATTTGGGGAGTCCTTTGTTATGTTGGCTTGTGCTTGAACTCATCCAGGAATCTCCACCAATGTTTGTGATTCCAATGGCCTCCGAGGTCCCAAACTAGTTGCATAAGGCCTTCAAGCAAGTTAAAGCAAGTGACAAGGCCCTATGAGTGTTGATTGCTGGAATGAATTCCGGGGTCCCAAACCTTGCTTTTGCGCCCATCTTCTTGTTGACCATCTTTGTTCCAACCGGGTGGTAAGCAATCCCAATTCTCACTCAGGCATCCAAACAGCTTCCTAGACCCATTCATTTGAGAATTATACCAACCCTTATACTTCAATTTGGAGCATGCAACCATATTGAACCTTGCATGACAACTCTTACCACTAACCATCTCCTTCTTATTCTTATAGCCACAAAGAGCTCTAAGTTTCCCATCTGTCTCAAGCAAAGCATATTCAAGTGAGCTAATTAAGCTTAGAGATGAGAGATTTACCCACTTGAATGAAGGGGTGGATGGTGATGGCTTTGGGGGAGAGGTCTCCAATAATTTTGGCAAGGTGATTTCCAGCTCCATTCCCTTGAGCTCTTCCTTGACAACTTCCACCTCCTTGCAGGTCTCTTTAATTTCAACCTCTTCCTCTTGGTAGCTTTCTTCCAATTTAGTCGCTTCTTTATTGCTTACCAAGGGTATGGGAGGTTGTGCTTCTTCTTCTTCAATCTCCATGTCAAGTCCAATGGGAGCGGATTCAATTGTAGATAAGAATTCATCAATGATTGAATCCATCTCTTGATCATCCCCTTCAAAGTCTTCAACCATGATAGGCCTTGGAGGTTGTACACCCTCCTCAATATCAAATTCAAACCCCTTAGAAGGGGGCTCTGTAACTTGACTTTCCCATGGAGGTTCAGCATCTCTCAAGTCTTCAACCAATTCTTCTTCTTTGATAATTTCGGCTTCCTCCACTTGTTCCAGTACAAAGTCATGCTCCGCACTGTCCACTGGAGTTTCTAGTATCTCCTTCATGCTACGACCATTGGTTGAGGAAGGGATAAAAGTTGTTTTGATTCGGAGATCTCAATATCTCCTAACACCCAATGAACTCCCCATTCCTGGTTTACCACTTTCTCTTTACATTCTGCAATTAAATTCATGCAATCACCCCCATCCCTTTTAATTTCAGCAATTTAGCTTCTCGCTCTTTAATTCATGCAATTTTACATTCCGCAATTCTCATATAAATCTTGATTCCGCTCAACTAGAACATACTTCTAATCCGAATTGCTCACTCAACCAATCCTTGTGGGATTCGACCTCACTCTATTGTGAGTTTTTACTTGACGATAACCGGTGCACTTGCCGGAAGGAATTTTGCCGATCGTGCAATTTCCTAAATCGTAGCATATCAAGTTTATGCACATCAGTTCTTCATTAGATTGTCCACATGAAGCCATGGGGGTTTCTTGAGTGTCCGAACATCGGGAAGGCAATCGATTTATTGCTTGATTCAATTGGTGAAGGGTTGCATGAAATTTATTCACCGTTTCCTTGAGATGCTTCTGTGATTCTCGGGTCGATGGATATGGACATGGTGCATATGGAAGTGGTGGTTCTTGGGAGTAATTGGATTGGAATTGGGGTAGGTAAGGGTTAGGGTCATATGGAGGTGATTGGTGATGGGTGGCTTGTGAGTATGGTGGTTCAAAGCTATGTTGAGGAGGTGGTTCATAGGCATATGATGGGACTTGCTGATAACTGCAGGGGGATCCACCATATCTATCATCTTGGTACGCACCTCGGAATGGCTCCTGACCATAGTAGTTTGGTGGGTGTTGGTTGTCACGAAAGGGTCCACCATAACTATTGTCTTGACATGCATTGTGGAATGGTCGTGGTCCATGGTATCTTGGAGGGTGTTGTTGCCTAAAGGGTTGATCAGATCCTCATGGCTCCTTCCATCTTTGATTGTTTTGACCTTGATGCATGTTCCTGTTATAGCTTCCATTCCTTTCAACAACATTAGAACTAAACTCAAAGTGACGGGGGTGAGAACTCATAGTAACTAATAAAAATTAAAAACAAAAATAAAAAGAAATAAACAAGCAAAATAAAATATTTACAAAAACCAATAATAAGGCACACGTTTGCAATTCCCCGGCAACGGCGCCATTTTGACGAACGGGATTTCTTGCCAGTAAAGAATTTTTATAAAATATAATCGCGTTGTAAGTATAGCTTCTAAACCAACAGAGAAACCTTTCGTACAAAAGTTTTGGTTGTCAGTTAAGAAAACCCAATAAAATTGATAACCGAAGTATTGAAACCTCGGGTCATCTCTCAAGGAATTACAGCGAGGTGTGTTTATTATTGGTTATGGAAAAAGATATATTTTTGGGTTTTGAAAGGTTTGAACAAGTAATTTAAATGGCAAGAAAAATAAATTAATAATAATAAATTCTCTTGGCAAGGTATGAGAATTGGAAGTCCTATCTTAGTTATCCTTATCAAGTGTGATGAGAATTGGGTTTTTCTGAGAAGATTTTGAGTTTGAGAATAGAAAAATAAATAATTGTAATTTAAAATAGTGGAAATTAAAAAGAGAAATTATATAATTAATTAAAAAGCCTTGACCGGGGGTGTGATTAATTGGAAGTTCTATCCTTGTTGGAATCTTCTCAAGTGTAGTGTAAATAGGTTATTGTTTTCACTTAGTTAACCCTTACTGAGTAAAGGAAAGTCAAGCGATTGAACTGACTCTTATCCACAAATCCTAGTCCTTTTCCTTGGGAAGCTCTAGCGTTAGTAGATACAGAATTAGCCAACAATGTCCAATTTAACTAAGCACTTGAGCATTCCAACTCAAGTGTCTCCTCTTAATCAACCCGCATGTCAAGTGAAAAATCTACTCTATTGACATGGATGCCAATTTCACATAATAAATGACTAAATAAATACTTGAAGATAATCAAACAAATAATGAGGTAAATAGAAAAATACTCTTTGCATTAATAATTTCATAAAAGCTTTCCAATTGTAACTCTGAATAAGGATTAAAGATATAAAAGAGTAGAGATGATAATTGAAATAAAATTGGAAGCAATTAAATAAACAATAAAATTTAAATGGAAAAATACTATGGAATAAATGAAAATATAAGAATCCTAATTTAAAGGAACATTGAACCTGGAATCTGAGAAGAAATTAAAATCCTAATCCTAAAACCTAAGAGAGAAGAGAGAGCCTCTCTCTCTAAAAACTACTTCTAAAACCTAAAATTGTATATTGAATGTTCCATATGTTGTATTATGTTTTTTTTAATGGATTGATTCTCCCACTTTATAGCCTCTAATCTGTATTTTCTGCGCCAAAAACTTGGTCAAAAACAGCCCAAAAATTGCCTCTAGGGATTTCTGGTACGTACAGGTCGCTGCAAAGTCACGCAGAAGCGTCGTCTACGCGTTCGCGCGGATTGAGTTTTTGCCAGGTCACGCGTGCGCGTGATCCACGCGTTCGCATCTTTTGGATTCAAAGAATCTATAGCAAATTATATTTTGTTACGAAGCCCCAGACGTTAGATTTCTAACACAACTGGAACCGCGTTATTTGGACCTTTGTAGCTCAAGTTATGATCGATTTAGTACCAGGAGGTCAGGCTGGACAGCTTTAACAGTTCCTTCAGTTTCTTGTATTCCTTCCAATTTTACATGCTTTCTTTCCATCCTCTATGCCATTCCTGTCCTGTAATCCCTGAAATCACTTAATGCACATATCAAGGCATTGAATGGTATAAAGGGAGAATTAATATTAGCAAATATAAGGCCAAAGAAGCATGTTTTCAATCATAGCACAAAATCAGGAAGGGAGACATAAAATATGCAATTTCTATGAATAAGCGTGAGTATAATAGATGAAAAACCACTCAATTTAGCACAATATAAACCATAAAATAGTGGTTTATCAACCTCCCCACACTTAAACATTAGCATGTCCTCATGCTATGCTCAAGAGAAGCTATAAGAGTGAAGAGGAATGGTAAAATGTATGAAATGCAACCTATCTATAAGAATGCAACTAAATGTGAAATGCTTCTACCTACTTGGTTAAAAGTAAATAAACCTTTCAAAAACAAATATGAACTGGATTTCACTAATTCAAATCACAAAATAAAGTACAAGTAAACTTGCAGAAGAAAATAGCTCATGAAAGCCGGGAACAAGGAATCGAGCATCGAACCCTCACCGAAAGTGTGTACACTCTAATCGCTCAGGTGTTTGAGGTTCGATCTCTCAATTCTCTACTAATCTTGCTTTTTAAGGCTTACTCTTCATCTAACAATCAACAAAAATTTGATGCACAAAATACACATATCAAGAGGTCTTTTAAGGGTTGTAATGGGGTTAGGGTCAAGGTAGGATTGTATTTGGCCAAGTGAACTAAAATCTGAATCCTTAATTAACTTAAACTTTCCACCTATCTTTAGACAATCCATGTAATCAAAGTACAAAACCTAACTATCCATTAACCATGTTTTCCACATATTCATGCATTATAATTTCAAGTACAGTACATATGCATTGCTTTCACCACTACTTTAGGGAATTCTCAAACCAAATGTTTTCAAATCTAATTTTTCCACACTTAAATTATAAGCACTCTCACTAGTCTAAGCTAACCAAGGATTCAAATTAAGGACATTATTGTTTTCCGCTTAGAGTTAGTGATGAGCTAAAGTAAAGAATAAAGGGGTAAAATAGGCTCAAAATTAGTTTGCAAGGGATAATGAAAGGTAAGGCCATATGGGTATATAAGCTTAGTGAAATAAGGCCTCAATCATATAAGTGCATGCATACATCAAACAATGGAAATATAGAATCAAGCAAAATAAAGATCACAATTTTAGAGAGAACAGCACACACCAAAAAAATAAAATATTGGTTGATAAGATGCAACCAATCAAGTAGGCTCAAAATCTCACTGGTTTTGTGTGTTCGAGCTCTAAACCATGTTCCAGTATAATATTTATTCAAACAAGTTTTTCAAAAAGTTTAAGTCAAATTTGTGAAATGTTATAAAAAGTTTCTTGAAAAAGAAATTATTACTTTAACCAAGTAGTGGTAAAATATGCACAAAATCAAACAAACATGCAATTAAACATGCAAATGCAACAACAAACTAAAAAGAAAATAAGACATTGGTGTTGAGACAGGAAGGTGCTAACCCACGGAAGTCAGTATCGACCTCCCCACACTTAAAGATTGCACCGTCCTCGGTGTATGCTGAGATGTGCAAGTGGACGGGTTGCTCCAACTGATGCTTGTCTCAAAGGATTGTGCAGATGAAGTTGTTTGTCTCTCCATTGAGAAGTTTTCTGTTTCCCTTCCTCGGTGGCCATCCTGAAAGAAGAGGAAAAAGAATAAAAGTAACCCAAAAACAAAGATAGGAAACAATTTAAAATATGGTTGGGTTAATGCCAAATAGTGAGAGTCTCAGTTACATGGTAGCTACAGCATGCAAGTGAGAAAATAGTAGAAGCATATGGTATACCAATAGTGCAAAAACTGCAACAATGGAGGAGAGAATGTGGGTAATGCAAGATAGTATAAGTGCATATCAATGCAAGATGATATAAGTATCATGAAGGAGTAGCATTGACTTATGAAGAATAATACCCAGTCAGACTAAAACAAGTCATGAAGCACCAGAATAATTCAAGAGATGATGCAACAGTTAAATAAGGATTAAAGATATAAAAGCTTTCCAATTGTAACTCTGAATAAGGATTAAAGATATAAAAGAGTAGAGATGATAATTGAAATAAAATTGGAAGCAATTAAATAAACAATAAAATTTAAATGGAAAAATACTATGGAATAAATGAAAATATAAGAATCTTAATTTAAAGGAACATTGAACCTGGAATCTGAGAAGAAATTGAAATTCTAATCCTAAAACCTAAGAGAGAGGAGAGAGCCTCTCTCTCTCTAAAAACTACATCTAAAACCTAAAATTGTATGAATGTTCCATATGTTGTATTATGTTTTTTTTAATGGATTGATTCCCCCACTTTATAGCCTCTAATCTGTATTTTTTGGGCCGAAAACTGGGTCAAAAATAGCCCAAAAATCGCCTTTAGGGATTTCTGGTACGTACAGGTCGTCCACGCGTTCGCGCAGATTGAGTTTTTGCCAGGTCACGCGTCCGCGTGATCCACGCATTCGCGTCACCTGACTTCGGGCCAACTATGGAAAATTATATATCATTGTGAAGCCCTGGATGTCAGCTTTCCAACGCAACTAAAACCGCATCATTTGGACCTCTGTAGCTCAAGTTATGATCGATTTAGTACCAGGAGGTCAGGCTGGACATACAGCTTTAGCAGTTCCTTCAGTTTCTTGTATTCCTTCCTTTTTTACATGCTTCCTTTCCATCCTCTAAGCCATTCATGTCCTGTAATCCCTATAATCACTTAATGCACATATCAAGGCATCGAATGGTATAAAGGGAGAATTAATATTAGCAAATATAAGGCCAAAGAAGCATGTTTTCAAACATAGCACAAAATCAGGAAGGGAACGTAATACATGCGATTTCTATGAATAAGCGTGAGTATAATGGATGAAAAACCATTCAATTTAGCACAATATAAATTATAAAATAGTGGTTTATCAGGGCTCTGGCTGTGTAGGGGCCTAAGTCTCTGCAGGGTGCTCAAGCTGTGGCTCTGTGCATTCTCCTCCTGCTCATCTTCCTCCTCCTCAGGGTGCTCCGATGGTGTGTCAGGCTCGGAGGGGATGTCAGTATGCCCAGTCCTCATCATCAGCTTCAGATGCTCATAGTGTCGCTTGTTGCGATGCTCAGACTGCTCAGACTAGCTGCGAGGCGGATGATGAGGCTGTGGATGCGGGTGGTGCTGCCGGCGCTGAAGGTGCTGCGGAGGATGTGGCTGCATCAGTAGAGGCAGTAAGAGAAGGTGGTCTGTGGCCTAGAGCTTCAAACCGCTTGCCGTGTAGAATAATCTTTTTGCATTCAACAACCGGTGGCTTCTTATCCTCAAGCTCCCAGGGCACCTCAGCTCGGCGGGCCATCTGGGTGATCAAGTAGGGAAATGGCAGGGTGCCTCTGACATGAACTTGAGACATGTACTTCCTGATGAACCGTGGAAAGTACAGGTCCTTTCCTTCCATAACGCACTAAATGAGGATAATCATAGCAGCTGGAACCTCGGACTCGAGAGTGCTAGGCATAACATAATTACTCAGTATTTGCTGCTATAGCCTAGCCTCAGCATTAAGATAGATAATCTTGATGCCCTTTGGAGTTACCTTCGACTTACCCATAGCCCAGGGAACAGCAGGATCAATGGCTATGGTGCGCCTCACAGCATCCCAGTCAAAGCTCATAAACCTAATGGACTCCTCAGCCTTCTGATAACCATCTGCTTCATCTGATTTTGGCTAGAAGTGGAGGATGTCCTCTATGGCCTCCTCTGTGACCAAGATCTGCTTGCCCCTGAGCTGTACAGCATCAAGGGTCGTCTTGTAATAGTTACAGTAGAATTCACGGACCCAGGATGCGTTAACCTCTGTCAGATTCCTCTCTAAAAATACCCAACCTCGCTGTTTGATCTATTCCTCAGTGTATTTCTTTAACTCTATTGGTATTTTGATGGTCCGTTCCAGGTAGAGGTGCCTTTTTCCACAAAGACCGGAAACTTTAGTTCACAGTAGAGGTTTGCAAATTTAACTTGATCAGAAGCAGGCATTAGTTGATCATCTTTTTCCTGTGGAGTGAAGTTCTTTTCGCACCAGGATTCATCTGATAGAACATCCACTAGAGTAATGGATGACTGGCCTCGCTTCCTCTTACCGGTGCTGGCCTTAGACTTGCCTTTTCCTTTCAAATCAGACATCTTGAAAACAAAAATTCCAGGATACAATTTATCAACTAAAGCAGAGGAAAGAAAAGCAGGTAAGAAGCAAGCAGACAGGAAGCCAGAAAAAAAGAAACCAATAATAGTGGGAAGCTTATTTGTTAAGCAACAACCATTAGCATGCCTTAAAAGGAACCTAAAGGATTTAGTTTAATCTAAAAGAAAAGTTTTCGTCAATGAAGTCAAGAGTTAGAAAAGTGTGAATAAGTTATTGGCATGGAAATGTTGTTCTTAATCAAAAGAAGTTCAAAAGGTATTAGAACAAGTAAGCTCACAGTCAAGCATAAAATTCAAGTTATCGATGATAAAACATGTAAATGAGCGAAGCAAGAAAAGAATTAAAATCATTAGTAATGCATTGTAAGTAGAAAGGGAACCAAAAGGAATGGAAATGCTAACCCTTCACCTCATGAATTGGCTTCAGTTTAAACCAAATAAAGCACAATTTCAAAAGCACGAAAGTCAATTCATGAGTGGGAATTAAGTAAAACAGTTTTCAAAAAAATTTGGGCAGCATTCCGGTAGTAAAAGGAACATTCCCGGAATGAATAAACAGCAGCAGATCAACAAGTCAAGTCAAGCTCGTATGAAGTTCAATATTTGGCAATGAGCATAAAGAACAAGAAAATCATATGACTCAGGCATCATCAGTCAAAACAAAATAGCCGGCTGATTCCCAAACTTAATCAGGCATCTTGGATTTCTTATGAAGTCATTAACGAATAAAAGTACCAAAACCATAGATAAATTCACAGGGAATAAGCAATTGAGCCGGTAAAATAGCAATAAGCAATGATTCTATAATGCAGTCAGCTTTGTCTCAGTAAATTCAGCAATCAATCATGAATAAAGAGTATGGATTCAAAGAATCAACAATGAAGATCAAATCGCAAGAAAAATTCAGCAGCAATAGCAACACAGATTTGAATTCCATTAAAATCATACATCAGGAATCCAATATCCATGAACCAAATCAACGCAGATAAGAACTCAGCAATTTTAGAGAAAACCAGCAGCATCAATAAACCAGTTTAGCACCAAAGTAATTCAATGAAACATTAACAAAGCATGAATCATAATTTAAACCCATATAACAGCATCAAGCAAAGCAATTTATCACAGGGAAAATTATCAGCACAAATAGAGAAGAATTAACTAATTTAGACAGCAAGAACAGAGCACTTATCAGACCTAAATCCACTAAACACATCCTAGCTACCTAACCACCTAAAATCCACTAAGAACATGCAAATCTAACTATCCTAAATTGAACAAAATTTAAATATGTGAACTGACTTAATTGAATAGAAAAGGAATTCGAATGCAGGGGTGGAAGTAGGGAAACCTGGAAGGTTCTGTGACAGAATTGGGACTAAATGGGAATGGGGGGTGATGCCCAAAGATGGTGGCAGTCCAGCGGCGCAGTGGCTGTCCGCGGCGGAGCTTTGGGTCGGTGAAGGTGGGTAGGGGGTGGTGAAAGGGGGAATAAGAAGAAGAAGAAAGGAGGGAGAGGGAGGGGCGGTCGGCGGCGGTCTAGGGTTGCCGGCGATAGCTGCGGTGGGAGGATGGTGGTGGTGAGTGGTGGCAATGGAGGTTTGGAGGGAAAGGAGAGAAAATGGAACGTTGAGGGGGGGAAGAAGTAGGGTGACGCGAGTTAGGGTTCTCACGTCAGGGGGGTTAATGAAATCAAATCCACGCGTACGTGATGACATGTCATCATGTCATGTTTTTCTATGCTTTTTCATACAAGAAATTGATTATTAGTGCTTAAATATTGCATGCTTTCGTGCTTAAAATGGTATAATTCCTTGATCTTTTGATTTTATAAACTTTACAGGAAATAAGAAGAAAAAGAAGCAAAAAAAGCATAAAATAAGCTAAAAAGGAGAAAAGAGGAATTTTGGGCACACTTTGAAGCTGGAGCACACTTTGATGCCTTTGGCCACGCTTTTGAAAGCGTGGCCCATGAAATAAGCAAGGAGAGCGCTCATTTGCAAAGAAAGCGCTACGTTTACTTACTGAGCATTTTCGAGCAAGTTAAAAATTTGGAGGAAAAGTTTTGCAAACGACGCGCACGCGTGCATGACGCGCATGCGTCGATTGTGCATCTCAGACAAGGCACGCGCACGCATGGCTGGCGCTGAAGCGTGGATTTGAGAATTTGCTACCCACGCGAACGCGTACATGACGCGCACGCGTGGGGTAGCGCTCACTATGCCAATGTAGCGCTCGTTAAGAGAACGCTACAAGGGACGCGTACGCGTGGGTGACGCGCACGTGTCGATGAAGCACCTGGCATGAAGCACGCGCAAGCGTGGGCTAAGCGGCAGCGTGCGAATAATATGTTTGGAGATCCACGCATACGCGTAGGTGACGCGTACGCGTGGGGAGCGCTCAATTGAAGAACGCTACGCTCACTAAGTGAACGCTGCAAGGGACGCGTACGCGTGGGTGACGCGTACGCGTCGATCGGTGAAAATGCAAAATCACGTGCAAGCTTGAGGGACGCATACGCGTGGATGAATGAACGCTGTGCTCAATTTTAAAACGCTACTTTCTCCTGGGAGCAGAATTCTGGCTCAATTAATCTGATTTCAAGCCCAAGTGAAATTTAAAGCAAGCAGAGCCCATTTTCATCACTCAAAGGCACAAGAGATAGTTAGATCAGGAATTTCATTTGAATTGTAATTTGTTTTCAATTTCAATTTCATTTCTATTTTGTAAAGCCTATATAAAGGCATTAGTCACATTCAAAAAAGGGGAGTGCACAGTAGGAGTAGGAGTAGAATAGGAAGCAAAAGGCTGGATGATTACAGACTCCAGATCTCTTTTGGAGGATTAGAGACTCCAGAGAGCTTAGTATAGTTGATACACTTTTACATTTCAATTGCATTGAATTCAGTTTACTCTTATTGCAAATCTCAATCTTCTGCACTTGTATTTCTCTGCAACTTTACATTTCTGCTCATGGTTCGATCTGATTTAATCTTCCAGCAATTTAAATTTCCTGTTACTTGTTCTCAAGATCACTTCAATTGCTTGATTTACTACTTTCTTTAAATTCCTTGCACCCAATTCCCTTTACATTTGATGCAATTTACATTTCTTGCTCTTTAAAATTCTGTCAAATTTACTTTCTGCAATTTATAATTCCTGCAATTTACTTTCTACTGCATCAATTCTCACTCAATACTGTTAGCTTGACTAAACTAATCACTCACTAAAATTTCTTGATCCATCAATTCCTGTGGGATCGACCTCACTCTTGTGAGTTATTACTACTTGATGCGACCCGGTACACTTGCCGGTGAGTTGTGTGGAAATCTAATTTTTTACTCATCAAGTTTTTGGTGCCGTTGCCGGGGATTGATATAGATCGACAATGATTAAATGGGTGAGAAGTCTAGATTAAGCATTTTCTTTGTTTTTTATTCTTTTCAATTTTCTGTTTTAAGTGATACCAAGGTGTTTGAGTTATTGCCTCACTAAGAAATTCTTCTCTGATACATGAATTTCAATTTTCATTGGTGATGTGTGTTACAAAATTCAAATGGAGTTCAACTCATCTTGTGATCAAACAAATTTTATGAGATATTACCCACCATCACCAATCTCTAATGGTGGCTGGGAATATCACCAAGAAATCACAGATTCTGAGCACTCCAATCAATGGAGATATGCTTCAGAACCACAAGATGAGCAAGACAATTTCATGGGATATTACCCACCATCACAATATGATTCAAGTCATTATCCTAATGATGGCTGGAAATATCACTAAAAAAAGATAGATGATGAAGCAATTCACATGAGATATGATCCAGAGCCACAAGATGATTTATGTCATTACCCTTATGGTATCTGGACATGTCAACAAAAGTGTGAACAATTAGTTGAAATGGGACACTTTCCAGAGACACAATATGATCCAGATTTTGATGATTCTAACAACTACTCATATTATGGCTAGGAAAGTCAAAATCAAAGAGATCTTAGTGATCCATACTTTGTTCATCAAGAGACATCATCACTGGAGTGTGCTTTCAATAAATTCATGCAAAATTGTCCCCCAATGCCACAAGATGATCCACACTATGATGAATTCAACAATTCTTTAAGTAGTGCTTGGGAGGATCAAAATCAGAGAGCACTCGATGTGTCATACTCCATTAATCAAGAGCCATCATCACTTGAGCAGACGTTTAATTCATTTATGCAAAGTTGTCCAACTTCACCTTCCAGTTTTTCATTTGAAAATTCTTCATCACTTAACTATTCCTTGACACAAAATCTCTTCCAAAACTCACAGTCCACACAAACTTCCATGAACCAAAGTCTCTCAAAGCTTGAGACCATGCTTGAAAGATATGAGGAGGAGGCACAGATATCCTGGAACGAACAAAAAAACTCCTTCAAAAACATGGAAGTGCTGGTAAACCAAATGTTAAGTGCAAGGGAGGAGGTGGAAGAGCAAAATGAAGAGGCTCCTAAACTAAGTAAAACCACACCTCCTGATTTCTCATGTCAGAATTTTCCATCACTTGAATACACCTCAACACAAAGATCCTTCCATATCCCTCAAAACAACTTTACCATAACAGATCCATGTCTACCACATCACTCCCAGCCTTCATCTCTTGAGCCAGCAGTTAAAGATCCCCTTCAAAAGTTCAGAGAATTATTGGAAAGACAAGAACAACTCTTGGAAGAACAAAAACAATTCTGGATAGAGCAAGAATTTCTCTTCAAGAAAATAGAGGGGCATTTAGAGCAAAGAAGGACACATTCAGGATTGACAATTGGTGAGGGTGAAGAACAAACTGTGAGTGAAGAAGAGGAGGAAGAGGTCCCTGTATCGAGTGAAACTTCAAGGGAGAATGAGGTGGTGGAGGTATATGAGCCAAGGATTCCATATCCACAGAGGCCAATTGACGTGACAATGAAACATGAAGATTCCCTCCCAAAGGACTTAATGGAAAATCATGAAGAAATGGAGGAAGACAATCAAGGAGATTCACATTCAATTGAAGCAGAGAAGTGCATAGAGGAAAGGCTCATGGAACCACCAATTCAAGAGGTTCTTGATGAAGATAATGCTCCAACCATCACACAACCACCAAGTATTGATATCCAAGAACTGAAGGCAACTAACAAGAGCACCGATCCTACCTCTGATCCAGCAAGCAAGCTCAATCAATCCATTAATAAAAGGAAGCTTGCTGAGGAGAGACCAAGACAGGGGACACTAGCTGGTTCATCTCTCCCCTTGAGGTCATTCGTCTTAACAAACTGGAAAAAGAGGAAGAAAGTGAAGAACAACATGTCAAGCTAATGACACTAAAAGAGCACTTATTAGGAGACAACCCAACCTTAGGTAACATTTCATTCTTTTGCTTTGTTTATTTTCTCTGTTTGCTTTGTTTAAATTTCAATAAATTGGCATATGATTACATTCTATGTTTGGTGTTGCCCTGAAACAATTTGTTTTCAATCTTTCTGGATGATTGCATCAAATCAAAAATAAAAGTGTCACACTGAGATTCTAAGTTTAGTGTGCCACTTATTTTCTATGCAATTTATTCAGTAACACCACTTGTCTGCATAATCATAATGCCTCTGCAGTTTTATTCTTTTCTTTTGGTTTGATACTTTGTTATTCTATTTACTTTACTCATTTCTTTTTAATGCTTTCATTTATTTTGATCCTTGAATGTTTTTGTTAAATGTCTCACCAAGAAATCCTTACTCATGACAGATTCTTGACTTGGTGATTGTATTTAACATACAACAGTTTCATTTGCCTAGTTCTATTTCAAATAAATTGACATGTGACTGCATTCTAAGTTTGGTGTTGCTATGCAACAAAATTTATTTCTAAACCCGTACTGGATACTTGCATCAATTCCAAGTGAAAGTGTCACACTAAGTTTGGTATGCCACTTATATTTTTAAGCAATGTATCATGCACACCCTCTTATGTTTGCAATCACAATGTCTCTGTTTCCTGTGCATTGATGGTTATTCTTAATTTTGCTTGCTTAAACACATGTACTACTAACATTTCATTGTGCAAGACACTCATGATTCATCTTAGCCCCATCACCACTGTTCTAATTTTTTCTTAAGGATAAGCAAGCATTCCAAGATTGGTATGGGAAGGGGAAGAATAGGAGGAAAAGGACAACAACAAGGAAGATGAACTACAAGGTGGTAACGCTCCTTTCTCCTCCTACTACTTCTAGCACTGTAAATTGCATGATTGTCTTTATCTTCTCTGTATATATGTGAGGTATGAATAAGCATAGCCTGAATTTTGATTTGTAACATCTTGCTGTGTCATTGTGATTACTAACTTGAATTCTGTGAGTTCAAAAGCAATAAAATATCATGATCATAAACAAACAAGACATTAAAGAAGAACTTAGCATGAGCTTATGAGTATTGGAAGGCTAGTATGATTAACTGTTGTTCAATTGTATTAAATTTTATTTAATTGAAGTTTTCATCTAGAAAATTTTATAAAATTTTTGAAATCATGGAAACCTTGAAGAAGCAAATGCAATTAAGGCAAGAAAAGAAAAAGGGAAAGAATGAGAAATATGAACATCAAATTGCTATTCTTCTCACCTTGGTTTGTCAAAAATTACTGCATGATTCTTTTCTTTCTTGGGGACAAGCAAGGTTTAAGTTTGGCGTTGTGATGACATGTCATCATGTCATATTTTTCTATGCTTTTTCATACAAAAAATTGATGATTAGTGCTTAAATATTGCATGCCTTTGTGCTTAAAATGGTATATCTCTTTGATCTTTTGATTTTATAAACTTTGCAGGAAATAAGAAGAAAAAGAAGCAAAAAAGCACAAAATAAGCTAAAAAGGAGAAAAGAGGAATTTTGGGCACACTTTGAAGCTGGAGCACACTTTGATTCCTTTGGCCACGCTTTTGAAAGCATGGTCCATGAAATAAGCAAGGGGAGCGCTCATTTGCAAAGAAAGCGCTACGTTTACTTACTGAGCGTTTTCGGGCAAGCCAAAAATTTGGAGGCAAAGTTTTGCAAACGACGCGCACGCGTGCATGACGCGCACGCGTCGATTGTGCATCTGAGACAAGGCACGCGCACGCATGGCTGGCGCTGAAGTGTGGATTTGAGAATTTTGCTACCCACGCGAACGCGTACATGACGCACACGCGTGGGGTAGCGCTCACTAAGCCAACGTAGCGCTCGTTAAGAGAACGCTGCAAGCGACGCGTACGCGTGAGTGACGCGCACGCGTCGATGAAGAACCTGGCATGAAGCACGCGCAAGCGTAGGCTAAACGACAGCGTGCGAATAACATGTTTGGAGATCCACGCGTACGCGTAGGTGATGGGTACGCGTGGGGAGCGCTCGATTGAAGAACGCTACGCTCACTAAGTGAACGTTACAAGGGATGCATACGCGTGGGTGACGCGTACGCGTCGATCGGCGAAAATGCAAAATCACGCGCAAGCATGAGGGACGCATACGCGTGGGTGAATGAACGCTGTGCTCAATTTTGAAATGCTACTTTCTCCTGGGAGCAGAATTCTGGCTCAATTAATATGATTCCAAGCCCAAGTGAAATTCAAAGCAAGCAGAGCCCTTTTTCATCACTCAAAGGCTCAAGAGATAGTTAGATTAGGAATTTCATTTGAATTGTAATTTGTTTTCAATTTCAATATCATTTCTATTTTGAAAAGCCTATATAAAGGCATCAGTTTCATTCAAAAAAGGGGAGCGCACAGTAGTAGTAGGAGTAGAATAGGAGGCAAAAGGCTAGAGGATTAGAGACTCCAGATCTCTCTTGGAGGATTAGAGACTCCAAAGAGCTTGGTATAGTTGATACACTTTTACATTTCAATTGCATTGAATTCAGTTTACTCTTATTGCAAATCTCAATCTTCTGCACTTTTATTTCTCTGCAACTTTACATTTCTACTCATGGTTCGATCTGATTTAATCTTCCTGAAATTTAAATTTCCTGTTACTTGTTCTCAAGATCACTTCGATTGCTTGATTTACTGCTTTCTTTAAATTCTCTGCTCCCAATTCCCTTTACATTTGATGCAATTTACATTTCTTGCTCTTTAAGATTCTGTCAAATTTACTTTCTGCAATTTATAATTCCTACAATTTACTTTCTGCTGCATTAATTCTCACTCAATACTGTTAGCTTGACTAAACTAATTACTCACTAAAGTTGCTTGATCCATCAATCCCTGTGGGATCGACCTCACTCTTGTGAGTTATTACTACTTGATGCGACCCGGTACACTTGCCAGTGAGTTTTGTGTGGAAATCTAATTTTTCACTCATCAGTAGGCGTGGACGAGGCAAAAACGCATTGACGCGTACGCGTCATGCATGCGAACGCGTGAGAAGGGATAAATGAAGATGACGCGTACGCGTCGGCCGAAATTTTGCTAAACGCACGCTTCTAGCGTCATTTTGGCGCAACTCTCTGTTCAGATTGGAGGGGGCTAGATTTGACATGCGACGAGTACGCGTCGCGCACGCCATGCGTGGTGTGCTAAAAATGAAATTGACGCGTACATGTCAGGGACACGTACGCGTGGCTTGAATTTTGCCTCTAGCATACCAGCCGCACGATTCTATCACAATTTTCTGTTCGTTGGATGGAGGTGCCGAATATGTATCGACGCTCACGCGTGAGTTGGCTTTTTTTTTAATATGAAGTATGTAGAATGCAGAATGCAGATGCTTATGCAGAAATAATGAATGACTACTAATAGAAATAAAATAAAATAAAATAAAACTAAGAGTAAAAATGGACGATCATACCGTGGTGGGTTGTCTCCCACCTAGCACTTTTAGTTAAAGTCCTTAAGTTGGACATTTGTTGAGGCCCTTGTTATGGTGGCTTGTGCTTGAACTCATCCAGGAATCCCACCAATGTTTGCAATTCCAATAGCCTTCGGGATCCCAAACTAGGCACATAAAGCCTTCAAGCAAGTTAAAGCAAGCGACAAGGCTCCAGGAGTGTTGATTGGTAGAATGAATTCCAGGGTCCCAAACCTTGCTTTTGCACCCGTCTTCGCATTAATCATCATTGTTCCAACCGGGTGGCAAGCAACCTGAATTCTCTCTGAGATACTCAAACAACTTCTGACACCCCATTCAATTGAGCTTTACACCAATCCTTGTACCTTAATTCAGAGTATGCAACCATGTTGAACCTTTCATGCCAACTCCTACCACTAACCATCTCTCTCTTACTCTTAAAGCCACAAAAAAGCTCTAAGTTGACCATCCATCTCAAGTAAAACATATTCAAGTGGGAAAGTGAAGGTCAAGGATAAGGATTTTACCCACTTGAATGTTGTATTGGGCGGTAATAGCTTTGGGAGAGGTGTTTCCAATGGTCTTGCAAGCTCTACTCCGTTGTGCTCTTTTTTGAGTTCTTCCACCTCCTTACAAACCTCTTCAACTTCAACCGCGCCCTCGTCACAATCTTGTAATTCTTTCCCATCACTCAAGTCATAAGTTGGAGGTTGAAAAAAGTCTACCTCCACATCATCTTCAGACTCACTTGGGGAAAGTTCTTCGAACTCAAGGGGTTAATTTGCGGATGCAAGTTCATCACTGGGAGGGCTTGATTTATGATCATCTTTACCAAGGAAACTTGACTCTTGATCAATTCCATCCAAGTCTTCATAAGGAACATTCCTCGGAGGTTGTGCACTATCCTCCTCAACATCAATTTCAAACTTCTTGGCGGAATTCTCTATAACTCTCAATTCCCATGGAGGTTCAGCATCTCCTAGGTCTTCAACAACGTCTTCTTCTTCTTCGATAATTACAGCTTCTTCAAGTTGCTCTAATACAAAATTGAACTCCTCCTTGATGTCTTCCCTCACCAGTTCTTCTGCCACTCCTTCATTTTCAAGCCGATCCTTTCTCTCTTGTTCCGTGTCAATAGCATTATTGGGATCATGTTGCTCTTGGATTGATGCATCCATACGAGATATAAGAGTTTAGAGAGTAGAGGTGAGACTAGTGAGAGTAGAGGCAAGTGTGGTTTGAAGATGTATTTGCCCTTGGCGAATAACACGAAGGGTGTTGCTCTCCAGTGGAGGTTCATAGTAGGAAGGTGGTTCTTGAGAGTAATTATTTTGAAGTTGGGGTGGTTCTAGGTATGGTTCGTATGGTGGTTGGAATGATGGATAAGGGTTAGGGTCATATGGAGGTGAATGGTGGAAAGTGGCTTGTGAGTATGGTGGTTCAAAGCTATGTTGAGGAGGGGGTTCATAGGTATATTGAGGTGGGTGTTGATTGTCACGAAGAGGTCCACCACGACCGTTGTCTTGGTAAGCATCATAGAATGGTTGTTGATAATACCTTGGAGGTGGTTGTTGCCAAGAGCGTTGATCAAATCCTTGTGGCTCTTCCCATCTTCGATTGTCCCATCCTTGATCCAAGCTCTCATTGTAATCTCCTTTTCCTGCAACATGATTGTAACCAAACTCATAGTGAAAGGGGTGAGAATTCATAGTAGCAAGAGAAATAAAAACTAATAAAAATTAATGAAAATAAACTCCTAAAACGAAAAACACTAACAAAGAAAAAAAAAAAGAAAAATTATTCACAATAACCAATAATAAGGCACACGTTTGCAACTCCCCGGCAACGGCACCATTTTGATGAACGGATTTTTGCTAGTAAAGAATTTCACAAAAGTAATTGCGTTGTAAGTATAGTTTCTAAACCAACAAAGAATCCTTTCATACAAAAGTTTGGTTGTCACTTAAGCAAACCCAATAAAAATAAACCGAAGTATTTAAACCTCGGGTCGTCTCTCAAGGAATTGCAGGAAAGTGTGTTACTTATTATAGGTTATGGAAAAGTATCTTTTTGGGTTTTTGAAATAAGGAACAAGGAAATAAATGGCAAGAAAGTAGATTAATAACTAGTAAAGCTCTTGGCAAGGTATGAGAACTGGATGTCCTATCCTAGTTATCCTTATCAATTGTGATGAGAATTGTTCATTGCTCCCACTTAGTTAACCTCTAACTATGGAGAAAAGTCAAGTGGACTAATCAATTTGATTCCTCAAGTCCTAGTCAATTCCTAAGGAAAGACTAGCTTTAGAGGGATCCAAATCAACCAGGAATTGTCAATTATCAATCAACAAGGAGTTTGATAACTCAAGTGTCTCCAATTAATCAACCAAAGCCAAATGGGACATAGAAAGCTAAGTAAAAACCCTCTCAAGCATTTTGTCAAACACTCGGAAGGCATAACATAAAAACATAGAAAAGTAATAGGGAATGTAAAATCTAAAACCAACAATTACAAGCATCAATGATAGCAAATAGAGGAAGAAGCAATAAATCTGAAATACCTCAAATTGCATTAAATAGAAAATCAAGTATAACATTAGAATTCATAAAGATAAATTGGGAAAATAAATAAACCAACAAGAGAAATAGATAAACTAAAGGACTAGAACAAATAAGAGTAGAAGAGAAACTAAATTAAATGAATATTGAACCTGGAATTGAGAAGAAATAAACCTAAAACTAAGAGAAATCCTAAAACCTGAACTACATCTAAAAACTACATCTAAAACCTAAATTGTGTATGAATTGATGAATGAATGAATCCTCTGTGATTCTCCCATTCTGCAGCCTCTATTCTATGTTCTTGGGCTTGGGGCTGGGCCAAAAAGGAGCCCAGAAATCGCCCCCAACACTTTCTGCAACTTTCTGCATGTGGCGCATGTGACGCGTACGCGTGGGTTACGCGTGCGCGTCGTTTGGTGAAATTCCTTGTCACACGTACGCGTTGCCCATTCGTGCGCGTCACTGCCAGCTTCTCAAAACTTCATTTTTCGCGTTCCTTCCACTTTTGCATGTTTCCTTTCCATCCTCTAAGCCATTCCTGCCTTATAAAGCCTAAAAATACTTAACACACAGATCACGGCATCGAATGGTAATAAAGGATAATTAAAATTAACAGTTTAAAGGCCTAGGAAACATGTTTTCAATTATATCACAAAATTAGGAAGGAATTGTAAAATCATGCAAATTATATGAATAAATGAGCAAAGAATTGATAAAAACCACTTAAATTAGCACAAGATAAACCGTAAAATAGTGGTTTATCATGTGCGCGCACAGGCCCTTATGTTCATTCTGTTCCAAGCGCCCGCACCCTGCTGTCCACACGCATAACCCCATTTTCATCTTGGTGTGCGTGCGCACACCCCTGTTTTCTCCCACTTTACTTCTTTTCTTCTCTTCTCTCTGCTTTTTCTCTTCTTTGTTCCTTCCACCCCTCTCTTCTCTTACTTTTACCCTTTTTTCTACTTATTCTAGTTGTTTTTCATTGCATTTCACTTTTTATTTAGGTAATTATATTAGTTTTAGTTTAGTTGTTAATTGAATAAGTTGCAAGTATTTGATTGATATTGAATAGGTTGCTTCTTACTTAAGTCTCGGTTTAATTGTTGATGAATATGTGCACTAAGCATTAAAGCCTTGTTTAATTGCCTAGATGAATTGTGAGTCTGCTTCATATGTTGTAGCTACCATATGCATTAGACTTTATCCATGTTTGGCATCTTGAATTGTGCACTTTTACTTTAGTGAATTGAGTTGAGCTACTTAGTCATCATGGTTTTTAGTGAATATAATCACATAACAAGGTATTTGTTCCTTGTTAATGCCTTGCATTTTTTTTGAGTTGACTTGACTTGATTCTTATCAAGACTTGTCACTTTTTGTAACAAGCACCTTATACATGTGATTATTTCATTATTCCTAAAAATGAATAAGTAGTCTCTTTTCATCATTGAATTGGTTATTGTTAATTGTGCCATTTTCTATCAATTTTGCGCTTTTCCTTGCACAATTTCAATATCCAAATATCTCAAATACTCAATTCACATTAGTTATGGTTACCTAGGTTGTTTGTGCCTTAAGTATTGCTTATTTATTACTTTCAACCTAGGACTACTTGATTGTGGACACATGCTATTTCTTTTGCTTATGTGGTTTCTGTTTTTAACTGACTAATGTGTTGTGTTCTAAATTGTGCGCACATTTAGAATACACACATTGCCTTTCATTACACCACACATAACTTACTTCTCCTTAATTGTTGTTTATGTGTTGATATAGCAACCGGAGCCCCTGGAGCCCACCAGCTGAAGGTGGAGCCTCATAGTCTTTCATTCCCACGGATCATGTGTGCATGCACGGAGGACCGTGCATTATTTAAGTGTGGGGGAGGATTGCCAACTTCAAGGTGGGTAAAAATTTCTCTTCTTAGACACTTTGCAACATTCTTTTAAAACAACAATGAATTTTCAAGAAATCTCTTTTTGGGCACTCCATTGATTAGATTTGAAAATTATTTTTGAACTTGCTTGAAGTATCTTTTTATGGAACATAGAAAAGAGCTTGAACAAATACCAAGTGAGATTTGAACTTTAATTGTGTGGTTGCATATTTTCAATCACAATTTTTGTTCTTGTGTGTTATAAACTCCTCTTATGATTGTGATCATAGATTTGCTTTAGTCTATATGTCCTATATTTGTTGTTTTGAATTGCATTTAGTATGATTGAGGCCATCTTTGTATAGCTCACTAACCCATATGGCCAACCCTTGCATCTATCTTTGTAAACTACTTTTTGAGCCTTTAATTCTCCTTTATTCTCATTATAAGTACATCATTCACCCTAAGTGAAAAAAATCATTATGTCCATTGAATGTATCTTTGATTAGCTTGGGTTTGAGTGTCTGTGTTAATCAAGTGTGGGGAAATTTGTGGGAAACATTGGTAGAAAGTTAGTTTGGGTTTTCATTGAGAATATTTGGAAAAATGGGTAAACACTCATGCATCTAGTAGTTGAGACATATGCATCTCTTTTTGTTGTCCGACCCGGGATGTTTAGCAATAAGGCGACTGACCTCTTCAGTTCAGATTATCCAACCTCTTCTCAAAGAGCTCGGCCAAAATTGCCAGGAAAGCCCAACAAGGGCCCAGATAGAGGAACACGACCCAAATCCAAAGGCAGCCCAAGCCTATAGAGATAAGGGCGGTTTCCTTGAAGATAAGATGACTTCACTTGAAGATAAGATAAGATAAGGTAACTATCTTATCCCCAGAAAGGTCATCTCCTACTATTATAAATACACTGGAGCACCCAGGTATAACTCATACTCTGATTCTACTAAAAACCTGCTTAATACCCTTGCTAACTTAAGCATCGGAGTCCCTTGGAGGTATCACCACCCTCCGGTGACAAAGGATCAGCAGCATTGTCGGTCCAACAAATCGGGCGCGACAGCTCCGGCCACCATCCACCAGCCGGATATGTCATCTCCGACCAGCACAGAAGATCTCATCTGAGATCGACCTACAGTTTCAGGTAACCCTCGAAACATTAGCGCCGTTGCCGGGGAACCTGGAAGTCATCTCATCACCATGGCGGACAACCTTGACAACGACCACGACTCTGATCTAGAAGATAGGACGCCGCACAAAAACACGGATACTACACCAAAAGACACTCCTCAACCTAACAAATACAAGAATTCGCCAAACACGGAAGCCATGGAGGCACTTTAAAACCGCCTAAAACAAATTGAAAAAGAAGTGGAGCATCAACGAGAAGCTGAGAGAGACCTATGAAGGGAAGTTAGGCGATGCCGCGAGTTAGAGGATAAACTCCTAAAACTCGAAGCAGATCTCAAGGACAAAAATACTTGATCCGGTCACGAAGACGACTCCCGTAAGGACCAAGACCCATTAACCAAAGAGATCATGAGGACCAAAATCCCAAAGGACTTCAAACTTCCCGACATGACTTTATACGATGGCACAGCAGATCCCGGCCATCATCTCAGTAATTTTAGAAGTAGAATGTACCTCACCGATGCCTCAGATGCAGTTCGCTGGAAAGCCTTCCCGACTACTTTAACAAAGACAGCAATTAAATGGTTCGACAATCTACCCCCTAGGTCCATCTCAAGCTTCGACGACTTAGCCAAGAAGTTTCTGGCCAGATTCTCCATCCCAAAAGACAAAGCTAAGCACGCCCTAAGTTTATTAGGAATCAAGCAAGGAGATCGGAAAAGTTTCCACAGCTACATGTAAAGATTCAACAAGGCATGTCTGGACATACAAAGTCTACCAACAGAGGCCGCCATTATGGGTCTCATCAATGGCTTGCGAGAGGGACCTTTTAGCCAATCTATATCATAAAACATCCCACATCTCTGAACGAAGTGCAAGAACGAGCAGAGTAGTACATCAACATGGAGGAAAACTCTCGACTAGGAGAGACCTCAAAATCCGGATTCTTCTACTCCTCCCGATATAAGGATAAAGAGTCCAAAAAGAAAGAAGATCAACAGGGGGAAAAGATCAAAAAATACCACAATTACACCCCTCTTTGGGTGTCCCTTGTGGATCTCTACAGAGAAGTATGCCATACAGAAAAAATGCCCCCAGCTCGACCACTTAAAAGAAAAAATTGAGGAGGAAATCGGACTGAATAATGCGAATACCATTGAATCCATGGACATTCCACCAACGAATGCTTCGACTTAAAAAATGTCATAGAAAAACTAGTAAGAAAAGGGAAATTAGATCGGTACCAAGCCAGCCGAGTCGATGAGCAAAGAAAGAGAAGAATGGACGAAGATGTTTGACGAACTGAGCGATCACCTCGTACACCAGAGAGACGCGTCCACATGATACATGGAGGATTTGCGGGAGGAGGAATCTCCAAATCATCCCGCAAAATATATCTTAAAGAAGTATATTATGTCGAGGGAAAAGAGGAAACACCCGACATCCCCACAATTACTTTCACTAAGGAGGACGCAGCTGGCATAATCTCAGGACACGACGATCCCATGGTCATCACCATCATATTGGCCAACCCAAATCTCCACCGCCCCTGGTCGACCAGGGAAGCTCCGCCGACATCTTGTTCAAAACTGCCTTCGACAAACTCGGTCTAGAAGAAAAAGAACTCAGAGCATATCTGACCAGCCTATTCGGACTGGGAGACACTCCAATCTAACCACTCGGGTACATCTCACTATACACAACTTTTGAAAAAGAAAACCAGTCAAGAACCCTCAAAATAGACTACATCGTGGTCGACGTGAGTTCAGCCTACAATGCCTTAATAGGTCAGACAACATTAAATCAGCTCGGTGCAGTAGTCTCGACTCCACACCTGTGCATGAAATTCCCAACCACAGAAGGAATAGCTACAATAAAAGCATATCAGAAGACGGCGCACCGCTGTTACAACGAAAGTCTAAACCTCAGAGGCAGAGGAGAAGAATTCCACACCATCGAACTCGATGGAGTTCAAAGGCGGGAAGAACTCCATCCACAACCCGAAGGCGAAGTAGAAAAAGTCCAGATTGGAGATGTCTCAGACAAAACAACCAATATTGGCACAATTCTAAAAGGAGACATAAAAGAATCACTAATACAGTTTTTAAGAGACAATGTCGACCTCTTTGCATGGAAAGCCGCAGACATGCCGGGCATAGACCGAAAGTTAATGTGCCACAAGCTGGCAGTTTACCCAGGATCTCGACTAGTACAACAGAGATGCAGAAAGCTCGGACCAGAACGATCCCAAGCTGTGGAAGAACAAGTACAAGCTTTACTAGAGGCAGGATTCATAAGAGAAGTTAAGTACCTACTATGGCTAGCCAACGTCGTCTTAGTGAAAAAATCAAATGAGAAGTGGCGGATGTGCACCGATTACACTGACCTCAACAAAGCCTGCCCAAAAGATCCTTATCTACTCCCAAGTATCGACGCCCTAGTAGATGCCTCCTCCGGATACAAATACCTCTCATTTATGGACGCTTATTCGGGATACAATCAAATCCCGATGTACCCACCCGATCAAGAAAAAACTTCATTCTTAACCCTAAAAGTAAACTACTGCTACATCGTCATGCCTTTCGGACTCAAAAACGCGGGAGCTACGTATCAGAGATTAATGAATAAGGTCTTTGCAGACCACATCGGGAAAATCATGGAAGTCTATGTAGACGACATGTTAATAAAGATGCAAAGTGAAGAGACGTTACTGTCCAACCTCACCCAAGTATTTAACACTATAAGAAGGCATGGCATGTGACTCAACCCCGCAAAATGCACTTTCGCAGTAGAAGCCGGCAAATTCTTGGGTTTTATGCTCACACAAAGAGGAATCAAGGCAAATCCAGATAAATGCCGGGCCATACTCGACATGAAGAGCCCGTCTTGCGTCAAAGAGGTACAACAACTCAATGGAAGATTGGCAGCCTTGTCCAGATTTCTAGCTGGATCAGTAATAAGATCCCTCCCCTTCTATGCCACTCTAAGGAAGGGAAAGAAGTTTGAATGGACAACGGAGTGTGAGCAGGCCTTCCAAGATTTCAAAAGGTTCCTGGGACAACCACCTATCCTAACTCGGCCACGGGAAGGAGAACCACTTATACTATACCTCGCAGTAGGAAGTCGGGCAGTAGCCTCAGCACTGGTCCGAGAAGACGACAGCGGGCAACAACCTGTATACTTCATCAGCAAGGCACTACAAGGATCCGAACTGAACTACCAAAAAATAGAAAAATTCGCTTATGCTCTCATACTAACATCTCGGCGACTTTGCCCGTATTTCCAAGCCCACATTATCAGGGTTCGGACTGACCAGCCAATAAAAGGCATTTTACAGAAAACAGATCTAGCAGGAAGAATCTTACAATGGGCAGTCGAGTTGTCCGAATTCGACCTTCAATATGAAGCTCGGACAGCCATCAAATCACAATATTTGGCCGACTTCATTGCAGAATTTACAGACACCCCAGAAATCCCTACAGAATGGAATCTCTATGTAGACGGTTCCTCAAACAAAATTGGAAGTGGCGCGGGTGTGATAATTGAAAGTGACCAGGGAACCCAAATCGAACTTTCCCTCAAATTCGGGTTCTCTGCCTCAAACAACCAAGCTGAGTATGAGGCACTACTAGCTGGTTTGAAGATGGCTATGGAGGTTGGAGCTCAAAAGCTTATCATCTTCAGCGACTCACAGGTAGTCACTTCACAAATAGTAGAGAGTTACCAAGCCAAGGATCCCACCATGAAAAAGTACCTGGACAAAACCAAGGAACAACTTGGACAACTCGGGGAATATGAGATCCACCATATACCCCGAGACCATAATGCTCGAGCTGATGCACTCTCAAAATTAGCCAGCACCAAACCAGGGGGCAACAATAGAAGTCTCATCCAAGAGATGCTACAGAACCCGTCAATCTCGGAAGAAGAAAAGATCCTAGCCATAACAGGTCTGGATCAAGGATGGATGACTCCCATAATTAATTACCTCAAAACAGAAACACTCCATACAGATAAGAAGGATGCAAAAAGGTTAAAACGGGAGGCACAATACTATACTATCATAAATAATACTCGATACAAGAGAGGGATTTCGACACCACTATTAAAATGTGCGCCGACTTCTAATACAAAAGAAGTTTTAGAAGAAGTACACAGTGGCATCTGTGGCAACCACCTCGGAGCACAGGCACTCACCAAGAAAGTACTCCGAGCCGGATTCTATTGGCCGACCTTACAAAAAGAAGCAACATAATTTGTTAAGACATGTCCACCGTGTCAAAAACATGCCAACTTTCACATCGCCCCGCCAGAGGAACTCATCAGCGTAACCTCACCCTGGCCATTCGCAAAATGGGGACTCGATCTTCTCGGACCCTTTCCCTAAGGATCAGGGCAAGTCAAATTCCTCATAGTGGGGGTAGACTATTTCACAAAATGGATTGAGGAAGAACCCTTAGCTAACGCCACTGCTCAAAGAATTCAAAAATTCCTATATAGAAATATTGTCACAAGGTTTGGGGTTCCATAATCTATAACCACAGACAATGGCACTCAATTTACAGATACAAACTTCAGAAAGTTGGTGGCCGATCTGAACATAAAACACCAATTCACATCCGTAGAACACCCTCAGGGCAATGGACAAGCAGAAGCTGCTAACAAAGTCATATTAGCCGGGCTAAAATGGAGATTACAGGATGCAAAGGGAGCCTAGGCCGAAGAGCTCCCACAAGTCCTATGGGCTTATCGGAACAACTCGACCTGGAGAAGAAAAGCTGGCAGCAAACTGGAAAGGACCCTATCGACTCATAGAAGTACTTGGAAAGGGCTACTACAGGCTGTCCGAACTCGAAGGGCGAGAGCTTCCCAGGTCATGGCACACTTGCAACCTACGAAGCTATTATAGTTAGAGGTAATAAGGATCTTAGGATAAGGTGCACTCTTTTTCCTGAAAAGGTTTTTTAATGAGGCGCCAAGCCAAGATTCCTAAAATACCTAACTTAGAGGAGTAAAACTCCCACATGTACATATTTGCATATTTCTATTTTGAATAAAATTTTTCAGATTTCCCACAATTCTTTATCAAGATGCATTAATCTGAAACATAAAAAATTCATCGTCCGATTATAAAGCTACAGATCGGCAGAAAGTGAAAATTAAATTCACTGAACGATCACGGTAAAGACCAACAAAGATGAAAACCAAATTCATCAGAAGGTCGACCAACGAGGATCAAACCCAATTTCTACGAAATCGGCAAAGATGAAAAGCAACAAAAATAGAATAATGCAAGAAGTTATCGAAAGTGATCCATAGAAAGGACCTGACGAGGTCTTAATAAAAATGGGTTGCTAAAAATAACTTAAAGACCGGCCGACGTAGAAGAAGTCGGACCAGTCGACCACAATAACCAAAGTTATAAAAAGTAAATCCCTGGAAAGAGGTCTGGCCAGCCCTAAAAAAGAGGATTACTAGAAATAACTTAAAAGGACCGACGTAAAGAAGTCGACCCAAAACCAGAAAGTTATAAAAAGTAATCCCTAAAAGAGACCTAACAAAGGTCCAAGAAAAAGGATTACTAGAAATAACTTAGAAGGACCGACGCAAAAAAGTCAGTCCAAAACCAAAAAGTTATAAAAATTAATCCCTAAAAGAGACCTGACAAAGGTCCAAAAAGAGGATTCTTAGAGATAACTTAGAAGGGACCGACATGATGAAGTCGGCCCGACCAAGATGCCAAAATTAAAGGTAAATTCATAGAAGTGACCTAACAAAGGTCCAAACAAAATGGATTACTAAAAAATAATTTCAGACCAAAATAAAGAAGTCGCCTAATGGAAGGCATACGAGTTGGACTCAGAAATCCATGACCTCAAAAGAATCAAGCTGCAAAGTATGAAAATACGAAGGCAATCAAAAGAGGTCGAACAACAAGGCTCCAATACTCCCAAAAACCTAAAAAATGTCAGATAAGGTGCAGACAAACACATCATTCAAGAAAAAGGTTATAATAAAAGGACTCAAGAGGCCACCTAATGTCAACCCCAAAGAGCCTGAAAAGCTACCTTTTTTTTCAAAAATAAAGTTGCTAACAAAGAAGCAACTAAAAAGTATCCAACAGTTACCGCAGACTACAAAAGATAAAAAGTTCAAAGCCCACAAGCCGGGCTATACACAAAAACACTAAAAGAAATAATCATTGAGGATCCGAAGATTTCTCAGCTGCATCATCACGGGGTGAAGGAGGGCAAGTCTGAAGAGGCACCGCATCTACCGTCCCATCATCCCGGTTCAAGATCTGACAATCAGGTTCCGACTCGGGATGAACAACTGCAGCGGTTGAAGAAGTCGGCGCAACAGAGACCTTGGCGGCAGGCACGGGAGGAGGCTCAATGTCGTCATCATCTTCAGGGTCATCTGGGACAATTTTACCATCCTTTACAATATTGTCCAAGCTGAAGAGAGAGAGGTCAAGATCGGGCGCAAGGACTCGAACTTGATCCTTCAAATTATCATAAGCAGCATTAACACTGCCTACAAGATGACCCTGGAGCTCGGCATAATTAACTCGGGCAGACTCCAAATCCTCCCTAAGACGCATCATTTCCCTATAGGTCGTAACATAGCTCTCCTTGTGCTTCAACGCCATATCCTCAGCCAACTTTGTAGAAGCCGCCAAGGCAACAGCTCTAGTCTTTTCACCCTCCAATTCTTTCTCCAACTTGGTCACCTTCACCTCGAGCTCCTCCTTTAAACCCTTAATCCGGTCAAACTCTGATTTGGCCTCCTCCATAAAGGCTTTTGTTGTATGGATAGGAAGATCTTGGACAATCCGGTACAGAGCCACTCCCATATGTGCCATCTTGATGCTACTCCGAGTTATGAAATCCAAATGGCGAAGAAGAGAAACATCATCCATAGAAAGGGCACCATAGGGACTAATCTGCTGGTCAACAAATCCAATGGCATCTAAATCAGGAGCGTCCAGATTAAAGGGATCAACAGTCTGAGGTCTTTTCGAAGGAGGAACGGCCGTAGGAAAAAAACGGCAGCAGAGGATTGGGGAGGGTCGAGCACATGGACCCGAGGGGTAGGAATCATTCTCCTCGGTTCAGGAGAGCTCGGTACTGATGGCTTTGGCAGAACATGAGAGGATCCTTCCCCAGCCACCTTGCCCGAGATGTTCTGGGCAGTAGTAGCCTTCCTCGCCTTTTTGAAGGCCCTCATGGAGTCATTATTTTTAACCATCTCTGAAAAAGAAATCAACCATAAAAGCAGATTACAAACTAGAAAACGAAGAAAGCAAGATAAAATAGAGCAAAATATAATGAATACCCAGCACAACTCGGACAAGGGTTGGATTTCCCAAAAATTTCTTGGTATCAAGATAGGGAGGTTCCCCCCAAATATCCTCCAAGACAGTTACAAAGGCCTGCTCGACCTCATCCAACATTTTCCAAGTATACCTAGACACCACTACGTTCTTCTGCCATTCTAAGGGAAAGCGGGGCTCGCCATTCTCATCCAAAAAGAAAGGACGAGCTCCTTCAACAGCTCGGATCTTAAAAAAGTAATTCTTAAAATCCCTAAAGGACTCATCATACATGAAAAAAAACTTTATGTCCCTGGGCAGACCTAAAAGAAATCTAAGAAGCCTTCTTTTTGGTAGTTCCATGTTTGGTCAACACAAAAAGATACAAAAAAAGGGTTTGAGAAGGTTTAACATCAAACTCCTGACAAACCAACTGAAAAATATTGATAAAACTCCAAGAATTCGGATGAAGCTGAGATGGGGCCACATTACACGACCATAACAAGTCGGTCTCAAAAGGAGTGAAGGAAAGGGTGATGTTCATCTGGCTAAAAAAGAAGTCGTATGCGTAGAAAAAGGGACGATCCCCCTGGGTCAGAACAGGGAAGCAAACCTTTTCATCAGAATCAGGTGCTACCAATTCATAGTTGTTCTCTTGATCCCTACTACTACAGATTCGGTGATATTTCCTAAGCTCCACACAGAATTCAGAATTAGCCAGAGAAACACACAGCAACACAAAGGAGTCCAACCAGTCGGACATCCCCTCGAAAACCTTAGAAGACGCCTCAACAATATTTTTACGAGAAGACATGGCCAACTAGTCCTACAAACAAGAAAAGAAAATGGATTACTAACCAAATACAGCTCGGGTGATATCAAAACAACTCGGACAATGACTCAGATTAATACAAAAAAGGAAAGCCCCAAGACGCACACCAAGGTCCAGAGGCATCCTTTGGAGGCAGTGACACAGAGTAAAAGACTCAAAGAAGCCTACAGAGGCTAAAACATCCCAAGCAAAGGACTCTAAAGCAACGCTCTAAGAAGAAAGACACAAATCAAAGCAAGAGTATTAAAAGACCATCGTCCTCTACAAAGCTACCCCAACAAAGAAAAACCCTTTCTCAACTAACACTCCGAGAAGAAAAAAAAAACAAATAAAGCCACCTCTCAGATACAGTCTATCAACAAAAGGAACTGCCAAGTAACAGAGCATGCCAAGGGGAAATCACAAAAGATGCAACCTTTGCCAGAATCAAACAAGCCATTATCCCAAAAACCACAAAAATCAAATACTACAGAAACAGGCAACAAACATGCAAAAAGCTTCAATCATCAGAAGAAATACCAAAGAAAATACATAAGGTCGAAGAAGAAGCCAGGAAAAACACATCACAGAGACAAACAAGCACAAAGAAAATGAAAAGGTTCAAGCTTTCCAACATGCATTCTCAAAACTCTACCAAGTAATAAAAGGAATGACGAAAAAAGAAAAGAAACGAGAGCCAACCTGAAAAGAAAGGAGAAAACTCTGAAGAAGTTGAAAGACAGAGCAACAAAATCCGAATCACCTTTTCACCAACAATCGCCAAACAGCGTCACAGAGAAAAACGTGAATATGCAAGTCTCAGGTAAAACAGAAAGATAGAGAGAAAAGGGAGGAAGTTACAGAGAAAAGAAGAGAAAACCGTTTCTTGTGTGTAAAGTTCAAAATAAAAGAGGCAAGAGAAATGGAGCATTAAAACCAATTAAAGAGGTTATTAAAAACCTCGCACATTCCCAAGACAAAGAGTGCAAATGGGAAGCGCGCGCTTTCAAAAAGAGAAGAAGAAATGCTTCACATTCAAAAGCTTCAGCGAAGTCGACAAAATGCTCGAGTTCGGCTTCACTAGAGAAGGATCGAAGTCCAAAAACTAAAACTTGACCTCAAAAGGAAGACCGTACTCGAGCAGAGGCACTGTTCATACCCTGGGTCGAGTTGTCCGACCCGGGATGTTTAGCAACAAGGCGACCGACCTCTTCAGGTCAGATTATCCAACCTCTTCTCAAAGAGCTCGTCCAAAATTGACAGGAAAGCCCAACAAAGGCCCAGATAGAGGAACACGACCCAAATCCAAAGGCAGCCCAAGCCTATAGAGATAAGGGCGGTTCCCTTGAAGATAAGATGACTTCACTTGAAGATAAGATAAGATAAGATAACTATCTTATCCCCAAAAAGGTCATCTCCTACTATTATAAATACACTGGAGCACCCAGGTATAACTCATACTCTAATTCTACTAAAAACCTGCTTAATACCCTTGCTAACTTAAGCATCGGAGTCCCTTGCAGGTACCACCACCCTCCGGTGACAAAAGATCAGCAGCATTGTCGGTCCAACAAATCGGGCGCGACAATTGCGGCCACCATCCACCAGCCGAATACGTCATCTCCGACCAACACAGAAGATCTCGTCCGAGATCGACCTACAGTTTTAGGTAACCCTCGGAACACTTCATTAAAAAAAGAGAGAAAAGAAAAGAAAAAAGAATGACCATAAGAATGTAAATAAAGGATGCATATGTGTGTGAACTGAAAAAGAAAGACGCATGAGAGAACATGAAAGAGGGAAATGAATGGGAAGTTAGGTTGTTCTCTTTAGTGTACACAGGTTGATATAAGATTAGGTGAGATACTTGAGCTAATCAAAGATCCAATCTATTAGCCCACTTAACCATAGTAATCCTACCTTTACCTAAGCCCCATTACAACCCTCAAAAGTTCTCATGATATTTGCATTCATTCATCAAATATTAGTTGATTGTTAGATGACTTGCAAATCTTTGAAAAACATGATTAAAGGAGGATTGAGTGATTAAGCCCTAAACACTGAGCGACTAGAGTGTAAACACATCCTGTGAGGGGTTCAATCGCTCAATTCTATGTTTTCATTGCTTATCTTGTATCTTCTTGCAAGTTGTTGAAATTAATTTGAAAATTTCAAACCAAATCCTTGGACATTGATTATATTGCTATATTTTCTTGTCTTGGCCCTAAGTTCCTATTTTAGATTGATTGAGATTCTTTTGTTTGTTTTTACCAAACTCAATAGGAACTATAGTATAGATATATATAGATAGCATTTAGTATAGTTGCACGAATGTAGTTAGTTGCATTAAATAAATTTCTTTCCCTCCTTATCCTTCTCCTTTGATTGCGATTAGCATGAGGACATGCTATTGTTTAAGTGTGGGGGAATTGATGAGTCCATATTTTCTGATATATTTTGGGTTGATTTGAATAGATTTTTCATCACATAAACTCACACTTATTCATCCAAATAGCATACTTTTGTGTTCTCTTCCTTAATTGAGCTTAATTATGAAAACATGCTATTTTGTGCTTAATTGAGCTTAATTGTGATCACTTTTATTTTGTGAAAACATACTTTTGTGTTCTCTTCCATGATATGTTTGTTGAGTGATTTTAGGTCCCAAAGACAAGTTTGGCAAGGCAAAAATGGAAGGAAGCATGTACAAAGGGAGAAAGCATGAAGAAATCAAAGGAGAAGCACACATTAGAGTGTGCGTGCGCACAACCACCTGTGCGTACGCACAAAAGCCGCAAAACCATGTGTGTGTACGCACGATCACCTATGCGTACGCATAAGAAGAAAATCAGCATGTGTGTGGACGCACACAACTGTGCGTCCGCACATATCCCAGCGCGTGAATCATTTATTGCAAATCACTGGGGGCAATTTTTGGGTCTCCAGGGCCCAGTTTTGGGGATTTCTGAAGCTGATTGAGTGCTATATGAAGGAAGGCCTTACTCCATGTGAAGGAGGGAGAAATTAGGGTTAGTTTAGCATTATGTAGTGTAGTTCTCTAGAAAGAGAAGCTCCCCCCTTTCTCTAGAATTAGGGTTCTTTAGTTTAATTTCTTATAATTTCTACTTTTAATTCTTATTTCTATTTACTTTTCCTTGTCATTTATTGTTATTGCTTCTTTGTTCTTCTTTATTTCTCTTGTATTTCCTTTATTTTGCCATTTTTATGTTATGAACACTCTTTGTTAATTTCACTTTCAATTAATGTAATTTATATTTTATGTTCATCTATAGCTTTCTTTAGTTGTTATTGTTATCTTCTTTCTTTGGTAGCTTCAGAATTTATTTTAATGTATTTTAATATTATTTTATTCTCATGCACACCAAGTGTTTGATAAAATGCTTGGCTTAGTTTTCACTTAGTTTTTCTTCACTCTTGGCTCGAAATTGTTGACTTTGGTGATCCTTGAGTCATTGATGTCTATTCTTGTTTGATATATTAGAGTAGTTAGTTGATTTGGTCTCCATTGACTCTATGTGACCCCTAGTGTTGACATAGGACTTATGGATTGAAATTGACTATGACTACTTGACTTATCTTCGATGTAAGGTTGACTAAGTAGGATTAACTCTTCATAATCATCATATGTTTGTGGTTAATGACTAGGATAGGTAGCCTTAGTCCTCAATTACTTGCCAAGAGGTTTCTTGTATTTTAAGTTTCCTTCCCTTGCACTTAATTGCTTTGACTTTTATTGCTTTGATGTTTAAATTCTTGCATGTTTAGTTTTCACACTCTTGGTTGAGAAATTGGATGTTTGGGTGGAATTGAGTTGTGGATGTCTATTCCGTATTGTGTGAGAATAGTTAATTGGTTTGGTTTCCATTGACGCTAGCCTTTCACTAAGTAATTAGTGAGTTGACTAGGACTTATGGATTGAGATCAATTACACCCTTCTGACTAATTCTCAAGGATGATTGACTAATTTGGATTAATTCCACACAATTGCCATGTTTGTGGTCCATAACTAGGATAGGAAATCTAGATTATCCACTTCTTTCCAAGAGTTCTTTTTAGATTTTAATTTCCATTTTCATTGCCTTTACTTGCTTTCATTTAATTTCTTGCATGCTTGTTTCAATTGTTGCTATTTACACTCTTGCTTTCTTACTTTCATTCCCAATTCCCCATGCTCTCTCCCATAGCCAATAATTATACATTTCATTGTAACTCCTAGGGAAGACGACCCGGGAGCTAAATACTCTCGGTTGTATGTTTTGATTTGAATTTAATATTTGATTGATGGTCAATTTGTTGGGTTAGGACTATACTTACAACGCCAATTCCATTTTTGATAATCAAATTCCTAACCTATGCAATTTGGTCGTCGTTAATTGCCTTAGGGAATCTCTCATCTACTTCTATGGGGATAATTGCCTCCATTCCGTAAGCAATTCGGAAAGGTGATTCCCCCGTAGTGGAGTGAGGTGTTGCTCGATACGCCCATAGGACTTGGGGGAGTTCTTCAGCCCAGGCTCCCTTCGCGTCCTGTAATCGATGCTTTAATCCGGCCAATATGACTTTGTTGGCGGTCTCCGCCTGTCCATTGGCTTGTGGGTTTTCTACGGAGGTGAACTGGTGTTTGATTTTTGGATCAGCGACCATGTTCCTGAAGCCCGTGTTGGTGAACTGAGTTCTATTGTCCGTGGTGATGGAGGGAGAATGATAAACCCATATTTTATGATATATTTTGTGCTTCATTTGAGTGATTTATTCAATCCTTCACCCAGATTCAACTTTCATTGTTATTGATAAGAATAACTAAGTCTGGACTTCCAATTTCTCATACCTTGCCAAAAGTTTGCTTTGCAGTTATTTATTTATTTTAATTGCCATTTAATTTACCCGCCATTAAGTTACTTGTTCCTCATTCTTGAAACCCCAATTTACAATCTCCATAACCAATAATAAGAACATACTTCCCTGCAATTCCTTGAGAAGACGACCAGAGGTTTAAATACTCGGTTATCAATTTTAAGGGGTTTGTTACTTGTGACAACCAAAACGTTTGTGTGAAAGGACTTTTGAAGGTTTAGAAACTATACTTGCAACGAGGATTTATCTGCAAATTTCTAGACCACGCAAAAGTTCTCTCACCAGAGAACCCCAAACTTTGTGACGATATTTCTATATAGGAACTTCCAACTTCTCTGGGCGGTGGCAGCAGCCAATGGCTCTGCCTCGATCCACTTTGTGAAGTAATCTATTCCTACAATGAGGAACTTGACTTGCCCTGATCCCTGGGGGAATGGCCCGAGGAGGTCGAGCCCCTACTTTGCGAAGGGCCAAGGTGAAGTGATGCAAATGAGCTATTCAAGTGGGGCGATGTAGAAGTTGGTGTGCTTCTGGCATGGAGGGCACGTTTTGACAAACTCGGTCGCTTCCTTCTGTAAGGTCGGCCAATAGAAGCAGGCTCGGAGTACCTTTTTGGGTAGAGCTCGTGCCCCGAGGTGATTGCCGCACATGCCGCTGTAGATGTCCTCTAGTACCTCTTTTGTAGCAGAAGTCGGGACGCAATTTAAGAGGCATATTGAAATTCCTCTTCTGTACAGGACGTCGTGTACTATGGTGTAATATTGTGCTTCCCGTATGAGCCTTTTTGTATCCTTCTTTTCTTTGGAAAGTATTTCGGACTTGAGGTAGTTGATTATGGGGGTCATCCACCCTTGGTCCTGGTCTGATATGTTTAAGACCTTTTCTTCCCTTGAGGTTGATGGGTACTACAAGGTTTCTTGGATGAGGCTTCTATTGTTACCTCCTGGTTTGGTGCTGGCTAGTTTTGAAAGTGCGTTGGCTTGGGCGTTTTGCTCTCGAGGTATATGTTGGATCTCATATTCTCTGAAGTCCCCGAGCTGTTCTTTGGTCTTGTCCAGGTACTTTTTCATAGTGGGATCCTTTGCTTGGTAGCTTCCTCCTATCTGCGAGGTGATTACTTGTGAATCGCTAAAGATGGTAAGCTTTTGTGCTCCGACTTCCCTAGCCAGCCAGCAGGGCTTCATACTCTACTTGATTATTTGAGGCGGGAAATTTAAATCTTAAGGAGAGTTTGAGTTGAGTCCCTTGGTCGCTTTCTAAGATGACGCCTACTCCACTTCCGGCTTTATTTGATAAGCCGTCGACGTAGAGGTTCCAATCTATGGGGGTTCCCAGGGTATCTGTGTATTCTGCGATGAAGTCGGCCAAGTACTGTGATTTGATGGCAGTGCGAGCTTCGTACTTGAGGTCGAATTCGGACAATTCGACCGCCCATTGTAGAATTCTTCCAGCCAAGTCTGTTTTCTGCAATATTCCTTTCATGGGTTGATTAGTCCGTACCCTGATGGTGTGGGCTTGAAAATATGGTTGAAGTCTTCTGGAGGTGAGTATGAGCGCGTAGGCGAACTTTTCTATCTTTTGGTAGTTCAGTTCAGCTCCTTGTAAAGCCTTACTGATGAAGTAGATGGGTTGTTGTCCATTGTTGTCTTCTGTGACTAGTGCTGATGCTATCGCCCGATTTCCTACGGCGAGGTATAGTATCAGTTCTTCTCGTTGTCGAGGTCAGGTCAGGATGGGTGGTTGTCTAGGAATGTTTTGAAGTCTTGGAAGGCTTCTTCGCACTCTGGGTCCACTCGAACTTTTTTCCTTTCCTTAGTATTGCGTAGAAAGGGAGGGATCTTAGTGCCGATCCAGGTAGAAACCTGGACAGAGCCGCCAGTCTTCTATTTAGCTGTTGTACCTCTTTTATGTAGGTCGGGCTTTTCATGTTGAGTATGGCTTGGAATTTGTCTGGGTTCACCTAAATACCTCTCTGGGTTAGCATGAACCTTAGGAATTTGCCAGCATCTACCGTAAAGGTACATTTTGTGGGGTTTAGCCTCATCCCATGCATTCTTATGGTACCGAATACTTTGGCGAGGTCGGGCAGCAGTGTTTCCTCTCTTTGGGTTTTTACTAGCATGTCGTCCATAAAGACTTCCATCAGTTTCCCAATGTGGTCGGCAAATACTTTGTTCATTAACCTCTGATATGTGGCCACTGTGTTCTTGAGTCCGAACGGCATTACTACGTAGCAGTACTTTGCTTTCGAGGTTAGGAACGAAGTTTTCTCTTGGTCGGGTTGTTGATGCATTGGGATCTGGCTGTACCCTGAGTAGGCGTCCATGAAGGAAAGATATTTGTATTCCGATGATGCGTCGACCAGGGTGTCGATGTTCGGGAGGGGATAGGGGTCTTTTGGGCAGGCTTTATTGAGGTCGTGTAATCTACGGACATCCACCACTTTCCATTTGGCTTTTTTACCAATACGACGTTGGCAAGCCATATTGGGTATTTAACCTCCCTTATAAACCCTGCCTCCAGCAAGGCTCACATCTGTTCCTCCTCGACTTGTGATCTCTCTGGGCCAAGTTTTCTGCGCTTTTGTTGTGTTAGTCGAGATCCGGGGTACACTGCTAGTTTGTGGCACATTAAGCCGGGGCCTATGTCGGGCATATCAGCGGCTTTCCAGGCGAAGAGGTCGGAATTCTCCCTTAAGAGCTTCACTAGCTGCTCTTTTAGGTTTCCTCTTAGGTTCGCTCCTATACTTGTTGTTTTGTCTGGGATGTCTCGGACTTGTACTTCTTTAGTTTCGCCTTCTAGCTAAGGACAGAGTTCGTCGCGAACCCGGGCTCCTCCGAGCCCAATAGAGTTGGCTTCCTTTCCTCTGGGGTCACCCTTAAGGTTCAGGCTTTCATTGTAGCAGCATCGTGCGAGCTATTGGTCTCCTTTGACGGTGGCTATTCCTTCTTGAGTCGGGAACTTCATGCTTAAGTGTGGAGTGGAAACTACTGCGGCGAGCTAGTTTAAGGTTGTCCGACCTATAAGGGCATTGTATGCGGAGTTCACATCGACTATGATGTAGTCTATGCTTAGCGTCCTAGATCGGGCTCTGGTGCGCAGAAATCATGACGGTTCATCCCTTGGTAACGGCGCTAAAAACTTAGTACGCACGTTCATAATCTTAGTTCTTTGTCACAACTTCGCATAACTAACCAGCAAGTGCACTGGGTCGTCCAAGTAATAAACCTTACGTGAGTAAGGGTCGATCCCACGGAGATTGTCGGCTTGAAGCAAGCTATGGTCACCTTGTAAGTCTCAGTTAGGCGGATTCAATTGATTATGGAGATTTAATAATTAAAAGATAAATAAAACATAAATTAAAGATAGAGATACTTATGTAATTCATTGGTGAGAATTTCAGATAAGCGTATGAAGATGCTTGTTCCTCCTGAACCTCTGCTTTCCTATTGTCTTCATCCAATCATTCATACTCCTTTCTATGGCAAGCTGTATGTTAGGCATCACCGTTGTCAATGGCTACATCCTGTCCTCTCAGTGAAAATGGTCCAATGCACTGTCACTGCATGGCTAATCATCTGTCGGTTCTCGATCATACTGGAATAGGATCCATTGATCCTTTTGCGTCTGTCACTACGCCCAGAACTCGCGAATTTGAAGCTCGTCGCAGCCATCCCTTCTTAGATCCTACTCGGAATACCACAGACAAGGTTTAGACTTTCCGGATCTCAAGAATGGCCGTCCATGGATTCTAACTTATACCACGAAGACTCTGATTAAGAAATCCCAGAGATATTCATTCAATCTAAGGTAGAACTGATGTGGTTGTCAGGCATGCGTTCATAGGTTGGGAATGATGATGACTGTCACGATCATCATATTCATATTGAAGTGCGAATGAATATCTTAGAATCGGAATAAGCCTGAATTGAATAGAAAAACAATAGTACTTTCTATTAATTCATGAGGAACAACAGAGCTCCACACCTTAATCTATGGTGTGTAGAAACTCTACCGTTGATAATACATAAGTGATAATGGAGTTCATTGGTCTCGGCCCCAGAGGGGAACCGGAGTGACCAAGACTCTGAATATAATAATAAAAAGTCCTATTTATACTAAACTAGTTACTAGGGTTTACAGAAATGAGTAAATGATGCAGAAATCCACTTCTGGGGCCCATTTGGTGTGTGCTTGGGCTGAGCATTGAGCTTTAAATGTGTGGAGGCTTCTCTTGGAGTTGAATGCCAGTTTGTAACCTGTTTCTGGCGTTTAACTCCAGAATGCAGCATGGAACTGGCGTTGAACGCCAGTTTGCATCATCTAAACTCGGGCAAAGAATGGACTATTATATATTTCTGGAAAGCCCTGGATGTCTACTTTCCAACACAATTGAGAGCGTGCCATTTGGAGTTCTGTAGCTCCAGAAAATACACTTTGAGTGTAGGGAGGTCAGAATCCAACAGCATCTGCAGTCCTTCTTCAACCTCTGAATCTGATTTTTGCTCAAGTCCCTCAATTTCAGTCAGAAATTACCTGAAATCACAGAAAAAAACATAAACTCATATTAAGGTCCAGAAATGTGATTTTTATTTAAAAACTAAAAAAAATATACTAAAAACTAACTAAATCATACTGAAAACTATGTAAAAACAATGCCAAAAAGCGTATAAATTATCCGCTCATCACAACACCAAACTTAAATTGTTGCTTGTCCCTAAGTAACTGAAAATCAAATAGGATAAAAAGAAGAGAATATACTATAAATTCCAAAATATCAGTAAAACTTAGCTCCAATCAGATGAGCGGGACTTGTAGCTTTTTGCCTCTTGAATAGTTTTGGCATCTCGCTTTATCCATTGAGGTTCAAAATGATTGGCATCTATAGGAACTCAGAATTTAGATAGTGTTATTGATTCTCCTAGTTCAGTATGTTGATTCTTGAACACAGTTACTTTATGAGTCTTGGCCGTGGCCCTAAGCACTTTGTTTTCCAGTATTACCACCGGATACATAAATGCCACAGACACATAACTGGGTGAATCATTTCAGATTGTGACTCAGCTTTGCTAAAGTCCCCAATTAGAGGTGTCCAGGGTTCTTAAGCACACTCTTTTTTTTGCTTTGGACCTTGACTTTAACCGCTCAGTCTCAAGCTTTCACTTGACACCTTCACGCCACAAGCACATGGTTAGGGACAGCTTGGTTTAGCCGCTTAGGCCAGAATTTTACTCCTTTAGGCCCTCCTATCCACTGATGCTCAAAGCCTTGGATCCTTTTTATTTACCCTTGCCTTTTGGTTTTAAGGGCTATTGGCTTTTTGCTCTTGCCTTTTGGTTTAAAGAGCTTTTGGCTTTTTCTGCTTGCTTTTTCTTTTTCTTTTTCTCTTTTTTTCGCTATTTTTCTCTTTCTCTCTTTTTTTTTCCGCAAGCTTTTGTATTCACTGCTTTTTCTTGCTTCAAGAATCATTTTTATGATTTTTCAGATTATCAAATAATATTTCTCCTTTTTCCTTATTCTTCAAGAGCCAACATATTTAACATTCATAAACCACAATATCAAAAGACATATGCACTGTTCAAGCATTCATTCAGAAAATAAAAAGTATTGTCACCATATCAAAATAATTAAACTAGTTTCAAGGATGAATTCGAAACCATGTACTTCTTGTTCTTTTGTTTTTAGAACAATTTTTTATTTAAGAGAGGTGATGGATTCATAGGACATTCATAACTTTAAGGCATAGACACTTAGACACTAGTGATCATATAGTGAAGACACAAACATAAATAAAACATAAAGCTCAAAAATTGAAAAACAGTAAAATAAATAGACAAGGAGATTAAGGAATGAGTCCACCTTAGTGAGGATGGCGTCTTCCGCTTCTTGAAGAACCAATGGTGCTTTTGAGCTCCTCTATGTCTCTTCCTTGTCTTTTTTGCTCCTCCCTCATAGTTCTTTGATCTTCTCTAATCTCATGAAGGATGATGGAATGCTCTTGGTGCTCCATCCTTAGTTGTCCCATGTTGGAGCTTAATTCTCCAAGGGAAGTGTTGATTTGCTCCCAATAGTTTTATGGAGGGACGTACATCCCTTGAGGTATCTCAGGGATTTCATAGTGGGGAATTTCCTCATGCTCTTGCTGAGGTCCATGATCTCTTGTTTGCCCCATCCTTTTCTTAGTGATGGGCTTATCCTTTTCAATGATGATGTCTCCCTCTATGTCAATTTCAGCCGAATTGCAGAGGTGGCATATGAGGTGAGGAAAGGCTAACCTTGCCCAAGTGGAGGACTTGTCAGCCACCTTGTAAAGTTCTTCACACTTTGATCATGGTTCCTAGTGATCCATGCGTTTGCATAGAACTCTTGAACCATTAAGATCCCGACTTGTTGAATGTGGTTGGTGAGAACTTCCCAACCTCTTCTTTGGATTTCAAGTCGGATCTCTGGTGCACGAAATCGTGATTACTCATTCCTTCCTTGGTAACGGAGCTAAATACTAAATACGCACGTTCATGTTCTTAATTCTTTTTCACAACTTCGTACAACTAACCACCAAGTGCACTGGGTCGTCCAAGTAATAAACCTTACATGAGTAAGGTCGATCCCACGGAGATTGTCGGCTTGAAGCAAGCTATGGTCACCTTGTAAATCTCAGTCAGGCGGATTCAAATGGTTATAGAGTTTTAATAATTAAAAGATAAATAAAATATAAAATAAAGATAGAGATACTTATGTAATTCATTGGTGAGAATTTCAGATAAGCGTATAGAGATGCCTTCGTTCCTCCTGAACCTCTGCTTTCCTGCTATCTTTATCCAATCATTCCTACTCCTTTCTATGGCAAGCTGTATGTTGGGCATCACCGTTGTCAATGGCTACTTCCCGTCCTCTCAGTGAAAATGGTCCAAGATGCTCTGTCACAGCACGGCTATTCATCTGTCGGTTCTCGATCATACTGGAATAGGATCCATTGATCCTTTTGCGTCTGTCACTATGCCCAGCACTCGCGAGTTTGAAGCTCGTCATAGCGATCCCTTCCCAGATCCTACTCGGAATACCACAGACAAGGTTTAGACTTTCCGGATCTCAAGAATGGCCGTCCATGGGTTCTAACTTATACCACGAAGATTCTAATATCTCGGACTCGGTCCCCTGTATTAGATATCCAAGAGATACCCATTCAATCTAAGGTAGAACGGAAGTGTTTGTCAGGCACGCGTTCATAAGTGGGAATGATGATGATTGTCACGCTCATCACATTCACATTGAAGTGCGAATGAATTTCTTAGAAGCAGAATAAGTTTGTATTGAATAGAAAAACAGTAGTACTTTGTATTAATTCATGAGGAACAGCAGAGCTCCACACCTTAATCTATGGTGTGTAGAAACTCTACCGTTGAAAATACATAAGTGATAAGGTCCAGGCATGGCCGAATGGCCAGCCCCCAAAACATGATCAAAGGATCAAAAGATAATCCAAAGATGTAAATACAATAGTAAAAAGTTCTATTTATACTAAACTAGTTACTAGGGTTTACAGAGATAAGTAAATGATGTAGAAATCTACTTCCGGGGCCCACTTGGTGTGTGCTTGGGCTGAGCATTGAGCTTTACACGTGTAGAGGCTTCTCTTGGAGTTGAACGCCAGTTTGTAACCTGTTTCTGGCGTTTAACTCCACTTTGCAACCTGTTTCTGGCGTTTAACTCCAGAATGCAGCATGGAACTGGCGTTGAACGCCAGTTTGTATCATTTAAACTCGGGCAAAGTATGGACTATTATATATTTCTGGAAAGCCCTGAATGTCTACTTTCCAACGCAATTTAGAGCGCACCATTTGGAGTTCCGTAGCTCCAGACAATCCACTTTGAGTGCAGAGAGGTCAGAATCCAACAACATGTGCATTCCTTTTTCAGCCTGAATCAGATTTTTGCTCAGGTCCCTCAATTTTAGCCAGAAATTACCTGAAATCACAGAAAAACACACGAACTCATAGTAAAGTCCAGAAATGTGAATTTTAATTAAAAACTAATAAAAATATACTAAAAACTAACTATTTATATACTGAAAACTATGTAAAAATAATGCCGAAAAGCGTATAAATTATCCGCTCATCAATCTCTGGATACTCATTCTTTTTGAGCTTGAAAGGAACCTCAGGGATCACTTTCTTCTTGGACACAAATTCATAGAAGTGGTCTTGATGGACCTTTGAGATGAATCTCTCCATCTCCCATGACTCAGAGGTGGAAGCAATTGCCTTCCCTTTCCTCTTTCTTGAGGATTCTCTGGTCTTAGGTGCTATTGATGGTTATGGAAAAACAAAAAGCAATGCTTTTTACCACACCAAACTTAAAATGTTTGCTCGTCCTCGAGCAAAAGAAGAAAGAAATAAGGAGAAGAAGAAGAGAAATGGAGGAGAGGGAGAGAGGGGTGTATTCGGCCAAAGGGAAGAAGAGAGGGTTGTGTTGTGTGAAAATGAAGAAGGAATGAGGGGTTTATATAGGAGTGTGGGGAGGGTTAGGGTTCGGCCATTAGGGTTGGGTTTGGGAGGGAAAATAGTTTGAATTTTGAAGGTAGGTGGGGTTTATGGAGAAGAGAGGATGGATGTGAGTGGTGA
This sequence comes from Arachis ipaensis, assembly GCF_000816755.2. Lineage (NCBI taxonomy): Eukaryota > Viridiplantae > Streptophyta > Magnoliopsida > Fabales > Fabaceae > Arachis > Arachis ipaensis. Next base: position 66,272,443 of record NC_029786.2, read on the forward strand.
AGAGGTGATGGGAAAGAATGATTGAGGTGATTGGTGAAGGGTATTTGGGGAAGAGAGTTATGAAAAGGTGTGAAGAGGAGAGAAGAAGATGTAGGGATCCTGTGAGGCTCACAGATCCTGAGGGGATCCTGTGGGGTCCACAGATCAAGTGGGGTCAAGGACTTAACATCCCTGCTCCAATTATGCGTGTAAAACCCCCTTGCTGTGCAATCCTGGCGTTTAACACCAGACTGCTGCCTATTTCTGGCATTAAACGCCCAAATGTAGCCTGTTTCTAAAGTTTAACGCCAGGCAGATGCTTGTTTCTGGCGTTAAACGCCAGCTTGGTGCCTGTTTCTGGCGTTAAACGCCAGACAGATGCTTATTTCTGGCGTTTAAATGCCAGACTGTTCTCCTCCAGGGTGTGCTATTTTTAATTCTATTTTTTGTTCTGTTTTTGATTTTTCAGTAGTTTTTGTGACTTCATATGATCATCAACCTAATAAAACACGAAATAACAAAAAGAAAATAAAATAGATATGATTAAATAACATTGGGTTGCCTCCTAACAAGCGATTCTTTAATGTCAATAGCTTGACAGTGAGCTCTCATGGAGCCTCACAGATAATTAGAGCAAGGTTGGAACCTCCCAACACCAAACTTAGAGTTTGACTGTGGGGGCTTTGGTTGACTCTGCAGTGAGAGAAGCTTTTCATTCTTTCTTTCCATGGTTACAGAAGGAGATCCTTGAGTTTTAAACACAAGGTTGTCCTCATTCAGTTGGAGGACCAACTCTCCTCTGTCCACATCAATCACAGCTCTTGCTGTGGCTAGAAAGAGTCTTCCAAGGATGATGGATTCATCCTCATCCTTCCCAGTGTCTAGGATTATGAAATCAGCAGGGATGTAAATGCCTTCAACCTTCACTAACACGTCCTCTACTTGTCCATAAGCCTGTTTTCTTGAGTTGTCTGCCATCTCTAATGAGATTCTGGTAGCTTACACCTCAAAGATCCCAAGTTTCTCCATTACAGAGAGTGGCATATGCTCTTAGCTCCTTTTCTTGTAATCAGAGCTTGTCAAAGGCAGATTTAAATAGGATGTATGCCGAGCTTCCCTGGTCGACTGGTGTTCGGTGGAGGTTGGCATTGGCCAGTATGATGGTAATAACCACAGGGTCGTCATACCCAGGGATGATGCCAGCGGCGTCTTCCTTGGTGAAAGAGATGATGGGGAGGTCAGGCGACCTATCCCCTTCTCCGTCGTGGTATATTTCTTTATGGTGTCTTTTGCGGGATGACTTTGAGATCCCTCCTCCTGTGAATCCTCCGTTGATCATATGGACGTGCCTTTCTGGGGTGTGAGGGGGCGTTCAGCTCGTCCTCCCTCTTCATCCCTTCTTCTCTTCTTTGGCTCGTCTGTTCTGCTCACTAGGAATCGGTCGAGTCTTCCTTCCCAGGCCAATTTTTCTATAACATTCTTCAAGTCGTTGCATTTGTTTGTGGGATACCCCTAGATTTTGTGCTATTCGCAGTACTCAGTCTGACTTCCTCCGCTTTTGTGTTTAATTGGGCGGGGTGGTGGGATCTTTTCCGTGTTGTATATTTCCCGGTAGACGTCCACTAAAGATACCCGAAGGGGGGTATAGTTATGATATTTCCTGGGCTTCTCTGCGGGTTGGTCTTTCTTCTTTCTCGGCTCTTTGTCTTTGTCCCAGGAAGGGTAGGAGAACCCAGTTTTGGAGGTTTTTCCCAGTCGGGAGTTTTTCTCTATGTTGATGTATTTCTCCACTCGTTCTTGCACTTCGTTCAAGGACATGGGGTGTTTCTTAGATATGGAATGGCTGAAGGGCCCTTCTCGCAGGCCGTTGATAAGTCCCATGATAGCCGCTTCTGTGGGGAGATTCTGTATGTCGAGGCACATCTTATTGAATCTTTCCATGTAGCTTTGGAGGCTTTCCCGATCTCCTTGCTTGATTCCTAATAGACTTGGTGCGTGTTTGGTTTTGTCTTTTTGAATGGAGAACCTGGCTAGGAACTTTTTAGCGAGGTCATAAAAGCTTATGATTGACCTTAGGGGTAGGCTGTTGAACCACTTTATAGCCCTTTTGGTGAGAGTAGTTGGGAAGGCCTTGCAGTGAGTTATGTTCGAGGCATCCGTGAGATACATCCAACTTCTAAAGTTGTTGAGATGATGGCTTGGATCGGATGTTCTGTCATACGGGGTCATGTTAAGGGCTTTGAAGTCTTTTGGGACTTTAGCTTTCATGATTTCTTTCGTGAAGGGGTCTTGTTCTCTGTGGGGATTATCTTCATGATTGGATCGAGTAGTTCTGGCTTTGAGATCAGCCTCGAGTTTCTGGAGTTTTTTTTCTAGTTCTTTGCGCCGTCTTGTTTCTTTTTCCAAGTCTCGCTCGGCTTTCCGCTATCTTTTGGCCTCTTATTCGAGCTGTTTGAGGCGATCCTGTTGCGCACGAATGGCGTCTAGGATTTCTGCATTTTGAGGCTGTTTGTCTTCTTTGGAGTGGTTCGCTTCTTTCGGTGATGGTGGTGTGACATCTGCATTTTTTGTTGGTGTACCGTCTTCCAAACCGGAGGTGTGGTCGTTGTTAGGAGGGTCGTTTTTCATGATCATGGGATGACTTCCAGGTCCCTGGCAACAGCAATAATGTTCGGAGGGTTACCTGAAACTTCGAGGTCGATCTCGGACGAGATCTTCCGGTCTGGTCAAGCTTGTCGCGTCTGACTTGTTGGGTCTTGAAGTACTGCCGGTCCTTGCTCACCGGGGGGTGGTCGTACCTGCAAGAGACTCTGATGCTTAAGTCCGTACGGGCTTTAGGCAGGTTTTTAGTGGAATTGAAGTATGAGTTATACCTGGGTGCTCCAGTGCATTTATAGTGGTGTTTGATGATCTCCCTTCGAGATAAGTTTGTTGTCTTATCTTATCTTTTTGTGGGTGAGATCATATATTTTGTCAACCGCATCCTAGAAGGCGGTGGTTCTTTGTTTTGGGCCTCCTTGGGCCTCTGTGGCATCTTTTCCAAGCTCTTTTGTGAGGAGGTCGGTAGCGGGCCAACTTTTCATGAGGTCGGTCCCTTTGTTTTCAACCAACCCGACCCTATAGCTCGGACCAGTATATGAACACATATCGTCTAATACGAGGCTCCAATCCCATAATGAAGTAACTGTGATGTACTGGATCCTCGTAGATGTAAGGGTCCTCGAACTCATAGAATATCGCGCCTGTCTCCATCTGGAGGGGACGAAGGGAGAGAAGGGAGTAAGAACTGAGGAGTTCTTAGTAGGGTCGGGGTGATTAGTTACGTTCATTAATTCGGTGTCGATTAGCAGAAGAATAACAGAATATAGCGAAACAGTAAGCAGAAGATAAAGATAGATATAGAAAATAGAGAAAACAGAAAGCAGAACACGAACAAAAGAATACAAGAAAATAAAACACAGATATAGCACACAAGCAAAAAAACATAGAGAAATAGATCATACACATAAAGGAATGCAACAGAGAATGATGCGCAGACAAGAATGATGCATGTCTAGCCCTAGTACAGGCCATGAGCTCATGTGTCGGTTGGCTACCCGCAATCCCGACATTTATCCGGTCAAAGTAGTCCACGATTTCCCGGATACGATTTTCTGTTCCTAATTAAATGCGAATATAATAATAGCTGCTCATTTGAGACAGCCTCTGCTTTCTGCAGGAAAATATATATACTCGGCTCTGCTCTTCTCTGGGGAAGCGGAAAATGGCTGTAAGTAACTTAGTTTTCCTACAGAAGATCTGGGTTGCCTCAAGCAACTAATAATATTACTCTATTTTGAAGATCTGGGCCAACTTAGTCTAATATACATACAAATATCTCTTTATTATATTACTCTTCTCTTTTTATCTCTTTACTCTATTCTGGTTCCTCTTTTCTCTGTATCTCTTTACTCTGTTCTGGTTACTCTGTTCTTTGTATCTCTTTACTCTGCTCTGGTTACTCTATTCTATGTATCTCTTTACTCTACTCTGGTTACTCTATTCTCTGTATCTCTTTACTTTGCTCTGATTACTCTTTTCTCTTTGTCTCTTTGTTCTACTCTAGTTTCTCTGTTTAACGTATGTATTTATAGCTTATGTAAATTTCGGTATGAATACTTAGCCTGTCCCAAGTATAGGTTCATTAAGTCTATACTAAAACAGTTTAACTTTTCATATTATACCTAACCCTTGGCACAACTCAAGAACCAACTATGTTGCCCTAGTGCAATGTCATTAAAACTTTACAGACTTTTTCTTTGATTTTTATCTCTTCTTTAACTTTTTATCTTTTCTTTATCTTCGCCTCACTAACATGTTATTACCACTCCCTAATTGTTTTATGAAGGTAATTATGAGATTCTACGCTTAAAAATTGTCTTTCTAAACCTTTTACGAAAAACTGCCTTTTTCGTATTATTTTATTATTTTTAATAAAATATTATTTTTAATTAAATATTATTATTTAATATTTTATTATTATTTATTATTTTATTGTTAAATTTTTGAAATTTCTCTTTCTTACCCTAAATGTTATATAAATTCACTTTTTACCATCCGTAACTTTTAATATTTTTACTTTAACCACCCTAACTTCTAGAAATTACCAAATAACCCCCCAAACACCAAAAATTTTACTTCCTTGCCTTTTTTAAGATCTAAAGCCTGTTGTTTAATGTTCTTCATCACACACAATATGTTCTTCGTGTTCTTCATAAATTCTTCAGATTCTTTCTCTGTTTTCACCCGTTTTTCAATCTTTTCAGTAACCAATTTTTATCATAATTCATATTAAATTCCCAGCCACTAAAATCCCATATTTTCCACATGATTTCAACACAACTTGAACCCCTAATTTAAGGGCTAGGGTTTCAATTTTCAGCTGCACTCAAGAACACAAATTAGTAGCTTGAATTTCATCAAATTTCATCAAATTTTAATCAAATTTTCAACAAGAATCATCATATAAATCATCAATTTCAAGCACAGCCAAACCATATCATAATCACAAAACTCAAACACAACTAATCAAGATTAATTTCGTCAAACCCTACCTTGTTTTGCTGCTCCAAATTTGGCTATGTTCTTAGGTGATCCTTAAGGTGAAAATGAGACAGTCTTGGAGGTCTTGGGGGTGTAGGGTGAGTTGTGATTGGTTGGCTTGGAGGTGGATTAAAATATTATTAAAATATCTCAGGTGTATAACTACTAAAACTAGATGTATTGGAATACTTGTAAAAACATCTCTAAAAAATTTTTTCTGAGCTACTAGATTAAATGACACTAGTAACATATTTAATATGAGAATAGAACATGTATGATGAGTCCTTAGCATTGCTAAAGTCATCAGAGAGTGCTTGTGCTAAGCTGCACTAGTAAACTGTGAACCTAGTTAAACCGATTACCTGTTTTTAACTAAAACAAACCAGGTAACCTTATAATATCATTCAAGCAGCTTCTAATACTAATATAATTATAATATTATACTATTATCTCTCTTCTCTCATGAATTGAGTCCGGTTCGTCAAACTGAGACTATTTACGAAAACCAGAAATAAAACTCGTAACCGATACGGTTCAAAAACTAAATTCTTCGTGACTACATTGTTGAGATTGCCTCAAGTGAGGTTTTGGCTTAAAGATAACATAATGACAATGAGGATTGAGATGCTTGATGATATAGCAGAGGTGTTCCCTTTACTGATATTCCGGAGGAATCTGTGTCTTCAAAAACGATCTTACCTACTCAAAAAACGGGGTTGTTACACTCCTGACATGATCTCAGAATGGACCATGTTGGAGATCTTCTATGATGGTCTCTCTGAGATGTCCAAGATGTCATTAGACCACTCTGCTGGTAACTCTCTTCACATGAAGAAGATGCCTGAGGAGGCGCAAGAGCTTATTGAGATGGTTGCTAACAACCAATACATGAACACTTCTGAGAGGAACCCTATGAACACTGGGGTGACTCAGAAGAGAGGAGTCATGGAAGTCAGCACTTTTGATGCCTGACGTGGTGAAAATTGGCGAGTTAAGAATTGTTATAAGATATGCGTTGCAAGTATAGCTCTTAACCAACCAGAGATCGGCTTATCAATTTAGAAGGGTTGTCATAAAAATTAAAATTAAAATACTGGAGTATGAGTCCCAGGTCGTCTCCCAACGAGTTGCAGAAAGGTGTGCTATTTTATTAATCAGATGTTTTCAAAATGGTTTGAGTTGAATAACAGGAAATTAAATTGGAGCAATTAAATAATTTAAATTGAAGCCTTGACTGGGAGTAGATTAGTTGGAAGCCATATTCTTGTTGCAGTACTCTCAAGATTAATTGATAATTGAAGGTTGTTCTGTTTAGTTATCCTTTACTAGGTAAGGGAAGGTCAAACAAGTTGGAATGCTGTTTCTATTCACAAGTTCCAATCCGCTCAATTGAAAAGGATTAGTGTCAATGATTAGAGAGCATTCCAATAATAAACCCAATTACAATTTTTCTTTTAAGCACCCCAACTCAAGGGTTCCTTTCAATCAACTCCCCATCAAGTTAAGGAACTACTCGCTCATTGTGAATGTAGAACTCATAACATAAGAAAGGGAATTAAAGGAAGACATGATATATAAAACTAAAGGAATCAATTAGAAATAAAAGTAATTCTTGTATTAATAAATTCTAAAATAATCCAATAGTAAAATTGAGTAAATTAAAGGACATGGAAGAGTAGAGCCAAGTAAAGAAAAGGAACTAGAATGATGAAGTCTTGATGAGGTAATAACTCTTCTCAATATCCCAATGCAAAAAGCAATAGAAAATAAAATCCTAAGAACTATGAATGTGTAGAGAGAAAAACCTAGAGGAGGAGTAAAACTAGATCTAAAAACTAAAATTGTGTAGAATGAATGTCGTCGTTGGTTTCTACATGTCCTCTGGCACTAGTCTGCTCTTTCGGGCCGAAAACTGGGTCAAAACAGGGCCCAAAATCATCCCCAGTGAATTTTGCAGATTATGCAGATCGCGCACGTCACGAGATCGCGTCATTCATGCGAACGCGTCATTCGGCGTTTTGCTTTGCCACGCGGGCGCATCGTCCACGCCTCCGCGTCACTTGTGCTATTCCAATCCGCACGGTCACGTGAGCCATGCGGCCGCGTCACTGCGATTTCCTCTCTTTCACGCGGTCGCGTGAGCCATGCGGCCGCGTCACTTCTCGCTGGTCATCTCCTCAACTGCTTGTGTTCCTTCCATTTTTGTAAGCTTCCTTTCCAATCTCCAACTCATTCATGCCCTATAAAGCCTGAAACATTTAACACACAAATCACTGCATCGAATGGAATAAAGGAGAATTAAAATACATAATTAAAAGTCTCTTAGGAAGCAAGTTTTTAATCATATAAAAATTTTAGGAAGGAAATATAAATGCATGCTACTTATATGAATAAGTGGGTAAAGATCATGATAAAACCACACAATTAAACACATTATAAACTATAAAATAGTGGTTTATCAACCTCCCCACACTTAAAGATTAGCATGTCCTCATGCTTAGTTGAAGGAGATAAAATAAATGAGTAGGAACATGTAAAAATCATGCAATGCAATGCAACCTATATATGTGAATGCAACTATATGATTCTTGTCCACGTGATCAAAAGTAAATAGGCTCTTCAAAACAATTACAAATCAAATTCCACTAATTCAATTCTCATACAACAAGAACAGGTAAAAATGCAAGAAGATAGCTCATGAAAGCAGGGAACATAGAATTTCAAGCATTGAACCCTCACTGATGATGTATGTATGCTCTAATCTCTCTAGTGTATAAGGCAATCACTCTATCCTTCTCTAATCATGCTCTCTAATTTTTTTTGTTCTTCTCCTAATCAATCAACAACATTTAATATACCAATGCAAACATCATGAGATCTTTTCAAGGTTGTAATGGGGCCAAGGTAATGGTAAGGATACATATATGGCTAAGTAAGCTTATAAACTGAATCTTTAATTCACCCAAGCTTTAACATAACTTATATATATTCTATATAACTTTAGAATTCATACCTAGCTATCTAGAATTTCCCTTTCACATTCCATACTCATGTATCAACTTTTTATTTTAATTTTATCATATATGCATTGATCTTTGAATTCTTAACTTAACATTTGGGTAATTTTGTCCCCTTATTTATTTATTGAATATTTTTGGTTTTTTTTTCATAAGCATAAAAAATAAACATAGATTATCAATGCACATAGATTTTTAATTTTTATAGTTTCACATGAGTAGGTCTCCAAATTTCCATTATATTATCATGACACATTCCCTTATTATCTTTTGTTCCCAAAATTTCCCATTCTTAATTAGCACAAACAATTCTATCTTAAGCTAACCAAAGATTCAGTTTGGGATATATAATTGTTTTTCCGCTTAAGGCTAGTAATGTGGTAAAATATAGAACAAATGGGATTTAAAGGTTCAAAGTGGCTAACAAAGGTAATTGAAAGGGTAGGCTTAATTTGGATAAGTGAGCTAAGCAATTAATGGCCTCAATCATATGCAAATATATAAATATAATAAACATTAGACATATAAGATGAAACAAAATATAGATTACAATTATAGAGAAGTAAACACACAAGAATAAAATAATTATGGTTAAATAATGTAACCATGCATAAAGGCTCAAATCTCACGGGTTGTGTGTTCTTTAGCTCAAAAATCATGTTCCAAATACAACTTCAAGCAAATTTAACATAAAAGTTTTAATTAAAATTAGTGAAATTTTTGTTCCAAAAATAGAGTCTTAGAAGAAACTTATTGTCTTTTCAATCAAGTAGAACATGCATGCAACTAATCTATTACTATGCAATTTATCCTATTCTATAAAAGAAAAACTAACTAAATATCCTAATTTATTGGTGTTTAAGGAAGAGAAATTTCCTCTGAAAGTTAGGTACTGACCGACCTCCCCACACTTAAGGCTTTGCACCGTCCTCGGTGCCATCTGTCAAAAACAAAGGTGGGCTGGTAGCAGTATCTCCACAGTCTGGGCCATCATGGCTTCCTGTGCTAGTAAAGGACGTGGAGTTCGGGGTGTCTGAGTCCTTGAATTTTCCCATAATCAGCTCCTTGAGGTAAGTGAATCGGCGCTTGTTACGGCGCTCTCTCATCTGATGGAGCAGTTGGTCTGTTGTAGGTGCTTGTAGTGTTGGAGAAGGAATATCTTCAACCGGTTCAGTAGGATGGCTTGTGGCGGCTGGTGGAGGTCTGATGTATTTCCCGTTAGGGACATACTGATCATCCCATGGAAGCATGGCTTTGGTGTCCCCAGCTCTGTAGGAGACTCCGGCTGCTGAGACAAGATCTAAGACCAAGGCGGGGAAAGGTAAGTTGCCCGCGATTTGTACGTGTCACATGGCATTCCGAATGTGTCTTGGTAGGTTCAGAGGCTGGTCTGTAAGGATGCACCATAGTAGAACGGCCATGTCCGCAGTGAAGGAGGACTCGTGAGTGCTCGGAAAGACGTAATGAGACATGATCTGTGCCCATACGCGAGCTACCAAGGTAAGTGCTGAAGCCGATATTCCCTTAGGGCGGGTACGGTGGTATCCGTAGATCCAACGGCTACCAGGTAGTACGATAACTCTGAGAACAGCGTCCCAGTTAAATTGGTACATCTGGCGCTTGAGTGTGGCTTCTTGAAAGGCGTCCAATCCTTCTGGAATAGGGGGGAGACCTAGAGCTTTTTGAATGGCCTCTTCTGTAATGGGGACTTGCTTCTGACGGACAAAGATAGACTGCAGGGTTGGCACGTGGAAGTTAAAGTAGAACTCGACTACCCAAGAAAGATTGACCTGCCTCGGTTGTCTCTGTAGGAAACCCTATTGTCTTTGTGCAATTTGCGGCTCAACAAAAGTAGCAATATTGGACGGGAGGATAAGAAGGTATTCGTTGTTGTAGCTCCTTTCTGCCAGGATGGGGAACACCTGTTCACAGTAGCGATTGGGAAATCGCGCAGTGTCCTTTGCTGGGAAGGCTTTTTCTTTATCATCAACCTTTATATTCCTCTTAGTTCTTTTTGTTGAGGGTTTAACCGCAGTTGAAGAGGGTTCTACCACTAATGCTCTTTTTGTTCCTCTTCTTGCTGGTTGTTTGGGAGTAGCCTTCTCCTTTCCTTTCTTGGTGGCCATCCTGAAAAAGGGAAGAGGAAGGAAATTAAGTTCAAAGAGAAAGAGCAAGGAAGAGGGTTGTAGGAGTGATAATCCATGTACAGTAAAGAGGATGTCATTAACACATGGTCATGACTACATGTGAAAAGGTCATCAATGGAAATATAGCAAGTGCATATGAGGACAATTAAATGCAAGAGGTTTATTGGCATGCAGGCAAAGGCATGAGGAGCATAGATCAAGCATTCAATGTCCTAGTTAAGTTACCAAGTCTGTCAAACTAACAATTTCTCTGGAATAACAATTATATTTAAGTAATAACTTATAGAAAGGGTTTTGTGAAAAGCAAGCATTGAACAGTAGAGTAACGTAGAAAAGTGCATAGTGCCATATGGGCTTTTTCACAAACACATAGCATGCATGATAATTAAGGTATAGAAAGTATTAAGTTGAACATGCAAGCAACCCTTTAAAAAGTAATATATAATTGCCAAAAAAATTTACAACAATCCACAAGCATATAACGAGAAATAATGACTCAAATAAATTTCTAACACCAAGTAAAAAGGAAAAAGAAAGAAAAAAAAAATATGAATAATGAAAGTAAAAAGAAAAAAAAAGAGGAGAACATGTAAAAATAAGAGGAAAAATAGAAAAATAAGGAGGGAAGAAGAAAAAGAAAACCTTGTTAATCGGGGTGAGAGAGAGAGTGAGAGTGTAAAAAGTGAGAAAGAAGGAAGAAGGAAGAAGGGAGGAGGAAGAAATAGGGAGGGATAAGAGAAAATAGGATTTGGGGGAAAGAAAGATAAGATAATTGGCAAACCAGGGAAGCTGTGCGGCGCAAGCGACACGGCCGCGTGGGGCACGCGGTCGCGCGAATTGCACTTATACTGATTGACGCGGTCGCGTCGGTCACGCGGTCGTGTTACCCGTTTCATGCTACTGGCGCGAGGGTAGCCTCGCACTCGCACAACTCTCTGTTCGAAATGTTATTTTTGCCAAATCTAGGGTGACGCGATCGCATGGGGCATGCGATTGCGTGAGTGAACATTAGAGGGATATAACGCGGTCGTGTCAATCACGTGGCCGCGTGGGAAGATTTGTGCGTTTAGAATCAATCCAGCACCACTCTTGCACAACTTTCGGTCGTGCACCCTTTTTAAGTCGAAATCTAGGGCACGCGGTCGCGTGGGTCACGCGGTCACGTGGGAGGCCAATGTTCCCATGTGACGCGGACGCGTCGGCGACGCAGTCGCGTGGGGCGATTTGTGCCACTGGCGCGCCTCCAGCCACGCTCTTGCGTGACTCTCTGTTCTTTTTATTATTTCCTCCCATCTCCTGCGACGCGGACGCGTCAGTGAGGCGGTCGCGTCGCGTGAATTTTTTTTTTTTAGAAATAAAAGTATGTAAATGCAGATGCACGAAATGTACTAATAAAGAGAAGAGTTATTGAATAGAAAAACTAAGAATAAAGAAAGAACGATCATACCATGGTGGGTTGTCTCCCACCTAGCACTTTGCTTTAACGTCCGTAAGTTGGACGCTCCACTAGCTCAGGCTTTGGCTATGTGGGGATCTTCCAAGAGGAAAATCTCGAGCTCCTTGTTTTTCTTCAGCTTCTCACCATGATACAGCTTTAAACGATGTCCATTAACTTTGATAAGTTCAGAGCTTGAAGGATGGCTTAGGTGATAAACTCCATATGGTTTGGCCTTCTCTACTCTGTATGGACCTGCCCATCTTGATCTCAACTTGCCTGGCATGAGCCTTAGTCGAGACTTGTAAAGGAGAACTAAGTCCCCAGGTTGGAACTCTTTTCTCTTGATGTGATGATCATGTACAGCCTTCATCTTCTCCTTGTATAGTCTTGAGTTCTCATAAGCTTCTAGGCGAAGGCTTTCCAGTTCTTTCAGTTGCAACTTCTTTTCAGCTCCGGCTTTCTCAATTCCCATGTTGCACTCCTTTACTGCCCAAAAGGCTTTGTGCTCTACTTCAACAGGGAGATGACAAGCTTTTCCATAAACTAAGCGGAAAGGACTCATCCCAATGGGTGTTTTGTATGTTGTTCTGTATGCCTAGAGTGCATCTTGTAGCCTGGTGCTCCAGTCTCTTCTATGAGGTTTGACTATCTTCTGCAAGATACGCTTTATCTCTCTGTTCGACACCTCGGCTTGCCCATTAGTCTGAGGATGGTAGGCCGTTGCAACCTTATGAATTATCCCATGCTTCTTCATTAATCATGTTAGTCTCCTGTTACAAAAATGGGTGCCTTGATCGCTCACGATTGCTCGTGGGGATCCAAAGCGACAAATAATGTGGTTTCTCACAAAGGAAACAACAGTGTTAGCATCATCAGTGCGGGTAGGAATTACTTCCATCCATTTGGAAACGTAGTCCACAGCTAACAATATATAAAAATAACCATTAGAATTTGGAAATGGACCCATGAAGTCAATGCCCCAAACATCAAAAATTTCACAGAAAAGCATAATTTGTTGAGGCATCTCATCCCTCCTGGATATATTGCCAAATTTTTGGCATGGGAAACAAGATCTACAAAATTCAGCAACGTCTCTAAAAAGTGTAGGCCACTAGAATCCACAGTCTAAGATTTTTCTAGCTGTTCTTTGAGGGCCAAAATGTCCTCCACTCTCAAATGAGTGACAGGCCTCTAAGATGGACTGAAATTCTGATTGAGGCAGACACCGTCTAATTACCTGGTCAGCACCACATCTCCATAAATATGGGTCATCCCATATATAATATTTAGACTCGCTTTTCAGCTTGTCTCTTTGATGCTTAGAAAAGTTTGGAGGAAAGGTGCGGCTAACTAGATAATTAGCTACAGGTGCATACCAAGGGACTACCTCAGATACTGCTTGCAGGTTATCAAATGGGAAATTATCAGCTATAGGAGTGGGGTCATCTGTAATGTGCTCAAGGCGACTCAAATGGTCTGCCACTAAATTCTGGTTACCACTCCTATCCTTAATTTCTAAATCAAATTCTTGTAATAGCAGTATCCAATGTATAAGCCTCGGTTTGGACTCCTTTTTAGCTAATAGATATTTCAGAGCTACGTGGTCCGAGTACACTACTACCTTCGTACCAAGTAAATAGGCTCTGAATTTATCCAGAGCAAAAATAATAGCAAGAAGCTCTTTCTCAGTAGTAGTGTAATTAGACTGAGCGGCATCTAAAGTTTTAGACGCATAAGCAATAACAAAGGGGTCCTTACCTTCACGCTGAGCCAGTGCTGCTCCTACTGCATGGTTGGAGGCGTCGCACATTATTTCAAATGGCTGGCTCCAGTCTGGTCATCTCACAATTGGAGCTTGAGTCAGGGCGGTCTTTAGCTTATCAACGCTTGTTTGCAATCCTCACTGAACTCAAGATCAAAGAAAAGACTCATCATGCACCTTTGGGAGGTAGCTGGTGCATTGCACAAGCCAAAGGGCATTCTCTTGTAAGCATAAGTCCCAAAAGGACATGTAAAAGTGGTCTTTTCCTGATCCTCAGGAGCTATATGAATCTGGAAATAACCTGTGTAACCATCTAAAAAACAATAATGTGATTTACCTGACAGGCGATCCATCATTTGATCAATGAATGGAAGAGGATAGTGATCCTTACGGGTGGCCTGGTTGAGGCGTCTGTAGTCAATACAGACCCTCCAGGCGTTCTAAAATCTGGTTACAATGAGATCTCCATGCTCATTCTTCACTGTAGTGACTCCAGACTTCTTGGACACCACTTATACTGGGCTTACCCATTCACTGTCTGAAATGGGGTAGATGATATCTGCCTCCAGTAGTATGGTCACTTCCTTCTTAACAACCTCTAAAATAGTGGGGTTCTGTCTTCTCTGGGGTTGACAGACAGGTCTTGCTCCCTCTTCTAAAAATATCCTATGCTCACAGACTTGAGGTTTGATGCCTACTATGTCTGCCAAACTCCAACCAATTGTCTTCTTGTGCTTCTTCAGCACACTAAGTAACTGCTCTTCCTGTTGAGAAGTGAGTTCCCTTGTAATGATAACTGAGAACTTCTGCTCGTCTTCAAGGTAAGCATACTTGAGGTATGGAGGAAGGGGTTTTAATTCTAACTTCTGATCATGGACAGGCTCTGGGTTGTCTGGAGCTGTTAACAATGGTAAAGCACTGTCATTTTCCTCTGAGAATGTCCCTACACTTGGACCTTGTCCTATGTACTTCTCTTCAAATTCCTCCTGGTGAACTTCAGCCACGGTTTCATCTATAATGTCACATTGGAGGATAGAATGATCCTCCGGAGGATGCTTCATAACTCCATTCAGATTGAAGGTTACTACTCGGCCATCTATTTCAAAAGAGTATGTTCCTGAAAAAGCATCTAATTTAAACTTCGAGGTCTTCAGGAATGGTCTTTCGAGTAGGATTGATGATGGCTTCTCTGAGTTATTTTGGGGCATCTCCAGGATATAAAAATCAATGGGAAATGTGAGCCTCTTAATGGCCACTAATACATCTTCAGCAACTCCAGCCACTATAATAATGCTTTTATCTGCTAACACAAAACGAGCTGCCGACCTTTTTAAGGGAGGGAGCCTCAAAATATCATATATAGACAAAGGTATTATACTCACACATGCTCCTAAATCACACATGCAGTCAGAAAATACTACACCACCAATAGTACAATTAACCATACATGGACCTGGGTCACTACACTTTTCAGGTAAACCTCCAATTAAAGCAGATATGGAACTTCCTAAAGGAATAGTTTCTAATTCATTAATTTTGTCTTTATGTATACATAAATCTTTTAGAAACTTTGAATATTTAGGTACCTGTTGAATAACATCAAAAAGAGGAACAGTTACCTCAACCTTTTTGAATATCTCTACCATTTTGGGATCAGGTTCCAGCTGCTTCCTGGGCTTCCTTGCAAGTTATGGAAATGGAATGGGAGTGGTGTCTTCTGCAGTGTCTGCGCCCCTTGGTGCTTCCTCCTGTGGTTGAACTTCTTTTTTTTCATCTATGTCCTGTATGTCCTCTTCCTCTTAAACATCTTCTATTTCTACCACCTCTTCAGCTGAGGCGTGTTCTGGTGGGCTTGGCTCCTCCTGATTCCTCTCCTGTAGTGTGGTTCCAGACCTTAGGGTGATGGCATTAATGCCACCCTTTGGATTGGGTAATGGTTGAGAGGGGATTTCACTGGAGCTCAAAGGCTGGTTATTGGAGTTATTCATTGATCCAATCTGTGAGACAAGAGCTTGCAAAGTAGAGTTTAGACCATTTAGTGTAGCATAAAGGTTATTTTCCATGGTATGTTGTCTCCGATCAATAGATTGTAGTAAGTCATCATTAGAAGATGAAGAAGGATATGTAATTTGAGAGGTCTGCTGTTGGGTATTATGTGGTCCTTGGGATTGCCTCAGGTGAGGTACTCTGTAAGGCTGGTTCTGATTCTGCTGCCTGTTGTTGTTGTTATTCCACCTCTGATTTCTCTGATTATCTCTGCCTCCTCTGTTGTTGTTGTCCCTCCAATTCTGGTTAGAATTGTCTTGCCATCCATGGCTGTAATTGCCACCTTGATTGTACCCTTGGTTGGGGCGGTCAAAGAAGTTATGAGTGGCTGCCACGGTGTTGTCTTCCTGCTGGAGCTGCGGACATTCATCAGTATAATGGCTATAATCAGCACAGATTTCGTAAACTCTCTGTGGGACTAATTGTTGGCTTTGCTATGGTGGAGAAGGTTGAGCTTGATGAACTTGTTGTTGATTCAATTGCATCTGCTTCAGCAAGTTGGTCATTTCACAGATACTCTGAGTTAGAGCAGCAGTCTCTCTGCTAGAGGATACTTCTACAACGGCTTTTGAACGGCCTTATTTCTGCCTGTGATTTCGAGTAGATTCAGCTAAGTCGCTGATCAATTGCCATGCCCCATCAGTGGTCTTGTACTTTTTCATAGACCCATTGCTTGCACTTTCCAATGTGGTCTTATCTTGGGGCCTCATGCCCTGTGTGACGTAACCGAGCAATACTATCTTGTCAATCATATGGTGGGAGCATGCTTCCAGAATATTATTGAAGCGCTCCCAGTATTCATAGAGAGTCTCGGATTCATCCTGAACAATCATGGAAATGTCTTTCCTCAATTTATCAGTAACTTCAGCTGGAAAGAATTTTTCCAAAAATTCTCTTCTAAGTGTATCCCAGTTGGATACAATTATTGTGGGTTGAGTGTAGTACCACTCTCTCGCCTTTCCCTCAAGAGAGAACGGGAAGGCTTTTAGCAAAATAGAAGTTTCATTCGCACCATCACGCCTGACAGTAGAACAGGCTGCTTGAAAATCTCTCAGGTGCTTGATAGGCTCTTGAGCAGGTAAGCTATGAAACTTGAGCATCAAATTGAGCAGCGCAGTCTTTATTTCAAAGTCTGTATCCACTGCTGGGTGATGCGCTTGAAACAGTTTCATAGTAAAATCAGGGGCTCCAGCCTCCTGGATAGTAACTCTCCTAGGTGCTGCCATGTCACCTACACGTAAATCAACCGAATTAGTAGAACGGGGGCTGGTTTCTTCCTCAAATGACATTTCAGATCCGTCCTCAGAGAGGACTAACCGACGCCGAGCTTGCCTTATTCATGAAATAGTTCTTTCAATCTCAGGATCGAATGCGGGCAAGCTTGGATCAGGAAGTGAACGCGTCATCTAACGAAAGAAACAAGCAGCTCATAGTAGCAAGATAAAATAAAATGCAAATAAATAAATTCCAATTAATAATTTTAGCACTCTATTGCAACTCCCCGACAACGGCGCCAGAAATTGACGTGGCGGAAATTGGCGAGTTAAGAATTGTTATAAGATATGCGTTGCAAGTATAGTTCTTAACCAACCAGAGATCCGCTTATCAATTTAGAAGGGTTGTCACAAAAATTAAAATTAAAATACTGGGAGTATGAGTCCCAGGTCATCTCCCAACGAGTTGCAGAAAGGTGTGCTATTTTATTAATCGGGTATTTTCAAAATGGTTTGAGTTGAATAACAGGAAATTAAATTGGAGAAATTAAATAATTTAAATAGAAGCCTTGACTGCGAGTAGATTAGTTGGAAGCCCTATTCTTGTTGCAGTACTCTCAAGATTAATTGATAATTGAAGGTTGTTCTGTTTAGTTATCCTTTACTAGGTAAGGGAAGGTCAAACAAGTTGGAATGCTGTTTCTATTCACAAGTTCCAATCTGCTCAATTGAAAAGGATTAGTGTCAGTGATTAGAGAGCATTCCAACAATAAACCCAATTACAATTTTTCTTTTAAGCACCCCAACTCAAGGGTTCCTTTCAATCAACTCCCCATCAAGCTAAGAAACTACTCGCTCATTGTGAATGTAGAACTCATAACATAAGAAAGGGAATTAAAGGAAGACATGATATATAAAACTCAAAGGAATCAATTAGAAATAAAAGTAATTCTTGTATTAATAAATTCTAAAATAATCCAATAGTAAAATTGAGTAAATTAAAGGACATGGAAGAGTAAAGCCAAGTAAAGAAAACGAATTAGAATGACGAAGTCTTGATGAGGTAATAACTCTTCTCAATATCCCAATGCAAAAAACAATAGAAAATAAAATCCTAAGAACTATGAATATGTAGAGAGAAAAACCTAGAGGAGGAGTAAAACTAGATCTAAAAACTAAAATTGTGTAGAATGAATGTCATCGTTGGTTTCTGCATGTCCTCTGGCTCTAGTCTGCTCTTTCGGGCCAAAAACTGGGTCAAAACAGGGCCCAAAATCGCCCCCAGCGAATTCTGCAGATTATGCAGATCGCGCATGTCACGCGATCACGTCATTCATGCGGACGCGTCATTCGGCATTTTGCTTTGCCACGCGGGCGCGTCGTTTACGCCTCCGCATCACTTGTGCTATTCCAATCCGCGCGGTCGCGTGAGCCATGCGGCCGCGTCACTTCTCACTGGTCATCTCCTCAACTTCTTGTGTTCCTTCCATTTTTGCAAGCTTCCTTTCCAATCTCCAACTCATTCATGCCCTATAAAGCCTGAAACATTTAACACACAGATCACGGCATCGAATGAAATAAAGGAGAATTAAAATGCATAATTAAAAGTCTCTTAGGAAGCAAGTTTTTAATCATGTAATAATTTTAGGAATGAAATATAAATGCATGCTACTTATATGAATAAATGGGTAAAGATCATGATAAAACCACACAATGAAACACATTATAAACCATAAAATAGTGGTTTATCAATGCCATTCTAGCTCATAATAAGCTCATATTCCAGCAGATCAACATGATCTCCCAGCACTTGAGTGGAGCGTAGAGCTCAGCTGCTTACTCCCCAGAGACAGCATATGAAGTAGATGCTAATGACTCTGCATGTACCACCATGGAGGAGGTAAAATACATGCAAAACTCTTCCAGAAAATCCAACATCAATCCCTATTCGAATACTTTCAATTAGGAATGGAGGAACCACCCCAACTTCGGGTGGAGAGATCAACAGAGGCCTCAACAAGGCTTCAATAACAACCAGGGTGGAACAAACCAGAACAGGTTCAACAATAAACCTTTCCAACCCTCTCAGCAGTAGATGGAGACCCCTGCACAAAGCCTCTCTGACCTGGCTACTATAGTCTCCAACCTCTCTAAGACCACTCACAGTTTCATGACTGAAACTAGGTCTTCCATTCGCAATTTAGAGATACAAGTAGGTCAGCTGAGCAAGAGGATCCTAGAGACCCCCTCCAACATTCTTCCAAGCAACACGGAAATGAATCCAAAGAAAGAGTGCAAGGCCCTCACTATGGAAGCTGAGGCTGAACCAAAGGAGGAGCCTACTATTGAGGAACTGAAGGAAATCAGAGCTCAGGAGGAGACCAAGAATGCCCCATGCTCGCCACAATGAAGATGGAGGAGCCTGCAGAGCATCCCTCTCTAGACGTGCGAGAGGATCTTGAGGATAAGCAACTTGCTCAGTTCTTAGTAGTTCTCAAGAAGCTGCAAGTCAACATCTCTTTTGCAGAGGTGTTGGAGAAGAATCCCACTTCAAAGGCATGTCTAAGAAGTTTAATCTCTGATAAGAAGACCTTAAGGGAGGATGAGATGGTAGTGCTAACCAAGGAATGCAGTGCCTTGGTCTAGAAGAAACTACCTCAGAAGCTGCCAGATCCTGGAAGCTTCCTTATTCCCTGTACTATAGGGATGATCACCTTTGAGAAAACATTGTGCGACCTTGGCTCAAGCATCAACCTTATGCCATTCTCTGTGATGAAGAAGCTTGGGATCCAAGAGGTGCAACCTGCCAAGATCTCACTAGAGATGGCAGACAAGTCCCTTAAACAGGCATTTGGCATGGTGGAAAATGTCCTTGTGAAGGTTACAAACCTTTACCTCCCTGCAGACTTCGTGATACTAGACACTGGGGAGGATAAAGATGACTCCATCATCCTTGGAAGGCTTTTTCTTGCTACTGCAAAGGCCTTAATTAATGTGGAAAAAGGAGAGCTAGTCCTTAGGTTAAATGAGGATCATATCTTTTTCAAGATCCCCAACCCTCAGTCTCCTTCAGACAAAGGAGGTACCATAGCACAACACTTAGTGTTTTAGCCCTCTCTCTCAGTACAGAGCCATACAGAGTCCCCAGACATCAAGCCTAAGTTTGGTGTGCATCCATCACCATCTACTGAAGAAGGAGGTACGAAGAAGAAAGTACCCAAGGGCTGGAGGAACAAGAAGATTCCAACTGAAGACTTTTCACCAGGCATGAGAGTTGTCTTCACTAAGAGTCTAGTCATTCCACACACAGTGAGTCAGATCCTGTCTCTGGAACATGCTGAGTTAATCCATGAGAGTACAGGAACAAGGTTCACCATGATGGGTGCAGATCTGAGCCCCTACCATCCTCCATAAAGGAGCTGTCCATCAAACTAATGACGGTAAAGAAGCGCTTGTTGGGAGGCAACCCAACCATTAATACAGTATTTTCATTTTCTTTCTTTTCGTCTATTTTAGTTTAATTCTATATTATGTTGTTTTCTAGTAATTTCTATAGTTTTTCCTTGCTTTTTAAAGTCTGTGACATGTGTAGTACTTAGAACAGGAACAACACGCTTAGAGTTGAAACCAGAACACCCTGGAGAGAACCCCTTACTGGCATTGAATACCATAACTGGCCCTGTTGCACGAATTGTAAATCACACTTTTCACAACTCGTACCACTAACCAGCAAGTGCACTAGGTCGTCCAAGTAATACCTCAGTGAAAATGGTCCAGGTGCGCTGTCACTGCACGGCTAATCATCTGTCGGTTCTCACTCATGCTGGAATAGGATCCATTGATCCATTTGCGTCTGTCACTACGCCCAACCCTTGTGAGTTTGAAGCTATTCACAGTTATTCAATCCCTGAATCCTACTCAGGATACCACAGACAAGGTTTAGACTTTCCGGATTCTCAAGAATGATGCCAATGGATTCTAGCTTATACCACGAAGATTCTGATTAAGGAATCCAAGTGATACTCATTCAATCGAAGGTAGAACGGAGGTGGTTGTCAGTCACGCGTTCATAGGTTGAGAATGGTGATGAATGTCACGGATCATCACATCCATCGTATTGAAGTGCGAATGAACATCTTAGATAGAAACGAGCGTGTTTGAATAGAAAACAGAAATAATTGCATTAATTCATCGAGACACAGCAGAGCTCCTCACCCCCAACAATGGAGTTTAGAGACTTATGCTGTCAAAGAGTACAAAGTTCAGATCTAAAATGTCATGAGGTACAAAATAAATCTCTAAAAGTTGTTTAAATACTAAACTAGTAACCTAGGTTTACAGAAAATGAGTAAACTAAGATAGATAGTGCAGAAATCCACTTCTGGGGCCCACTTGGTATGTGCTGGGGCTGAGACTTGAGCTTTACACGTGCCTAGGCTGTTTCTAGAGTTAAACGCCAGGTTGTAACCTGTTTCTGGCATTTAACTCCAACTTGTAACCTGTTTCTGGCGTTTAACGCCAGAATGCAACATGGAACTAGCGTTGAACGCCAGTTTACGTCCTCTATCCTTGAACAAAGTATGGACTATTATATATTTCTGGAAAGGCCTGGATGTCTACTTTCCAACGCAATTGAGAGCGCACCAATTGGACTCTTGTAGCTCCAAAAAATCCATTCCGAGTACAGGGAGGTCAGAATCCAACAGCATCAACAGTCCTTTTTCAGCCTGAATCAGATTTTTGCTCAGCTCCCTCAATTTCAGCCAGAAAATACCTGAAATTATAGAAAAACACACAAACTCATAGTAAAGTCCAGAAATATGAATTTTGCCTAGAAACTAATAAAAATATACTAAAAACTAACTGAAACATACTAAAAACTACATGAAATTGACCCCAAAAAGCGTATAAAATATCCGCTCATCACAACACCAAACTTAAACTGTTGCTTGTCCCCAAGCAACTAAAAAAATAGTAGGATAAAAAGAAGAGAATATACAATGAATTCCAAAAACATCTATGAAGATCAGTCTTAATTAGATGAGCGGGGCTATTAGCTTTTTGCTTCTGAACAGTTTTGGCATCTCACTTTATCCTTTGAAGTTCAAAATGATTGGCATCTATAAGAACTCAGAATTCAGATAGTGATATTGATTCTCCTAGTTCAGTATGTTGATTCTTGAACACAGCTACTTTATGAGTCTTGGCCGTGGCCCTAAGCACTCTGTTTTCCAGTATTACCACTGGATACATACATGCCACAGACACATAACTGGGTGAACCTTTTCAGATTGTGACTCAGCTTTGCTAAAGTCCCCAATTAGAGGTGTCCAGGGTTCTTAAGCACACTTTGTTTTTGCTTTGGACCTCGACTTTAACCGCTCAGTCTCAAGTTTTCACTTGACACCTTCACGCCACAAGCACATGGTTAGGGAAAGCTTGGTTAGCCGCTTAGGCCAGGATTTTATTCCTTTAGGCCCTCCTATCCACTGATGCTCAAAGCCTTGGATCTTTTTTATTACCCTTGCCTTTTGGTTTTAAGGGCTATTGGCTTTTTGCTCTTGCCTTTTTGTTTAAAGAGCGTTTGGCTTTTTCTGCTTGCTTTTTCTTTTTCTTGCTCTCTTTTTTTTTGCATTTTTTTCTGCAAGCTTTGTTCTTCACTGCTTTTTCTTGCTTCAAGAATTATTTTTATGATTTTTCAGATTATCAAATAACATTTCTCCTTTTTCATCATTCTTTCAAGAGCCAACAATTTTAACATTCATAAACAACAAATTCAAAAGACATATGCACTGTTCAAGAATTCATTCAGAAAACAAAAAGTATTGCCACCACATCAAAATAATTAAACTATTTTAAAATTCGAAATTCATGTACTTCTTTTTTTTTTTCAAAAAACATTTTTCATTTAAGAAAGGTGATGGATTCATAGGACATTCATATCTTTAAGACATAGACACTTAGATACTAGTGATCTTGTAATAAGACCCAAACATAAATAAACATAAAGCATAGTAAACGAAAAATAGAGAAATAAGAACAAGGAGATTAAGGAACGGGTCCACCTTAGTGAGGGTGGCGTCTTCCTCTTCTTGAAGAACAATGGTGCTCTTGAGCTCCTATATGTCTCTTCCTTGTCTTTGTTGCTCCTCCGTCATAGCTCTTTGATCTGCAGTCAAATGCTCTACCACTGAACTATGGACCCTTGATATGAACCTCTCCATCTCTCATGACTCGGGGGTGGAAGCAACTGCCTTCCTATTCCTCTTTCTAGAGGTTTCTCTGGCCTTAGGTGCCATAAATAGTTATAGAAAAGCAAAAAGCAACGCTTTTTTCCATACCAAACTTAAAAGGTTTGCTTGTCCTCGAGCAAAAGAAGATGGAAGGGAGTAGAAGGAGAAGTGTGAATGGGTGGGTATGGGAGGGGAATGGTTTGAATTGGAATGAGGTAGGTGGGAATCATGTGGGGTCCACAGATCCTGAGGGGTCAAGGACTTAGCATCCCTGCTCCATTAAGGCATGCAAAATGCCCTTAGTGTGCAATCCTGGCGTTTAACGCTAGACTGCTACTTGTTTCTGGTGTTAAACGCCAGCTTTTCCCCTTTCTTGGCGTTGAACACCAACTTGGTGCTTGTTTCTGGCGTTTAACGCCAGCTTGATGCTTCTTTCTGGTGTGTTAAACACCAGTAAGCTCTTCCTCCAGGGTGAGCTGTTTTAATGCTGTTTTTGACTTTGCTTTGATTTTTGTGACTCCACATGATCATCATCCTAAAGAAAACATAAAATAAAAATGGAAAACAGAAAATTAACATAGATAAGGAAAAATTGGGTTGTCTCCCAATAAGCGCTTCTTTATTGTCTTTAGCTGGACCTTGCTGTGCTTTTAATCTAGCCTCAGCCTTGAGCACTCTTGCTCAATATTGCCTTCAAGATAATGCTTGATTCTCTGTCCATTAACAATGAACTTCTTATCAGAATCAATGTCTTGAAGCTCCACATAGCCATATGGTGACACACTTGTAATCACATATGGTCCCCTCCACCGGGATTTTAGTTTCCCTGGGAATAGCCTGAGCCTAGAGTTAAACAACAGAACTTTCTGTCCTAGTTCAAAGACTCTAGATGACAGCTTTCTGTCATGCCACCTTTTTGCTTTCTCTTTGTAAAGCTTGGCATTTTCGAAAGCAGTTGGTCTGAATTCCTCTAGCTCATTCAGTTGGAGCAATCTTTTTTCTCCAGCTAATTTGGCATCAAAGTTTAGGAATCTGGTTGCCCAGTAGGCCTTATGCTCTAGTTCCAAGGGCAGATGACAGGCCTTACCATACACAAGCTGGTATGGAGAGGTCCCTATAGGAGTCTTAAATGCTGTTTTGTAAGCCCACAGAGCATCATCCAAGCTTCTCGTCCAATCCTTTCTACGAGTACTTACAGTCTCTTCCAGGATTCTTTTTATTTCTCTATTAGAGACTTCAGCTTGTCCATTTGTCTGTGGATGATACGGAGTTGCCACCTTGTGACTAATTTCATACCGGACCATAGCAGAGTAAAGTTGTTTGTTGCAGAAGTGAGTGCCCCCATCACTAATTAGTGCTCTAGGGACACCAAACCTGCTGAAGATATGTTTCTGGAGGAACTTTAGCACTGTCTTAGTATCATTAGTGGGTGTGGCAATGGCCTCTACCCAATTGGATACATAGTCGACTGCAACCAGAATATAAGTGTTTGAGTATGATGGTGGGAAAGGGCCCATGAAGTCAATACCCCATACGTCAAACAACTCAATCTCTAAGATTCCTTGCTGAGGCATGGCGTAACTGTGAGGCAGATTACCAGCTCTCTGGCAGCTGTCACAGTTACGCACAAACTCTCGGGAGTCTTTATAGAGAGTGGGCCAGTAGAAGCCACATTGGAGGACTTTTGTGGCTGTTCGCTCACTTCCGAAATGTTCTCCATATTGTGATCCATTACAATTGATGGCGGCGGAAATTGGCGAGTTAAGAATGATTATAAAATATGCGTTGTAAGTATAGTTCTTTCAAGGGGCGTTTCAGATCCGCCCTCAGAGAGGACTAACCGATGCCGAGCTTGCCTTATTCGTGAAATAGTTCTTTCAATCTCAGGATCGAATACTGGCAAGCTTGGATCAGGAAGTGAATGCGTCATCTAACGAAAGAAACAAGCAGCTCATAGTAACAAAATAAAATAAAATGTAAATAAATAAATTCCAATTAATAACTTTAGCACTCTATTGCAACTCCCTGGCAACGGCGCCAAAAATTGATGGCAGCGGAAATTGGCGAGTTAAGAATGATTATAAAATATGCGTTGCAAGTATAGTTCTCAACAAACCAGAAATCCACTTATCAATTTAGAAGGGTGTCACAGAAATTAAAATTAAAATACTGGGAGTATGAATCCCAGGTCATCTCCCAACGAGTTGCAGAAAAGTGTGCTATTTTATTAATCAGATGTTTTCAAAAAGGTTTGAGTTGAATGGTAGAAAATTAAATTAGAGAATTTATATAAATTTAAATAAAAGCCTTGACTGGGAGTTGATTAGCTGGAAGCCCTATTCTTGTTGGAGTGCTCTCAAGATTAATTGACAATTGAGGGTTATTATGTTTAGTTGTCCTTCACTAAGTAAGGGAAAGTTAAACAAGTTGGAATGATGTTTCTATCCACAAGTTCCAATCCGCTCTTGGGAGGATTGGTATTAGTGACTAGAGAGCATCCCAACAATAAACCCACTTACAATCTTTCTCTTGAGCATCCCAACTCAAGGATTCCTTTCAATCAACTCCCTATCAAGTTAGGGAACTACTCGCTCATTGTAAATGTAACATTCATAACATAGGAAAGGGATTTAAAGAAAGACATGATAAATAATGATCAAAAGATTAATTGAAAATAAAAGTAATTCTTGTATTAATAAATGCTAAAATAATCCAATAGTAAAATTAAGTAAATTGAGGAACATGGAAGAGTAAGAGACAAGTAAAGAGAACGAACTAGAATGTCGAAGTCTTGATGAGGCAATAACTCTTCTCAATATCCCAAAAGCAAAAACAATGAAAAATAACAAATCCTAAAAACTATGAATGTAGAGGGAAAACCTAGAGGAGGGGAAAACTAGATCTAAAATCTAAAAGTATGCGGAATGAATGTCTCCTTTGGTTTCTGCATGTTCTCTACCTCTAGTCTGCTTTTCTGGGCTGAAAACTGGGTCAAAAGAAGGCCCGAAATCGCCCCCAGCGATTCTGCAGATTATGCAGATCGCGCGTGTCACGCGGACGCGTCATTCATGTGGACGCGTCATTTGGCGTTTCGCTTTGCCACGCGGGCGCGTCGTCCATGCGGCCGCGTCACTCGTGCTTTTCCATGCCGCGCGGTCGCGTCATCCATGCGGCCGCGTCACTGCGATTTCCTCTCTTTCGCACGGTCGCGTGAGCCATGCGGCCGCGTCGCTTCTCGCTGGTCATCTCCTCAATTTCTTGTGTTCCTTCCATTTTTGCAAGCTTCTTTTCCAATCTCCAACTCATTCATGCCCTATAAAGCCTGAAACACTTAACACACAGATCACGACATCGAATGGAATAAAGGAGAAATAAAATACATAATTAAAAGTCTCTAGGAAGCAAGTTTTCAATCATGCAATAACTTTAGGAAGGAATTATAAATGCATGCTTATTTAATGAATAAGTGGGTAAAGATCATGATAAAACCATACAATTAAACGCAATATAAACCATAAAATAGTGGTTTATCAACCTCCCCACACTTAGACATTAGCATGTCCTCATGCTTAGTTGAAGGAGATAAAATGAATGAGTAAGAACATGTAAAACCATGCAATGCAATGCAGCCTATATATGCGAATGCAACTATATGATTCTTGTCCACTTGATCTAAAGTAAATAAGCTCCTCAAAATAATTATAAATCAAATTCCACTAACTCAATTCTTATACAGTAAGAACAGATAAAAATGCAAGAAGATAGCTCATGAAAGCAGGGAACATAGAAATTCAAGCATGGAACCCTTACTGATGATGTATGTACACTCTAGTCTCTCTGGTGTATAGGGTCATCACTCTATCCTTCTCTAATCATGCTCTCTAATTTTTGTTCTTCTCCTAACCAATCAACAACATTTAATATACCAATGCAAACATCATGAGGTCTTTTCAAGGTTGTAATGGGGCCAAGGTAAGGGTAAGGATGCATATATGGCTAAGTAAGCTTATAAATTAAATCTTTAATTAACCCAAGCTTTAACATAACCTATATATATTCTATATAACTTTAGAATTCATACCTAACTACCCAAAAATCTCTTTCACATCCATACTCATGTATCAACCTTTTATTTTGATTTTATCATATATGCATTGATCTTTGAATGCTTGACTCAGTATTGGGGTAATTTTGTCCCCTTATTTATTTGTTGAATATTTTTGGATTTTTTTTCATAAACATAGAAACATAAAAAATAACATAGCTTATCAATGCACATAGAGTTTTAATTCTTATAGTTTCACATGAGTAGGTATCCAAATTCCCATTATATTATCATGACTCATTTCCTTATTATCCTTTGTTCCCACAATTTTCCATACTTAATTAACACACACAATTCTATCTTAAGCTAACCAAAGATTCAATTTGGGATATATAATTATTTTTCCGCTTAAGGCTAGTAATATGGTAAAATATAGAACAAATGGGATTTAAAGGCTCAAAGTGGCCAACAAAGATAATTGAAAGGGTAGGCTTTATTTGGATAAGTGAGCTAAACAAATAATGGCCTCAATCATATGCAAACATATAAATATAATAAACATTGGACATATAGGATGAAACAAAATATAGATTACAATCATAGAGAAGTAAACACACAAGAATAAAATAATTATGGTTAAATAATGTAACCATTCATAAAGGCTCAAATCTCACAGGTTGTGTGTTCTTTAGCTCAAAAATCATGTTCCAAATACAACTTCAAGCAAATTTAACATAAAAGTTTTAATTAAAATTAGTGAAATTTTGTTCCAAAGATAGGGTCTTAGAAGAAACTTATTGTCTTTTCAATCAAGCAGAACATGCATGCAACTAAATATTCTATTCTACAAAAGAAAAATCTAACTAAATATCCTAATTTATTAGTGCTAGTGAAGAGAAATTACCTCCGAAAGTCAGGTACTGACCGACCTCCCCACACTTAAGGCTTTGCACCGTCCTCGGTGCCATCTGTGAGGAACAAAGGTGGGCTGGTAGCAGTATCTCCACAGTAGGGACCATCATGGCTCCCTGTGCTGGTAAAGAAAGTGGAGTCTGGGGTGTCTGAGTCCTTGAATTTTTCCAGAATCAGCTCCTTAAGGCATGTGAATCGGTGCTTGTTACGGCGCTCTCTCATCTTAGCTTTGTGTTCTTACCGATCCAACCTCACAAGTATCTGCTGGAGCAGTTAGTCAGTAGTGGGTGCTTGTGGTGTTGAAGAAGGAGTATCTTCAATTGGTTCAGTAGGCTGGCTGATAGTGGCTGCTGGAAGTCTAAGGTACTTCCCGTTAGGGACATACTGATCATCCCGGGGAAGCATGGCTTTGGTGTCCCCAGCTCTGTAGGAGACTCCGGCTGCTGAGACAAGATCTGAGACCAAGGCGGGAAAAGGTAAGTTGCCTACAATTTGTACGTGTCCCATTGCATTCCGGATGTGTCTTGGTAGGTTCAGAGGCTGGTCTGTAAGGATGCACCATAGTAGAACGGCCATGTCTGCAGTGAAGGAGGACTCGTGAGTGCTCAGAAAGACGTAATGGGACATGATTTGTGCCCATACGCGAGCCTCCAAGGTAAGTGCTGAAGCCGAAATTCCCTTAGGGTGGGTACGATGGTATCCGTAGATCCAATGGCTGCCAGGTAGTGCGATAACTCTGAGAACAGTGTCCCAGTCAAATTGGTACATCTGGCGCTTGAGTGCGGCTTCTTGAAAGGCATCCAATCCTTCTGGAACAGGGGAAAGACTTAGAACTTTTTGAATGGCCTCTTCTGTAATGGGGACTTGCTTTTGACGGACGTAGACAGACTGTAGGATTGGTAGGTGGTAGTTGGAGTAGAACTCGACTACCCAAGAAAGATTGACCTGCCTTGGCTGTCTTTGTAGAAAACTCCATTGTCTTCGGGTAATTTGCGGCTCAACAAAGGTAGCAATGTGGTTTGGGAGGAGAATAAGGTATTCGTTGTTGTAACTCCTTTCTACCAGGATGGGGAACATCTGCTCACAGTAGCAATTGGGGAATCGCGCAGTGTCCTTTGCTGGGAAGGCTCTTTCTTTATCATCAACCTTTATAATCCTCTTAATTTTCTTTGTTGAGGGCTTGACTGCGGTGGAAGAAGGCTTTGCCACTAATGCTCTCTTCGTTCCTCTCCTTGCTGTTGATTTGGGATTGGCTTTCTCTTTTCCTTTCTTGGTGGCCATCCTGAAGAAGGAAAGAGAAAGTAAATTAAATTTAAAGAGATAGAGCAAGGAAGAGAACGGAAAAGGATGGTTATAAATGCATATTAAAAGGTAAATGATGTTAACACACGCTCATGAATACATGTAAAAACTCATTAATGGAAAATAGCTAGTGCATATAATGACAAGTGAATGCAAGGTGTTTATTGGCATTCCGGCAAAGGGCATGAGTAGCATAGATCAAGCATCACTCGTAACAAACCATCACGTTTGTATTGACAATTAATTTCAATTAATAAAATAGTAAAGAGAATTTGTGAAAAGCAAGCATTGAATATTAGGGTAGAAAAATGTAGAGAAGTTCATAATGCCATATGGGCTTTTTCACAAACACATAGCATGCATGTAGAAGAAGCTCTTGAAAATAAGAATTTGAACATGCAAGTAATCCCTGAAAAAGCAATATATAATTGTCAAACAAATTTAGAACAATCCACAAGCATGTAAGGAGAATTAATGACTCAAATAAATTTCCAACACCATGTAAAAAGGAAAAAGAAAGAAAAAGAAAATATGAATAATGAAAGTAAAACGAAAAGAAAAGAAGATAACATATAAAAATAAGAAGAAAAATAGAAAAGTAAGGAGAGAAGGAGACAAGAAAACCTTGTTAGTGGAGGTGAGAGAGAGAGTAGAAAGTGTAAAAAGTGAGAGAGAAGGAAGAAGGAAGAAGGGGGAATTAAGGAGGGAAAAAGAAAAATAGGATTTGGGGAAGAGAAAGATAAGATAAGTGACAAAGCAGGGAAGCTGTGTGGCGCATTCGACGCGGTCGTGTGGGGAACGCGGTCGCGCGACTTGCGCTGAAGTGAATGACGTGATCGCGTCGGTCACGCGGTCGCGTGACCCGTTTTATGCCATTGGCGCGAGGGCAGCCTCGCACTCGCACAACTCTCTGTTCAAAATCATATTAGTGCCAAATTTTGGGTGACACGATCGCGTGGGGCATGCGATCGCGTGAGTGGGCTTTCAGAAGGATATGACGCGGACGCGTGGGGCACGCGATTGCGTGAGAGGGACTACGCATCCAGCGCCAGTCCAGCACCACTCTAGCACAACTTTCAGGTGTGCACCACTTTGACGTCGAAATCCTGGTCACGCGGCCGCGTGGGGCACGCGGTCGCGTAGGAGGCCATTATTCCCATATGACGCGGTCGCATGGGGTGATTTGTGCCATTGGCACGCCTCCAGCCCTGCTCCTGCGTAACTCTCTGTTCATATTATTATTGTCTCCCATATCCGTGCGACGCGGACGCGTCAATGAGGCGGTCGCGTCGCGTGATGATTTTTTTTTTAATGAAAATAAAAGTACGGAAATGCATATGCATGAAATGTACTAATGAAGAGAAGAGTTATTGAATAAGAGAACGAAAAATAAAGAAAAGAACGATCATACCATGGTGGGTTGTCTCCCACCTAGCACTTTGCTTTAACGTCCGTAAGTTGGATGCTCCACTAGCTTAGTTTTCGGCTATATGGGGGTCTTCCAAGAGGAAGATCTCGAGCTCCTTGTTTTTCTTCAGCTTCTCGCCATGGTACAGCTTTAAACGATGTTCATTAACTTTGATAAGTTCAGAGTTTGAAGGATGGCTTAGGTGATAAACTCCGTACGGTTCGGCCTTCTCTACTCTGTATGGACCTTCCCATCTTGATCTCAACTTGCCTGGCATGAGCCTCAGTCGAGATTTGTAAAGGAGGACTAAGTCCCCAGGTTGGAACTCTATCCTCTTGATGTGCTGATCATGTACAGCCTTCATCTTCTCCTTGTATAGTCTTGAGTTCTCATAAGCTTCTAGGCGAAGGCTCTCCGGTTCCTGCAGTTGCAACTTCCTTTCAGCTCTGGCTTTTTCAATTCCCATGTTGCATTCCTTTACTGCTCAGAAGGCTTTGTGCTCTACTTCAACAGGGAGATGACAAGCTTTTCCATAAACTAAGTGGAAAGGACTCATCCCAATGGGGGTTTTGTATGCTGTTCTGTATGCCCAGAGTGCATCTTGTAGCCTGGTGCTCCAGTCTCTTCTATGAGGTTTGACTATCTTCTGCAAGATACACTTTATCTCTCTATTCGACACCTCGGCTTGCCCATTAGTCTGAGGATGGTAGGCTGTTGCAACTTTATGAATTATCCTATGCTTCTTCATTAGTCCTGTTAGTCTCCTGTTATAAAAATGGGTGCCTTGATCGCTCACGATTGCTCGTGGTGATCCAAAGCGACAAATAATATGATTTCTCACAAAGGAAACAACAGTGTTAGCATCATCATTGCGGGTAGGAATCGCTTCCACCCATTCGGAAACGTAATCCATAGCTAACAATATATAGAAATTACCATTAGAATTTGGAAATGGACCCATGAAGTCAATGCCCCAAACATCAAAAATTTCACAGAAAAGCATAATCTGTTGAGGCATCTCATCCCTCCTGGATATATTACCAAATTTCTAGCATGGAAAACAAGATCTACAAAATTCAGCAGTGTCCCGAAAAAGAGTAGGCCACCAGAATCCACAGTCTAAGATTTTTCGAGCAGTTCTTTGAGGGCCAAAATGTCCTCCACTCTCAGATGAGTGACAGGCCTCTAAGATGTACTGGAATTCTGATTGAGGCACACACCGTCTAATTACCTGGTCAGCACCACATCTCCATAAATATGGGTCATCCCATATATAATATTTAGACTCGCTTTTCAGCTTGTCTCTTTGATGTTTAGAAAAGTTTGGAGGAAAACTGCGGCTAACTAGATAATTAGCTACAGGTGCATACCAAGGGACTATTTCAAATACTGCTTGCAGGTT
This sequence comes from Arachis ipaensis, assembly GCF_000816755.2. Lineage (NCBI taxonomy): Eukaryota > Viridiplantae > Streptophyta > Magnoliopsida > Fabales > Fabaceae > Arachis > Arachis ipaensis. Next base: position 66,304,430 of record NC_029786.2, read on the forward strand.
ATCAAATGGGAAATTATCAGCTATAGGAGTGGAATCATCTGTAATATGTTCAAGGCGACTCAAGTGGTCTGCCACTAAATTCTGGTTACCACTCCTGTCCTTAATTTCCAAATCAAATTCTTGTAATAGCAGTATCCAACGTATAAGCCTTGGTTTGGACTCCTTTTTAGCTAATAAATACTTTAGAGCTGCGTGGTCTGAATACACTACTACTTTAGTACCAAGTAAATAGCCTCGGAATTTATCCAGAGCAAAAACAATAGCAAGAAGCTCTTTCTCAGTAGTAGTGTAATTAGATTGAGCGGCATCTAATGTTTTAGACGCGTACGCAATAACAAAAGGATCCTTACCTTCACGTTGAGCCAGTGTTGCTCCTACGGCATGGTTGGAAGCATCACACATTATTTCAAATGGTTGGCTCCAGTCTGGTCCTCTCACAATTGGAGCTTGAGTCAGGGCGATTTTCAGCTTATCAAACGCTTGTTTGCAATTTTCACGGAACTCGAACTCGATATCTTTCTGCAGTAGCCTGGATAAGGGAAGTGCTACCTTACTGAAGTCCTTAATAAACCTCATGTAAAAGCCTGTATGGCCAAGGAAAGAACGGACCTCCCTCACAGAAGAGGGGTAAGGTAAACTAGAAATAACATCCACCTTTGCTGGATCTACAGAAATGCCAGTATTAGACACAACATGTCCTAGTACAATCCTTTGTTTAACCATAAAGTGACATTTTTCAAAATTTAATACCAGGTTTGTACTGACACATCTATCTAATACTCTAGATAATCCATCTAAGCAAAGGCTAAAGGAATCGCCGTATACACTAAAATCATCCATAAAAACCTCCATACAGTCCTCAATAAGATCAGAGAAAAGACTCATCATGCACCTTTAGAAAGTAGCTGGTGCATTGCACAAGCAAAAGGGCATTCTCTTGTAAGCATAAGTCCCAAAAGGACATGTAAAAGTAGTCTTTTCCTGATCCTCAGGAGCTATATGAATCTGGAAATAACATGTGTAACCATCTAAAAAACAATAATGCGATTTACCTGACAGGCAATCCAGCATTTGATCAATGAATGGAAGAGGATAGTGATCCTTACGGGTTGCTTGGTTGAGGCGTCTGTAGTCAATGCAGACCCTCCAGGCGTTCTGAACTCTGGTTGTCAGGAGCTCTCCATGCTCAGTCTTCACTGCAGTGACTCCAGACTTCTTTGGCACCACTTGTACTGGACTTACCCATTCACTGTCTGAAATGGGATAGATGATATCTGCCTCTAGTAGTCTGGTCACTTCCTTTTTGACAACCTCTAGCATAGTGGGGTTCAGTCTTCTCTGGGGTTGACGGACAGGTCTTGCTTCCTCTTCTAAAAATATTCTATGCTCACAGACTTGAGGATTTATGCCTACTATGTCTGCCAAACTCCACCCAATTGCCTTCTTGTGCCTCCTCAGCACACTAAATAAATGTGCTTCTTGTTGAGAAGTGAGTTCCCTTGCAATGATAACCGGAAACTTCTGCCCGTCTTCAAGGTAAGCATATTTGAGGTGTGGAGGAAGGGGTTTTAACTCTAACTTCTGATCATGTTCAGGCTCTGGGTTGTCTGGAGCTGGTAACAGTGGTAAGGCACTGTCGTTGTCCTCTGAGAGTGTCCCCACACTTGGACCTTGTCCTGTGTGCTTCTCTTCAAATTCCTCCTGGTGAACTTCAGCCACGGTTTCATCTATAATGTCACACTTGAGGATAGACTGATCCTCCGGAGGATGCTTCATAACTCCATTCAGATTGAAGATTACTACTCTGCCATCTATTTCAAAAGAGTATGTTCCTGAAAAAGCATCTAATTTAAACTTTGAGGTCTTCAAGAATGGTCTTTCGAGTAGGATTGATGATGGCTTGTCTGAGTCATTTTGGGGCATTTCCAGGATATAAAAATGTATGGGAAATGTGAGCCCTTTAATGCCCACTAAAATATCTTCAGCAACTCCAGCCACTGTAATAATGCTTTTATCTGCTAACACAAAACGAGCTGCCGACCTTTTCAAGGGAGGGAGCCTGACGTTAGGATTTTTGCCAGTAAAGAATGTCATAAAAACAGTCGCGTTGTAGATATAGTCTCTAAACCGACAGAAATCCCTTCGTACAAACGTTTTGGGTGTCACAAGTAACAAACCCCTTTAGAAATTGTTAACCGAGTATTCAAACCTTGGGTCGTCTTCTCAAGGAACTGCGAGGAAGTGTGTTCTTATTATTGGCTATAAAGGTTGTAATTGGGGTTTAGAAGATGAGAAGCAAGTAATTTAAATGACAAGTAAAGTAAATGGCAATTAAAATAAATAAATACTGTAAAGCAAACTTTTGGCAAGGTAAGAGAAGTCGGAGGTCCAACGTAGTTATCTCTCTCAATTATAATGAAAGTTGAATCTAAACTCCACTTGGTCAACCTTTACTAGGGCAAAGGAAAGTCAGGGGACTAATTAAATTGACCTTTGAATCCTAATTATTTCCTAAGAAAATGTTGGGATTGCTTAAGTTCAGCTCAATTAGCAAGATAACGATTATCAATTATGTTGAATTTAATAACTGTTGAGTTACTAAATTCTTAACCAGAACCAAAAAGGAAAAAAGTAAAATTGCTGGAATAATAAAAATATCCTTAGATAGGAAGCAATGGTGACTTAAATCAAAGAGAACAATCATAAACTGAAAATACCTCAATTGTCATTAATTCGAATAACTGTCTGTAACATGGAATAATTCGTAAATCAAATTATAATAATCAATTCAAATGTTGGAATAAATAAATAAAAGTAAAACTAAAGTAAAAGAACATTAAACCTGGGATCCAGAGTTACTCTTAAAACAAGAAAAAAATCCTAAATCCTAAAAGAGAGAAAGAGAGAAGATCTCCCTCTCAACTAAATCTAAATCATTGAAAGGTAAAAATATGCGAGCTCTCTTTGAATGGATGCATTCTCACACTTTATAACCTCTGGTCTATGCTGTCTGTACTTGGATTTGGGCCAAAAAGGGCTTCAAAATTCGCTGGGGGCCCATTCTATAAATTCTGATACGTGGCCCCTGTCACGCGTCCGCGTGGGTCACGCGGTCGCGTCATTTGGAGCCTTTCCTTGCCACGCGGTCACGGCAGTCATGCGACCGCGTCATATGCATTCTGCTTAAGGCGCGCAGTCGCGTCAGTCATGCGGCCGCGTCGCTGCTGATTCGTGCTTGGCACGCGATCGCGTCATCCATGCGATCGCGTGGATACCAGTTTCCTTAAAGCTCTGTTTTGCTTCCTCCTTCCATTTTAGTATGTTTCTTTTTTCATCCTTTAAGTCATTCTTCCTTAGAAAATCTGAAACTACTCAACACACTAATCACGGCATCGAATGGAAATAAAGGTAATTAAATTAATTGATTTTAAAGCTTAGGAAACATGTTTTTCACAATATGACATAATAAGGAAGGGAAAGTAAAACCATGCAATTAATGTGAATAAGTAGGTGAAGAGTTGAATAAATCACTCTAATTAAGCACAAAAAAACTCATGAAATATGGGTTTATCAACCTCCCCACACTTAAACACTAGCATGTCCTCATGCTAAATCCAAGGTAAATAACTAAGGTTAAAGTGATGGAATGTCATGCAATGCAACCTAATTTTAATGCAACTACCTAAATGAATGATGCATCATGCAACTCTAATTTATTCACTCATATATAAAGCTTACATGTAGTCAAGTTAATCCACATTCTCAAGGATTCATGTATATATAGCCAACCCTTAAATAATAAAGCATTTTAGCAAATGAGATGAGAAAGAAAACATTGTACAAACTTGCAAAATAATTAGTAAATTAAGTACAGATATATGTTGATGAGTAATTGAACCCTCACTGGATTTTGTGTTTACTCTCTAGTCACTCATTGTTTATTGGGTTTATTCACTGCATCTTTCTTTTTATTCTTAATTTATATAGCTTTGTTCTTCATCTAACCAATCAACAATTATAGAATATAGTCATACCAAAAAGTCATGAGGTCTTTAATTAAGGTTGTAATGGGGCCAAGGTAAAGGTAAGGATTTATGTATAGGGTTAAGTGAGTAATAAGCGAATCCTTAATTAGACTAAGATCTCACCTAACATACATTTCTAGCAAGATAAAACTTCTTTACCTATTCTCCCATATTATCCCACTTATTGTTACATGCTCATGTTTCACTCTTTTATTTTTATCCCATGTGCATTGTTTTTATTTTGCATTGGGGAATTTCTTTTGTATCCCCTTTTATTCAATTGCTAAAAAAAATAACTTTCTCTCTCTTCTTTTTTTTTTAATGCACATGGTAATTGAATCACTTAGATTTTCTCATGAGCATGCTTCCCAAATTTTATTTTATTCCTTTTAACTTTTCTACCTTTTGTTTCTATCATCCATGTTCCCAAAAGGTTTCCCACATTCTACTCTATTTATAATTTTCTATCTTAAGCTAACCAAGGATTCACTTGGGATTTTCTTTTGTTTTTCTGCTTAAGGCTAGTAATTTGGCTAAATAGAATAAAGGGGTTTTAAAAGGCTCAAGGAGGCTAACAAGGGTGATGTAAAAGATAGGCTAATTTGGGGTGAGTGAGCTAAAATCAAATGATGGCCTCAATCATTTTCTTGGTATGTATCTATTCTATATTCTATAATTGGACATATAGATTAAAGCAAAGGAAAGAACATCAGAATAAAAAGAAATGTAACACACAGAAATGAAATTATGGTTTGAATGCAACCATACAATTTAAGCTCAAGACTCACAGGCTGTGTGTTCTCTAACTCAAGCATCATATATCATTTATATATTGTATGCAGGTTTAGTTAAAAATTCCCATTATTCTCATAAAAAAATTATTTAGGGTGGCTTTTAAAGTTTTAATGTTCCTTCTTGATGAAATGTTGTCAGCTTAATTACATCATGTAATGCTATATACAAGTTTTGTGGATTTAAATCTGATATGTTCAATTTCCTAGTTTACTTCCTTTTTATATTTTTCAATTTAAACTATACTGTCTTATGTTAAAAAGGGTAAACTATACTAATTAATCCACTAATAAATCAGAATTGCAAACTAAACTAAATAACTAAAATAAACTAAATGGCTAAAGTATGAACTAAAGATGCAAAATGCAGAAAATAGAGTAAAATACACAAGTAGCAATGTATAAGTACTTAGAAAATAACAATAAAAGAAAAAGAGAAAAGTACAGAAAAATATCCAAAATAAAAGAAAAAGTATGTAGTAGTTCACCAAAATAAACGCCAGAGATGGTGACCTCCCCACACTTAAAATGAAGCATCGTCCCCGATGCTCAATCAAGTCGGGTGTGAAGGAGTGTCATCACTGGTAGGGATGGTAGCTGGGGTCTCTGTGGCGGTGGTGGGCTGAGAGTCTGGCTGATGTAGAGGAGGGACTGACTGGAGCGGGATCTCCAGATCTGCAGCCTCAAGCTGATGTGGGGCCTCCTGCTGTGGTGTGGCGTGCTCTGTGCCTGCCTGCTGATGAGTCTCCGCCTGGGAATGAGGCTCCTCCTCGTGCTCAACCTCCTCCTCCTCTGATGGCTCTGATGGTGTGTCGGGCTCGGAGGGGATGTCGGCGCCCTGTCTGATCATCAGCTTCAGATGGGAATAGCATCGCCTGCTGCGGCGCTCCAATCTCTCATACCGGTGCCTGTTACGGCGCTCCATCTGATCAAGCTGGCGGAATAGACGGTGCACGAGGCGATAAACCGGCTCAGAGGCGGGTGGAGGTGTAGTGGTGGCAGCAGGGGCAGCTGTGGCAGCTGTGGATGAAGAGGGTCCAGCAGACGGAGGGGCTGTCTCATCAGTAGCAGTGACAGGTGGTGGTCTGTAGCCCAAAGCAAGAAAGTTCCTGCTGTGAGGAATGATCTTCCTGCAATCCGCCGCTGGTGGTGTCTCATCGGCATCCTCCCATGGCACGTCAGCTCGACGGCCTAGCTGTGTAATCAGATACGGAAAAGGGAGGGTGCCGCGGACGTGGACCCTGGCCATATAGTGCCGAATGAAACGTGGCAGATAAAGGTCCTTATCCTCCAGCACACACCAAACGAGGGTGATCATGGTAGCCGGGATCTCCGTCTCGTGAGCACTCGGCATCACAAAATTACTCAAGATCTGATGCCATAGCCGAGCCTCATCATTCAAGTACACTCTCTTGATCCTTCTAGGCATAGTAGTGTTCTGGCCCATCTCCCAAGGAACAGCAGGGTCGAGAGCTATCCGTGCCTTCACGGCGTCCCAGTCAAACTGCATCTGGCCCATGTCCTCCTCAGCCTGTGCAAAACCATCTGGCTGATCGGACTTGGCTGGGAGCTGGAGAATGGTCTCTATGGCCTCCTCAGTGACCAGAATTTGCTTTCCCCTCAGGTTCACTGCATCTAGGGTAGTAAGGTAGTAGTTGTAATAGAATTCAAGAACCCAAGATGCATTGACCTCTGTCAGTAGTCTCTCTAGAAAGAACCAGCCCCATTGCTTGATTTACTCAGTAGTGTATTGCTGGAGGGCTTCTGGAATCTTCAAGGTACGTTCCAGGTATAGATTTCTGGAGTTTGCAAAAGTCGGGTACTTCATCTCACAGTACCGATTTGCAAATTTTATAGGATCAGTCGAAGGGAGCAGCTGGTCAGCTTTTTCCTGCTGTGTAAAGTTCTTCTCCCGCCATGAGGAATCGTGCATTAGAGCAATGATGGACTGGGAGGAATCTCCTCTCTTGCGCTTGCCAGTAGCCTTGCCTTTTCCTTTCCTCTGTGAGGCAGACATCCTGAAAAATAGAAAACCAGGAATGGATAAAAAAATAGGAAAGTAAATAGGCAATTAAACAAAGAAAACTCAAAGCGGTAAGGGAGAAATAGAATAAGGAAAATGAGCAATTGAAATGTGATTGAATTAATGTTAAATGGAAAGAAAAAAAATCAATATGCCATAGTGAGAAAGTTAGAGGAAGTAAAAGTAATCAGAAAAGAGATCAAGAGGGTTAGTATGGTAAAAAGAAATTAGTAAATTAAAATTAGTGAGTTAGGAAAGTAAGTGGCATAGAAAAAATTCCATATAACAAGGATTCACAGGTAAGAATAGAAGTGCTCATAATCGAATAAAGAAAACATGGTGATGCTGATTCGAATAGAAATAAAGAAATCAGAAATTGGAATCAGTGAATCACAAATGCAGGTTATGAACTAGGAAATCAAAGAGGATAAGAAAGTCTGCCATAGCATTCATGTAATGGTTTGGGTAAAGCAGAGTAAAACAGATTTCAGAAATGCCAAACCAAAACAAGAAAGAAAACAATTTTCAAACAAATTTGGGCAGCATTCCGGCTAAAATTGGATTGTCCCGGAAAATAAACAGCAATTATATCAGTTCATATGAATTAAAAAAAATCAAGCTGCATGTACATAGATATAAAATAAACATAAAAACTCAATGTAAACAGAAGCAACATACAAGAAAGCAGCATATGAAACATGATTATAGCAGCAACATATTTGCACATAGGATAAAATAGAAGTAAAAACAGTGCAAGTAAACAGACCTAGATCCACTAACCACAGCCTAAGCTACCTAACAACCTAAAAATCCACTACAACATGCAAGTCTAGCTAACCTAATCATGAACATAAACGGAATAAAAAATACAGAAAAGTGACGAACGGATAAAAAGGATTGCATGTTGCGGAACCTGGTAAGCGGAAGGGGTGGAACAGGGAAGAAATGAGGGCTGCGCGACTGATAGGGTTCGCGGGCTGGGGGGTTATATTTTCGAATCCACGCGGCCGCGTTGGGCACGCGGTCGCGTGGTTGGGGTGAAAATGGGGGGAACGCGATCGCGTGGGTCGCGCGATCGCATGAGAGGGGGGAAAGAGGGGTGACGCGATCGCGTGGGTCGCGCGATCGCGTCGCTGGAATTCGTGCTAAACGCACGACTCCAGCGCCGTTTCAGCACAACTCTCTGTCTCCTTTTGGAGTGATATGTAATCCATGCGACGCGATCGCGTCGCTCACGCGGTCGCGTGGGATTGGTATTGGGTAAGTGACGCGATCGCATGGGGCATGCGATCGCGTGGGCCAATTTGTGCGAAACGCACAAGAGCCGCACGATTCCAGCCCAACTTTTTGTTCGTTAGATCCTTACGCCGATATATATATCACGCGGTCGCGTGGGTGACGCGGTCGCATGGGTGGTGTTTTTCGCGATATGACGCGATCGCATGAGGTATGCGGTCGCGTCGTGCAACCTCTTTTTTTTTAACTGAAAAATGCAGGATGCAGTGATTAACATGAATGCTATGCATGATTCCAGGTTAATGTTAAAATAAAAAGAGGGTAAATTGAAAACAATAAACAAGAAATAGATTGAGAAAGAAGCGACCATACCATGGTGGGTTGTCTCCCACCTAGCACTTTTAGTTAAAGTCCTTAAGTTGGACATTGGAAGAGTATCATGTTATGGTGGCTTATGTTTAAATTCGTCCAAAAATTTCCACCAGTGCTTGGAATGCCAATAGCCTCCGGGGTCCCAAACTAGGCATGTAAAGCTTCTGAGCAGCTTCAAACAGATATTCAGCCTCCCGGGATGACGAATGTCAGAATATAATCCATGATCCCAAGCTGTGTTTTTAGATCCGCCTCTGTTTTGATTTGTAAGTTTCCATTCGGGCGGGTTAAAAAGTAGAATCTCACCGTGGTGACCAAACGTTCTCTGTGATCCATGCAATTGAGCATGATACCAATCCGTGTACTTCGAGGTGAAGCGTGGAACCTTATTGAACCTGGTGCACCAGCTCTGAGTACGAGCCAATTCCCTCTTACTGTTAAAGCCGTAGAGAGCTCTAAGTTGGCCATCTGTTTCAAGCAAACCATATTCAAGTGAATAAGTAAAATTATAAGTTAAGGATTGTACCCACTTGAAGCTTGTATTAGGTGGTAATGGCCTTGGGATAGGTGTTTTTGGTGGTTCTGCAAGTTCCGTTTCCTTGTGCTCTTCTGTGAATTCTTCCATTTCCTTGCAAAGATCTTCAATTGTATCTGTATCCTGGTCAAAGTCTTCTATGTCTTCCTCATCACTTGAGTCATAGATTGGAGGTCGAGAGAAATCTACCTCCGTATCATCTTCATATTCACTTGGGGAAGATTCTTCGATCTCAGAGAATTCACTTGCGGACGCAAGTTCATCACTAGGAGAACTAGACTTGTAACTATCATCATCAAGGAAATTTGCTCCTTGGATTATTCCGTCTGATTCTTCGTAAACGACTTGCCTTGGAGATTGTACGGTATCCTCCTTAGCATTAACTGTAGCATCTTGGACGGAGTTTTCCTCAATTCTGGATTCCCAAGGAAGTTCAGCATCTCCTAGATCTTCAACCAACTCTTCTTCTTGGACAATGACAGCTTCTTCCACTTGTTCTAGTACGAATTCATTCTCTGTCTTGTCTACTGGAGTCTCTAGTATTTCTTTCATGCTACGCTCTTCATCGGGCTGTCCACATAGAGCTGTGGTTGATCCTTGTATATTTGAGCGTCTAGTGGCCCATTGAATTAGTGCTTGCTCCAGTTGTTGAATGGTTATTTGAAATTTAATTACTGTTTCTTTTAGGCGATCCT
>NC_029786.2:66314188-66334140 GCF_000816755.2 Arachis ipaensis
AACCAAACTCAAAGCGAGAGGGGTGAGAGTTCATAGTAGCAAATAAAGATAAAAAGGAAAAACAAAAATAAATAAACAAGCAAAAGAAAAATATTTACAATAACCAATAATAAGGCACACGTTACCAGTTCCCCGGCAACGGCGCCATTTTTTGACATTAGGATTTTTGCCAGTAAAGAATGTCATAAAAACAATCGCGTTGTAGATATAGTCTCTAAACCGACAGAAATCCCTTCGTACAAACGTTTCGGGTGTCACAAGTAACAAACCCCTTTAGAAATTGTTAACCGAGTATTCAAACCTCGGGTCGTCTTCTCAAGTAACTGCGAGGAAGTGTGTTCTTATTATTGGCTATAAAGGTTGTAATCGGGGTTTAGAAGATGAGAAGCAAGTAATTTAAATGACAAGTAAAGTAAATGGCAATTAAAATAAATAAATACTGTAAAGCAAACTTTTGGCAAGGTAAGAGAAGTCGGAGGTCCAACGTAGTTATCTCTCTCAACTATAATGAAAGTTGAATCTAAACTCCACTTGGTCAACCTTTACTAGGGCAAAGGAAAGTCAGGGGACTAATTAAATTGACCTTTGAATCCTAATTATTTCCTAAGAAAAGGTTGGGATTGCTTAAGTTCAGCTCAATTAGCAAGATAACGATTATCAATTATGTTGAGTTTAATAACTGTTGAGTTACTAAATTCTTAACCAGAACCAAAAAGGGAAAAAGTAAAATTGCTGGAATAATAAAAATATCCTTAGATAGGAAGCAATGGAGACTTAAATCAAAGAGAACAATCATAAACTGAAAATACCTCAATTGTCATTAATTCGAATAACTGTCTGTAACATGGAATAATTCGTAAATCAAATTATAATAATCAATTCAAATGTTGGAATAAATAAATAAAAGTAAAACTAAAATAAAAGAACATTAAACCTGGGATCCAGAGTTACTCTTAAAACAAGAAGAAATCCTAAATCCTAAAAGAGAGAGAGAGAAGATCTCCCTCTCAACTAAATCTAAATCATTGAAAGGTAAAAATATGCGAGCTCTCTTTGAATGGATGCATTCCCACACTTTATAACCTCTGGTCTATGCTGTCTGTACTTGGATTTGGTCCAAAAAGGGCTTCAGAATTCGCTGGGGGCGCATTCTGTAAATTCTGATACGTGGCCCCTGTCACGCGTCCGCGTGGGTCACGCGGTCGCGTCATTTGGAGCCTTTCCTTGCCACGCGATCGCGTCAGTCATGCGACTGCGTCATATGCGTTCTGCTTAAGGCGCGCGGTCGCGTCAGTCATGCGGCCGTGTCGCTGCTGATTCGTGCTTGGCACGCGATCGCGTCATCCATGCGATCGCGTGGATACCAGTTTCCTTAAAGCTCTGTTTCGCTTCCTCCTTCCATTTTAGTATGTTTCCTTTTTCATCCTTTAAGTCATTCTTCCTTAGAAAATCTGAAACTACTCAACACACTAATCACGGCATCGAATGGAAATAAAGGTAATTAAATTAATTGATTTTAAAGCTTAGGAAACATGTTTTTCACAATATGACATAATAAGGAAGGGAAAGTAAAACCATACAATTAATGTGAATAAGTAGGTGAAGAGTTGAATAAATCACTCTAATTAAGCACAAAAGAACTCATGAAATATGGGTTTATCAGAGCCTCAAAATATAATATATAGACAAAGGAATTATACTCACACATGCTTCTAAATCACACATGCAATCAGAAAACACTACACCAATAGTACAATTAACCATACAAGGACCTGGGTCACTGCACTTTTCAGGTAAACCTCCCATTAAAGCAGATATGGAACTTCCTAAAGGAATAGTTTCTAATTCATTAATGTTTTCTTTATGTATACATAAATCTTTTAGAAACTTTGCATATTTAGGTACCTGTTGAATAACATAAAAAAGGGGAATAGTTAACTCAACCTTTTTGAATATCTCTACCATTTTTGGATCAGGTTCCAACTATTTCCTGGGCTTCCTTGCAAGTTGTGGAAATGGAATAGGAGTGGTGTCTTCTGCAGTGTCTGCGCCTTTTAATGCTTCCTCTTGTGGTTGCACTTCTTCTTCTTCAGCAATGTCCTGTAGTATGGTTCCGGACCTCAGGGTGATGGCATTGATGCCACCCTTTGGATTGGGTAATGGTTGAGAGGGGATTCCACTGGAGCTCAAAGGTTGGTTATTGGAGTTGTTCATTGATCCAATCTGGGAGACAAGAGCTTGCAAAGTAGCAATCAGACCATTTAGAGTGGCATTAATGTTATTTTCCATGGTCTGCTGTCTCCGATCCATAGATTGTAGTAAGTCATCATTAGCAGATGCAGAAGGATAGGTAAATTGAGAGGCCTGCTGTAGGGTATTTTGTGGTCCTTGGGATTGCCTTAGGTGAGGTGCTCTGTAAGGCTGATTCTGATTCTGCTGCCTGTTGTTGTTGTTATTCCACCTCTGATTTCCCTGATTATCTCTGCCTCCTCTGTTGTTGTTGTCCCTCCAATTCTGGTTAGAATTGTCTTGCCATCCGTGGTTGTAATTGCCACCTTGATTGTACCCTTGGTTGGGGCGGTCATAGAAGTTATGTGTGGCTGCCACGGTGTTGTCTTCCTGCTGGAGCTGCGGACATTCATCATTATAGTGGCTATAATCAGCACAGATTCCGCAAACTCTCTGTGGGACTAACTGTTGGTTTTGCTGTGGTGGAGAAGGTTGAGCTTGCTGAACTTGTTGTTGATTCAATTGCATTTGCTTCAGCAAGTTGGTCATTTCACAAATACTCTGAGTTAAATCAGTAGTCTCTCTGCTAGAGGATACTTCTGCAACGACTTTTGCACGGCCTTGTTTCTGCCTGTGATTCCTAGTAGATTCAGCTAAGTCACTGATCAATTGCCATGCCTCATCAGTGGTCTTGTACTTTTTCATAGACCTATTGCTAGCACTTTCCAATGTGGTCTTATCTTGGGGCCTCATGCCCTGTGTGACATAACCGAGTAACACTATCTTGTCAATCATATGGTGGGGGCAAGCTTCCAGAAGATTATTGAAGCGCTCCCAGTACTCATAGAGCGTCTCGGATTCATCCTGAACAATCATGGAAATATCTTTCCTTAGTTTATCAGTAACTTCAGCTGGAAAGAATTTTTCCAAGAATTCTCTTCTCAGTGTATCCCAATTGGATACAGTTGCTGTGGGTTGAGTGTAGTACCACTCTCTTGCCTTTCCCTCAAGAGAAAACGGGAAGACTTTCAGCAAAATTGAAGTTTCATTTGCACCATCACGCCTGACAGTAGAACAGGCTGCCTGAAAATCTCTCAGGTGCTTGATAGGCTCTTGAGCAGGAAAGCCATGAAACTTGGGCATCAAATTAAGCAGTACGGTCTTTATTTCAAAGTCTGTAGCCACCGCTGGGTGATGCGCTTGAAACGGTTGCATTGTAAAATCACGGGCTCCTTCCTCCTGGATAGTAACTCTTCTGGCTGCTGCCATGTTACCTGTACGTAAACCAATCGAATCAGTAGAACGGGAGCTGGTTTCTTTCTCAAGGGGCGTTTCAGATCCGCCCTCAGAGAGGACTAACCGACGCCGAGCTTGCCTTATTCGTGAAATAGTTCTCTCAATCTCAGGATCGAATACTGGCAAGCTTGGATCAGGAAGTGAATGCGTCATCTAACGAAAGAAACAAGCAGCTCATAGTAACAAAATAAAATAAAATGTAAATAAATAAATTCCAATTAATAACTTTAGCACTCTATTGCAACTCCCCGGCAACGGCGCCAAAAATTGATGGCGGCGGAAATTGGCGAGTTACGAATGATTATAAAATATGCGTTGCAAGTATAGTTCTCAACCAACCAGAAATCCACTTATCAATTTAGAAGGGTATCACAGAAATTAAAATTAAAATACTGGGAGTATGAATCCCAGGTCGTCTCCCAACGAGTTGTAGAAAAGTGTGTTGTTTTATTAATCAGATGTTTTCAAAAAGGTTTGAGTTGAATGGCAGAAAATTAAATTAGAGAATTTATATAAATTTAAATAAAAGCCTTGACTGGGAGTTGATTAGCTGGAAGCCCTATTCTTGTTGGAGTGCTCTCAAGATTAATTGACAATTGAGGGTTATTATGTTTAGTTGTCCCTCACTAAGTAAGGGAAAGTTAAACAAGTTGGAATGATGTTTCTATCCACAAGTTCCAATTCGCTCTTGGGAGGATTGGTATTAGTGACTAGAGAGCATCCCAATAATAAACCCAATTACAATCTTTCTCTTGAGCATCCCAACTCAAGGATTCCTTTCAATCAACTCCCTATCAAGTTAGGGAACTACTCGCTCATTGTAAATGTAACATTCATAACATAGGAAAGGGAATTAAAGAAAGACATGATAAATAATGATCAAAAGATTAATTGAAAATAAAAGTAATTCTTGTATTAATAAATGCTAAAATAATCCAATAGTAAAATTAAGTAAATTGAGGAACATGGAAGAGTAAGAGACAAGTAAAGAGAACGAACTAGAATGTCGAAGTCTTGATGAGGCAATAACTCTTCTCAATATCCCAAAAGCAAAAACAATGAAAAATAACAAATCCTAAAAACTATGAATGTAGAGAGAAAACCTAGAGGAGGGGAAAACTAGATCTAAAAACTAAAACTATGCGGAATGAATGTCTCCTTTGGTTTCTGCATATTCTCTGGCTCTAGTCTGCTTTTCTGGGCCAAAAACTGGGTCAAAATAAGGCCCCAAATCGCCCCTAGCGATTCTGCAGATTATGCAGATCGCGCATGTCACGCAGACGCATCATTCATGCGGACGCGTCATTCGGCGTTTCGATTTGCCACACGGGCGCGTCGTCCATGCGGCCGCGTCACTCGTGCTCTTCCATGCCGCGCGGTCGCGTCATCCATGCGGCCGCATCACTGCGATTTCCTCTCTTTCGCACGATCGCGTGAGCCATGCAGCCGCGTCGCTTCTCGCTGGTCATCTCCTCAATTTCTTGTGTTCCTTCCATTTTTGGAAGCTTCCTTTCCAATCTCCAACTCATTCAAGCCCTATAAAGCCTGAAACACTTAACACACAGATCACAGCATCGAATGGAATAAAGGAGAAATAAAATACATAATTAAAAGTCTCTAGGAAGAAAGTTTTCAATCATGCAATAACTTTAGGAAGGAATTATAAATGCATGCTTATTTAATTAATAAGTGGGTAAAGATCATGATAAAACCACACAATTAAACGCAATATAAACCATAAAATAGTGGTTTATCAATAATGCCATAGGATCTTCTATGCTTCTTTTCTAGGCACACACCTACGGATTATTCCGTCTGTACATCTCTTAAAGAGATATGGTTCATCCCACAGGTAGTACTTTGCATCAGTAATTAATTTTTTCTTTTATTGCTTGCTGTACTCCTTGGGTATGAATCTTGCAGCTTTATATTTTGCAATGTCTGCAAACCATGGTGTTTCCTGGATGGCAAACAGTTACTCATCCGGAAAGGTTTCAGAGATCTCAATAGAGGGGAAGGACGTCCCTTCTACTGGCTTTATCCAGGACAGATGATCAGCCACTTGGTTCTCTGTCCCTTTTCTGTCTCTTATTTCTATATCAAACTCTTGCAGAAGCAACACCCATCTTATGAGCCTGGGTTTTGAATCCTGCTTTGTGAGTAGATATTTAAGAGCAGCATGGTAAGTATACACAATCACTTTTGATCCTACTAAGTATGATCTAAACTTGTCAATGGCATAAATCACTGCAAGCAATTCTTTTTCTGTGGTTGTGTAATTTTTCTGGGCATCATTTAAAACGTGGCTAGCATAATAAATGACATGCAGAAGCTTGTTATGCCTCTGTCCCAGTACTGCACCAATGGCATGGTCACTGGCATCACACATTAGTTCGAATGGTAATGTCCAGTCTGGTGCAGAAATAACTGGTGCTGTGACCAGCTTAGCTTTCAGAGTTTCAAACACCTGCAGACACTCTGTGTCAAACACAAATGGCGTGTCAGCAGCTAGCAGGTTGCTCAGAGGTTTTGAAATATTTGAAAAATCCTTTATAAACCTCCTATAGAATCCTGCATGCCCCAGAAATCTTCTGATTGCCTTAACATTGGCAAGTGGTGGTAATTTTTCAATTACCTCTACCTTAGCTTGATCCACCTCTATTCCCTTGTTCGAAATCTTGTGCCCAAGGACAATCCCTTCAGTCACCATAAAGTGACATTTTTTCCAGTTTAAAACTAGGTTAGTCTCTTGGCATCTTTTCAGAACTAGTGTCAGGTGATCAAGACAGGAGCTGAATGAGTCTCCATATACTGAGAAGTCATCCATGAAGACTTCTAGAAATTTTTCCACCATATCAGAGAAAATAGAGAGCATGCATCTCTGAAAGGTTGCAGGTGCATTACACAGCCCAAATGGCATCCTTTTGTAGGCAAATACTCCAGATGGACATGTGAATGTTGTTTTCTCTTGATCCTGGGGATCTACTGCAATTTGATTATAGCCTGAATAGCCATTCAAAAAGCAGTAATAATCATGACCTGCTAGTCTCTCTAGCATCTGGTCTATGAATGGTAAAGGAAAATGATCCTTTCTGGTGGCTGTGTTGAGCCTTCTGTAGTCAATACACATGCGCCACCCTGTAACTGTTCTTGTAGGAACCAGTTCATTTTTTTCATTATGAACCACTATTATGCCTCCCTTTTTGGGGACAACTTGGACAGGGCTCACCCAGGGACTATCAGAAATAGGATAAATAATCCCAGCCTCCAGTAACTTGGTGACCTCTTTCTGCACCACTTCCTTCATGGCTGGATTTAGCCGCCTCTGTGGTTGAACTACTAGCTTAGCATCATCCTCCAATAGGATCTTGTGCATGCATCTATCTGGGCTTATGCCCTTAAGGTCACTTATGGACCACCCAAGAGCTGTCTTGTGTGTCCTTAGCACTTAAAGTAGTGCTTCCTCTTCCTGTGGATTTAAAGCAGAGCTTATGATCACCAGAAAAGTGTCACCTTCTCCCAGAAATGCATATTTCAGGGATGGTGGTAATGGTTTGAGCTCGGGTTTTGGAGGTTTTTCCTCTTCCTGAGGAATTTCTAGAGGCCCTTTTATCTCCTCTGAATCCTCCAAATCAAGCTTAGCATCTTTAAAGATGTCATCTAGCTCTAATTCGAGACTCTCAGCCATGTTGATCTCCTCTACCAAAGAGTCAATAAGATCAACTTTCATGCAGTCTTTTGGTGTGTCTGGATGCTGCATGGCTTTGACAGCATTTAACTTGAACTCATCCTCATTGACCCTCAGGGTTACTTCCCCCTTTTGGACATCAATGAGAGTTCGTCCATTTGCTAGGAAAGATCTTCCTAGAATGAGAGTAGCACTCTTGTGCTCCTCCATTTCCAGCACTACAAAGTCAGTGGGAAAGGCAAATGGCCCAACCCTGACAATCATGTCTTCAATCACGCCTGATGGGTATTTAATGGAGCCATCAGCAAGTTGGAGACATATCCTGGTTGGTTTGACTTCTTCAGTTAAACCAAGCTTTCTGATAGTGGATGCAGGTATTAGGTTGATGCTTGCCCCAAGATCACATAAACCTGTCTTGGTGCAATCACCCTCTAATATGCATGGTATCATAAAGCTCTCGGGATCTTTAAGCTTTTATGGGAAGCTTTTCAGAATGACCGCACTGCATTCCTCAGTAAGGATAACTCTTTCAGTTTCTCTCCAATCCTTCTTATGACTCAATATCTCTTTCATTAACTTGGCATACGAGGGTATTTGCTCAAGTGCCTCTGCAAACGGAATCTTTATTTCAAGAGTCCTGAGGTAGTCTGCAAAGCGAGCAAATTGCTTATCCTGCTCCTCTTGGCGGTGTTTTTGAGGATAAGGTATCTTGGCTTTGTATTCCTCAACCTTGGTTGCTGCAGGTTTATTTCCTACAGAAGTGGTTTGAGAAGCCTTTTTAGAGGGGTTGTTATCAGCACTTGTGTGTGTCTGATCCCTCACTGGCATTTGAATGCTAGGGTTGGAAGCTTGATTGGCGTTGGACGCCAACTTCCTACCTGTTTCTGGAATTTGAACACCAGAACTGAGCTTCCATTGGGCATTTGACGCCAGCTCCTTGCCTGTTCCTGGCGTTTGAACGCCAGAACTGTGCGTGGGTTGGGCGTTTAACGCCAGCTTTGCATCCTTTTCTGGCGTTTGAACGCCAGAGTTATTCCTCTCTGGGCTCTTACTGTCTTCAGAGGGATTTTGGATAATATTTTGCTCATCCTCTGTCAGTTGTTCTTTTCTTGGCTTTCTGCTGCTCTGAAGTGAGGTATTTAATGTTTTCACACTTCTTAATTGAACTGCCTGGCACTCGTCTATTATCTGCTTTGATAACTGCTGTTTTGTCTGATTCAACTGTGCTTCCATGTTTTTAATAGCACTTTAGTGTCTTGTAGCATCTCCTTGAATTCTGCCAGCTGTTTTGTTAGAAAACATAGTTGTTGATTGAGTTCAGCAACTTGTTCTGGAGGACCAAGCTCAGTAGATACTGCTTTGGCTTCTTCTTTTATGGAGGACCCACTACTTATGTACAGATGCTGATTTCTAGCAACTATATCAATAAGCTCTTGAGCCTCTTCAATAATTTTCCTCATGTGTATAGATCCACCAGCTGAGTAGTCTAGGGACATCTGAGCTCCTTCTATAAGCCCATAGTAGAAGATGTCTAATTGCACCCATTCTGAAAACATTTCAGAGGGGCATTTCCTTAGCATCCCTCTGTATCTTTCCCAGGCATTATAAAGGGATTCATCATCCTCTTGTTTAAAGCCTTGGATGTCCAGCCTTAGCTGTGTCATCCTTTTTGGAGGGAAATATTGATTCAGGAATTTGTCTGATAACTGTTTCCATGTCCTTATGCTTGCTGTGGGTTGGTTATTTAACCACCTTTTAGCTTGATCTTTTACAGCAAACGAAAACAGTAACAGTCTGTATACATCCTGATCTACCTCTTTGTCACGAACTGTGTCAGCAATTTGCAAGAATTGTGCCAGAAACTCAGTAGATTCTTCCTGTGGAAGACCGGAATACTGGCAGTTTTGCTGCACCATGACAATGAGCTGAGGATTTAGCTAAAAATTCCTGCTTTGATGGAGGGTATACAGATACTACTCCCATATGCAGCAGCAGTGGGGTTAGCATATGACCCCAGAGTCCTTCTGGACTGTTCATTTCCACTTAGATCCATGACGGAGAAAGGGAGATGATGTGAATTGCAAGTAAAATATGTTTTTATTTTATTTTATTTTATTTTTTTGAAAACTGAAATTAAAATAAAATAAAATAAATGAAAAATTGACTAAAATTTCAAAAATTAGAAAAAAAAGAAATAAAAGAAAATTGAAAACTAAATTAATTAATTAAAAAGATTTGAAAAAGATGTGGGTGAGGATTTTCGAAAAAAAAAATTAAGAGAGAGAAATTGGTTAGGAAGTTTTGAAAAAGATATGTCTTAAAATTAAAGATACTTATAAAAAAATAAAATAAAATAAAATAAAGAAAAGATATGAAAAAGATTTAATTTTAACATTTGAGATTAGAAAAGATAAGATAAGCTAGGTAAGAGAAGATAAGGAATTTAAATTAAATTAAAAAATTTTGAAATTTAAATTTTAAATTTGAAAATTAATTTTAAAATTTGAAATTTGAAATTTAAAAATTGAAAATTGAAATTTGAAAATTGAAATTTGAAAATTGAAATTTGAAAATTGAAAATTGAAATTTGAAAATTGAAATTTGAAAATTGAATTTTGAATTTTCGAAAAAGTCAACAATATAAGATAAGGATTTGAAAAAGATTTAAATTTTGAAAAGATTTGATTTTTAAATTTGAAAATTAAATTTTGATTTTTAAATTTTGAAATTTGAATTTTGAATTTTGGAAGTTGAAATTTGAAATTTGAAATAAGATAAGATAAGATTTTAAAAAAGATATGATTTTTTTGAAAAAGATTTGATTTTAAAATTTTAAAACTAAGATAAGATAAAATAAAAATTTTAAAATAAAATCTGAATTTTTAAAAGGAAAATTCGAAAAATCAATTAAAATAAAAGAAAAAGATATTTTTTAACTCAATGAGGAAAGAGAAAAACAATAAAAAGACACAAAACTTAAAATTTTTAGATCTAATGCTCCTTATTTTCGAAAATTTGGAGGAAAAACACCAAGGAACACCAAACATAAAAATTTTAAGATCAAAACACAAGAAAGACTCAAGAACACCTTGAAGATTCACAAGAACACGAAAAACAAAATTCAAAGACTCAAAGGACTCAAGAACATAAAAAGAAGAACACTAAACTTAAAATTTTTAGAAAACCAAAAATAAATTTTTGAAAACTAAAGAAAAATTAACAAGAGAACACCAAACTTAAAGTTTGGCACAAGATTTAATCAAAGAAAAATTATTTTTAAAAAAAAAATTTAAAAAGAAGATAGCCAATTACCAAGAACATAAGCACAACGCTCTAGCCAATTGAGCTATAAATTTAATGTGTTTTAATAAGGTATTTAATGTATGAAATATTTTATTTTTATATTTTTTTTATACTAATAATTCGAAAATGCACAAGAAAAACAAGAAAAATCACAAAACAAGAAAAACTAAAGATAAAACAAGGAAAATAAACAAGAACAACTTGAAGATTAAGAAAGAACAATGAACACAATTTCGAAAATTTAAAAGAAAATAAAAACATGCAATTGACACCAAACTTAAAATATGAAACTAAACTCAAACAGAAAAACTCAGTTATCAGTTTATAAAATTTTTGAAAAATTTAAAAAGAGAAAATAAGGATTTAAAAAAAATTTCAACCAAAAACAATAATAGAAGACTCTAAACCAAAAAGAAAAATTTTTCCTAATCTAAGCAATAAAATAAACCGTCAGTTGTCCAAACTCGAACAATCCCCGGCAACGGCACCAAAAACTTAGTGCGCAGAAATCGTGACGGTTCATTCCCCGGCAACGGCGCCAAAAACTTGGTGCATGAATTGTAAATCACACTTTTCACAACTCGTACCACTAACCAGCAAGTGCACTGGGTCGTCCAAGTAATACCTTACGTGAGTAAGGGTCGAATCCCACGGAGATTGTTGGCTTGAAGCAATCTATGGTTATCTTGTAATTCTTACTCAAGATATCAATTATAATTATCAGTTTGGATTGCGAAAAATAAAAGAGCATGAATTAAATACTTGTTATGCAGTAATGGAGAATATGTTGGAGTTTTGGAGTTGCTTTGTCTTCTGAATCTCTGCTTTTCCCCTGTCTTCTTCTTCACACACGCAAGGTTCCTCCTATGGCAAGCTGTGTGTAGGTGGATCACCGTTGTCAATGGCTACCATCCGTCCTCTCAGTGAAAATGGTCCAGGTGCGCTGTCACCGCACGGCTAATGATCTGTCGATTCTCACTCATGCTGGAATAGGATCCATTGATCCTTTTGCGTCTGTCACTACGCCCAACCCTTGTGAGTTTGAAGCTCGTCACAGTCATTCAATCCCTGAATCCTACTCGGAATACCACAGACAAGGTTTAGACTTTCCGGATTCTCAAGAATGCTGCCAATGGATTCTAGCTTATACCACAAAGATTCTGATTAAGGAATCATAGAGATACTCATTCAATCGAAGGTGGAATGGAGGTGGTTGTTAGTCACGCGTTCATAGGTTGAGAATGGTGATGAATGTCACGGATCATCACATCCATCATATTGAAGTGCGAATGAACATCTTAGATAGAAACAAGCGTGTTTGAATAGAAAACAGAAATAATTGCATTAATTCATCGAGACACAGCAGAGCTCCTCACCCCCAACAATGGAGTTTAGAGACTCATGCCATCAAAGAGTACAAAGTTCAGATCTAAAATGTCATGAGGTACAAAATAAATCTCTAAAAGTTTTTTAAATACTAAACTAGTAACCTAGATTTACAGAAAATGAGTAAACTAAGATAGATAGTTCAGAAATCCACTTCTGGGGCCCACTTGGTGTGTGCTGGGGCTGAGACTTGAGCTTTACACGTGCCTAGGCTGTTTCTAGAGTTAAACGCCAGGTTGTAACCTGTTTCTGGCGTTTAACTCCAACTTGTAACCTATTTCTGGCGATTAACGCCAGAATGCAACATGGAACTGGTGTTGAACGCCAGTTTACGTCATCTATCCTTAAACAAAGTATGGACTATTATATATTGCTGGAATGCCCTGGATGTCTACTTTCCAACGCAATTGAGAGAGTGCCAATTGGACTTCTGTAGCTCCAAAAAATCCATTCCGAGTACAGGGAGATCAGAATCCAACAGCATCAGCAGTCCTTTTTCAGCCTGAATCAGATTTTTGCTCAGCTCCCTCAATTTCAGCCAGAAAATACCTGAAATTACAGAAAAACACACAAACTCATAGTAAAGTCCAGAAATATGAATTTTGTCTAGAAACTAATAAAAATATACTAAAAACTAACTAAAACATACTAAAAACTACATGAAATTTACCCCAAAAAGCGTATAAAATATCCGCTCATCACAACACCAAACTTAAACTGTTGCTTGTCTCCAAGCAACTAAAAACAAAGTAGGATAAAAAGAAGAGAATATACAATGAATTCCAAAAACATCTATGAAAATCAGTCTTAATTAGATGAGCGGGGCTATTAGCTTTTTGCTTCTGAACAGTTTTGGCATCTCACTTTATCCTTTGAAGTTCAGAATGATTGGCATCTATAGGAACTCAGAATTCAGATAGTGTTATTGATTCTCCTAGTTCAGTATGTTGATTCTTGAACACAGCTACTTTATGAGTCATGGCCGTGGCCCTAAGCACTCTGTTTTTTAGTATTACCACCAGATACATACATGCCACAGACACATAACTGGGTGAACCTTTTCAGATTGTGACTCAGCTTTGCTAAAGTCCCCAATTAGAGGTGTCCAGGGTTCTTAAGCACACTCTGTTTTTGCTTTGGACCTCGACTTTAACCGCTCAGTCTCAAGTTTTCACTTGACACCTTCACGCCACAAGCACATGGTTAGGGACAGCTTGGTTTGGCCGCTTAGGCCAGGATTTTATTCCTTTAGGCCCTCCTATCCACTGATGCTCAAAGCCTTGGATCCTTTTTATTACCCTTGCCTTTTGGTTTTAAGGGCTATTGGCTTTTTGCTCTTGCCTTTTGGTTTAAAGAGCGTTTGGCTTTTTCTGCTTGCTTTTTCTTTTTCTTGCTCTCTTTTTTTTTTTTGCATTTTTTTCTGCAAGCTTTGTACTTCACTGTTTTTTCTTGCTTCAAGAATCATTTTTATGATTTTGCATATTATCAAATAACATTTCTCCGTTTTCATCATTCTTTCAAGAGCCAACAATTTTAACATTCATAAACAATAAATTCAAAAGACATATGCACTGTTCAAGCATTCATTCAGAAAATAAAAAGTATTGCCACCACATCAAAATAATTAAACTATTTTAAAATTCGAAATTCATGTACTTCTTTTTCTTTTTCAGAAAACATTTTTCATTTAAGAAAGGTGATGGATTCATAGGACATTCATATCTTTAAGACATAGACACTTAGATACTAGTGATCATGTGATAAGACCCAAACATAAATAAACATAAAGCATAGTAAACGAAAAACAGAGAAATAAGAACAAGGAGATTAAGGAACGGGTCCACCTTAGTGAGGGTGGCGTCTTCCTCTTCTTGAAGAACCAATGGTGCTCTTGAGCTCCTATATGTCTCTTCCTTGTCTTTGTTGCTCCTCTCTCATAGCTCTTTGATCTGCAGTCAAATGCTCTACCACTGAACTATGGACCCTTGATATGAACCTCTCCATCTCTCATGACTCGGGGGTGGAAGCAACTGCCGTCCTTTTCCTCTTTCTAAAGGTTTCTCCGGCCTTAGGTGCCATAAATAGTTATGGAAAAACAAAAAGCAATGCTTTTTTCCATACCAAACTTAAAAGGCTTGCTTGTCCTCGAGTAAAAGAAGATAGAAGGGAGTAGAAGGAGAAGTGTGAATGGGTGGGTATGGGAGGGGAATGGTTTGAATTGGAATGGTGAGGTAGGTGGGGATCCTGTGGGGTCCACAGATCCTAAGGGGTCAAGGACTTAGCATCCCTGCTCCATTGAGGCATGCAAAACGCCCTTAGTGTGCAATCCTGGCGTTTAACACCAGACTGCTACTTGTTTCTGGCGTTAAACGCCAGCTTTTCCCCTTTCTTGGCATTGAATGCCAACTTTGTGCTTGTTTATGGCGTTTAACGCCAGCTTGATGCTTCTTTCTGGTGTTAAACGCCAGTTTGATGCTTCTTACTGGCGTTTAAACGCCAGTAAGCTCTTCCTCTAGGGTGAGCTATTTTAATGCTGTTTTTGACTTTGCTTTGATTTTTGTGACTCCACATGATCATCATCCTAAAGAAAACATAAAATAAAAATGGAAAACAGAAAATTAACATAGATAAGGGAAAATTGGGTTGTCTCCCAATAAGCGCTTCTTTATTGTCTTTAGCTGGACCTTGCTAAGCTTTTAATCTAGCCTCAGCCTTGAGCACTCTTGCTCAATATTGCCTTCAAGATAATGCTTGATTCTCTGTCCATTAACAATGAACTTCTTATCAGAATCAATGTCTTAAAGCTCCACATAGCCATATGGTGACACACTTGTAATCACATATGGTCCCCTCCACCGGGATTTTAGTTTCCCGGGGAATAGCCTGAGCCTAGAGTTAAACAACAGAACTTTCTGTCCTAGTTCAAAGACTCTAGATGACAGCTTTCTGTCATGCCACCTTTTTGCTTTCTCTTTGTAAAGCTTCGCATTTTCGAAAGCAGTGAGTCTGAATTCCTCTAGCTCATTCAGCTGGAGCAATCTTTTTTCTCCAGCTAATTTGGCATCAAAGTTTAGGAATCTGGTTGCCCAGTAGGCCTTATGCTCTAGTTCCATGGGCAGATGACAGGCCTTACCATACACAAGCTGGTATGGAGAGGTCCCTATAGGAGTCTTGAATGCTGTTTTGTAAGCCCACAGAGCATCATCCAAGCTTCTCGTCCAATCCTTTCTATGGGTACTTACAGTCCGTTCCAGGATTCTTTTTATTTCTCTATTAGAGACTTCAGCTTGTCCATTTGTCTGTGGATGATACGGAGTTTCCACCTCGTGACTAATTCCATACCGGACCATAGCAGAGTAACGCTGTTTGTTGCAGAAGTGAGTGCCCCCATCACTAATTGGTGCTCTAGGGACACCAAACCTGCTGAAGATATGTTTCTGGAGGAACTTCAGCACTGTCTTAGTATCATTAGTGGGTGTGGCAATGGCCTCTACCCATTTGGATACATAGTCGACTGCCACCAGAATATAAGTGTTTGAGTATGATGGTGGAAAAGACCCCATGAAGTAAATACCCCATACGTCAAACAACTCAATCTCTAAGATTCCTTGCTGAGGCATGGCGTAACTGTGAGGCAGATTACTAGCTCTCTGGCAGCTGTCACAGTTACGCACAAACTTTCGGGAGTCTTTATAGAGAGTGGGCCAGTAGAAGCCACATTGGAGGACTTTTGTGGCTGTTCGCTCACCTCCGAAATGTCCTCCATATTGTGATCCATGACAATTGATGGTGGCGGAAATTGGCGAGTTAAGAATGATTATAAAATATGTGTTGCAAGTATAGTTCTCAACCAACCAGAAATTCACTTATCAATTTAGAAGGGTGTCATAGAAATTAAAATTAAAATACTGGGAGTATGAATCCCAGGTCGTCTCCAAACGAATTGCAGAAAAGTGTGCTATTTTATTAATCAGATGTTTTCAAAAAGGTTTGAGTTGAATGACAAAAAATTAAATTAGAGAATTTATATAAATTTAAATAAAAGCCTTGACTGGGAGTTGATTAGCTGGAAGCCCTATTCTTGTTGGAGTGCTCTCAAGATTAATTGACAATTGAGGGTTATTATGTTTAGTTATCCCTCACTAAGTAAGGGAAAGTTAAACAAGTCGGAATGCTGTTTCTATCCATAAGTTCCAATCCGCTCTTGAGAGGATTGGTATTAGTGACTAGAGAGCATCCCAACAATAAACCCAATTACAATCTTTCTCTTGAGCATCCCAACTCAAGGATTCCTTTCAATCAACTCCCTATCAAGTTAGGGAACTACTCGCTCATTGTAAATGTAACATTCATAACATAGGAAAGGGAATTAAAGAAAGACATGATAAATAATGATCAAAAGATTAATTGAAAATAAAAGTAATTCTTGTATTAATAAATGCTAAAATAATCCAATAGTAAAATTAAGTAAATTGAGGAACATGGAAGAGTAAGAGACAAGTAAAGAGAACGAACTAGAATGTCGAAGTCTTGATGAGGCAATAACTCTTCTCAATATCCCAAAAGAAAAAACAATGAAAAATAACAAATCCTAAAATGTATGAATGTAGAGAGAAAACCTAGAGGAGGGGAAAACTAGATCTAAAAGCTAAAACTATGCGGAATGAATGTCTCCTTTGTTTTCTGCATTTTCTCTGGCTCTAGTCTGCTTTTCTGGGCCGAAAACTGGGTCAAAATAAGGCCCGAAATCGCCCCCAGCGATTCTGCAGATTATGCAGATCGCGCATGTCACGCGGACGCGTCATTCATGCGGACGCGTCATTCGACGTTTCGCTTTGCCACGCGGGCGCGTCGTCCATGCGGCCGTGTCACTCGTGCTTTTCCATTCCGCGCGGTCGCGTCATCCATGCGGCCGCGTCACTGCGATTTCCTCTCTTTCGCACGGTCGCGTGAGCTATGCGGCCTCGTCGCTTCTCGCTAGTCATCTCCTTAATTTCTTGTGTTCCTTCCTTTTTTGCAAGCTTCCTTTCCAATCTCCAACTCATTCATTCCCTATAAAGCCTGAAACACTTAACACACAGATCACGGCATCGAATAGAATAAAGGAGAAATAAAATACATAATTAAAAGTCTCTAGGAAGCAAGTTTTCAATCATGCAATAACTTTAGGAAGCAATTATAAATACATGCATATTTAATGAATAAGTGGATAAAGATCATGATAAAACCACACAATTAAACACAATATAAACCATAAAATAGTGGTTTATCAACAATTCCATAGGATCTTCTGTGCTTCTTCTCTAGGCACATACCTACGGATTATTCCGTCTGCACATCTCTTAAAGAGATATGTTTCATCCCACAGGTAGTACTTTGCATCAGTAATTAATTTTTTCTTTTGTTGCTTGCTGTACTCCTTGGGTATGAATCTTGCAACTTTATATTTTGCAATGTCTGCAAACCATGGTGTTTTCCTGGATGGCAAACAGTTGCTCATCCGAAAAGGTTTTAGAGATCTCAATAGAGGGGAAGGACGTCCCTTCTACTGGCTCTATCCGGGACAGATGATCAGCCACTTGGTTCTCTGTCCCTTTTCTGTCTCTTATTTCTATATCAAACTCTTGCAGAAGTAACACCCATCTTATGAGCCTGGGTTTTGAATCCTGCTTTGTGAGTAGATATTTAAGAGCAGCATGGTCAGTATACACAATCACTTTTGATCCTACTAAGTATGATCTAAACATGTCAATGGCATAAACCACTACAAGAAATTCTTTTTTTGTGGTTGTGTAATTTTTCTGGGCATCATTTAAAATGCGGCTAGCATAATAAATGACATGCAGAAGCTTGTTATGCCTCTGTCCCAGTACTGCAACAATGGCATGGTCACTGGCATCACACATTAGTTCGAATGGTAATGTCCAGTTTGGTGCAGAAATAACTAGTGTTGTGACCAGCTTAGCTTTCAGAGTTTCAAACACCTGCAGACACTCTGTGTCAAACACAAATGGCGTGTCAGCAGCTAGCAGGTTGCTCAGAGGTTTCGCAATATTTGAAAAATCCTTTATAAACCTCCTATAGAATCCTGCATGCCCCAGAAAGCTTCTGATTGCCTTAACATTGGCAGGTGGTGGTAATTTTTCAATTACCTCTACCTTAGCTTGATCCACCTCTATTCCCTTGTTCGAAATCTTGTGTCCAAGGACAATCCCTTCAGTCACCATAAAGTGACATATTTCCCAGTTTAAAACTAGGTTAGTCTCTTGGCATCTTTTCAGAACTAGTGTCTGGTGATCAAGACAGGAACTGAATGAGTCTCCATATACTGAGAAGTCATCCATGAAGACTTCTAGAAATTTTTCCACCATATCAGAGAAAATAGAGAGCATGCATCTCTGAAAGGTTGCAGGTGCATTACACAGCCCAAATGGCATCCTTCTGTAGGTAAATACTCCAGATGGACATGTGAATGCTGTTTTCTCTTGATCTTGGGGATCTACTGCAATTTGGTTATAGCCTGAATAGCCATCCAAAAAGCAGTAATAATCATGACCTTCTAGTCTCTCTAGCATCTGGTCTATGAATGGTAAAGGAAAATGATCCTTTCTGGTGGCTGTGTTGAGCCTTCTGTAGTCAATACACATGCGCCACCCTGTAACTGTTCTTGTAGGAACCAGTTCATTTTTTTCATTATGAACCACTGTCATGCCTCCCTTTTTGGGGACAACTTGGACAGGGCTCACCCAGGGGCTATCAGAAATAGGATAAATAATTCCAGCCTCCAGTAACTTGGTGACCTCTTTCTGCACCACTTCCTTCATGGTTGGATTTAGCCGCCTCTGTGGTTGAACTACTGGCTTAGCATCATCCTCCAATAGAATCTTGTGCATGCATCTAGCTGGGCTTATGCCCTTAAGGTTACTTATGGACCACCCAAGAGTTGTCTTGTGTGTTCTTAGCACTTGAAGTAGTGCTTCCTCTTCCTGTGAATTTAAAGCAGAGCTTATGATCACCGGAAAAGTGTCACCTTCTCCCAGAAATGCATATTTCTGGGATGGTGGTAATGGTTTGAGCTCGGGTTTTGGAGGTTTTTCCTCTTCCTGAGGAATTTCCAGAGGCTCTTTTGTCTCCTCTGAATCCTCCAAATCAGGCTAAGCATCTTTAAAGATGTCTTCTAGCTCTGATTCGAGACTCTCAGCCATGTTGATCTCCTCTACCAAAGAGTCAATAAGATCAACTTTTATGCAGTCTTTTGGTGTGTCTGGATGCTGCATGGCTTTGACAGCATTTAACTTGAACTCATCCTCATTGACCCTCAGGGTTACTTCCCCCTTTTGGACATCAATGAGAGTTCGTCCAGTTTCTAGGAAAGGTCTTCCTAGAATGAGAGTAGCACTCTTGTGCTCCTCCATTTCCAGCACTACAAAGTCAGTGGGAAAGGAAAATGGCCCAACCCTGACAATCATGTCTTCAATCACGCCTGATGGGTATTTAATGGAGCCATCAGCAAGTTGGAGACATATCCTAGTTGGTTTGACTTCTTCAGTTAAACCAAGCTTTCTGATTGTGGATGCAGGTATTAGGTTGATGCTTGCCCCAAGATCACATAAAGCTGTCTTGGTGCAATCACCCTCTAATATGCATGGTATCATAAAGCTCCCGGGATCTTTAAGCTTTTATGGGAAGCTTTTCAGAATGACTGCACTGCATTCCTCAGTGAGCAGAACTCTTTCAGTTTCTCTCCAATCCTTCTTATGACTCAAGATCTCTTTCATTAACTTGGCATAAGAGGGTATTTGCTCAAGTTCCTCTGCAAACGGAATCTTTATTTCAAGAGTCCTGAGGAAGTCTGCTGATGAGCGGATATTTTATACGCTTTTTGGGGATAATTTCATATAGTTTAGAGTATGTTTTAGTTAGTTTTTAGTCTATTTTTATTAGTTTTTAGGAAAAATTCATATTTCTAGACTTTACTATGAGTTGTATGTTTTTCTGTAATTTCAGGTATTTTTCTGGCTGAAATTGAAGGAGTTGAGCAAAAATCTGA
>NC_029786.2:66338522-66338872 GCF_000816755.2 Arachis ipaensis
GGTTTATAAAGGATTTTTCAAAAATTGCAAAACCTCTAAGCAATCTGCTAGCTGCTGACACGCCATTTGTGTTTGACATAGTATGCCTGCAGGCGTTTGAAACGCTGAAAGCTAAGCTGGTCACAGCACCAGTCATTTCTGCACCAGACTGGACATTGCCATTTGAGTTAATGTGTGATGCCAGTGATCATGCCATTGGTGCAGTATTGGGACAGAGGCATGACAAGCTTCTGCATGTCATTTACTATGCCAGTCGCGTTCTAAATGACACCCAGAAAAATTACACAACCACAGAAAAAGAATTACTTGCAGTGGTTTACGCCATTGACAAGTTCAGATCATACTTAGTA
>NC_029786.2:66347958-66348352 GCF_000816755.2 Arachis ipaensis
TTATTCGCAATTCAACTGATAAACATAATTGACTTCCTGACTAAGATTTACAAGATAACCATAGATTGCTTCAAACCAACACTCTCCGTGGGATTCGACCCTTACTCACGTGAGGTATTACTTGGACGACCCAGTGCACTTGCTGGTTAGTGGTACGCGTTGTGAAAAGTGCGATTCATAATTCGTGCACCAAGTTTTTGGCGCCGTTGCCGGGGATTGTTCGTGTTTGAACAACTGACGGATTATTTTGTTGCTTAGATTAGAAAAAAAATCTTTCTTTTTGGTTTAGAGTCTTTTATTATTTATCCCTTGTTAAAACACTTTAAATTTATAACTCAGTTAGTTAGAACGTGGTGTTTATGTTCATGGTAATTGGCTATCATAATTTTTTAAA
>NC_029786.2:66348373-66352074 GCF_000816755.2 Arachis ipaensis
CTTCTTATGACTCAAGATCTCTTTCATGAACTTGGCATAAGAGGGTATTTGCTCAAGTACCTCTGCAAACGGAATCTTTATTTCAAGAGTCCTGAGATAGTCTGCAAAGTGGGCAAATTGCTTATCCTGCTCCTCTTGGTGGAGTTTTTGAGGATAAGGTATCTTGGCTTTGTATTCCTCAACCTTGGTTGCTGCAGGTTTAATTCTTACAGAAGTGGTTTGAGAAGCCTTTTTAGAAGGATTGTTATCAGTACTTGTGTATGTCTGATCCCTCACTGGTGTTTGAATGCCAGGGTTGGAAGCTTGATTGGCGTTAGACGCCGACTTCCTACCTGTTTCTGGAATTTGAACACCAGAACTGAGCTTCCATTGGGCGTTTGATGCAAGCTCCTTGCCTGTTCCTAGCGTTTGAACGCCAGAACTATGCGTGGGTTAGGCGTTTAACGCCAGCTTTGCATCCTTTTCTGGCGTTTGAACGCCAGAGTTATTCCTCTCTGGGCTCTTACTGTCCTCAGAGGGATTTTGGATAATATTTTGCTCATCCTCTGTCAGTTATTCTTTTCTTGGCTTTCTGCTGCTCTGAAGTGAGGTATTTAATGTTTTCCCACTTCTAAATTGAACTGCCTGGCACTCGTCTATTATCTGCTTTGATAACTGCTGTTTTGTCTGATTCAACTGTGCTTCCATGTTTTTATTAGCACTTTAGTGTCTTGTTGCATCTCCTTGAATTCTGCCAGCTGTTTTGTTAGAAAACACAGTTGTTGATTGAGTTCAGCAACTTGTTCTGGAGGACCAAGCTCAGTAGATACTACTTTGGCTTCTTCTTTTATGGAGGACCCACTACTTATGTACAGATGCTGATTTCTAGCAACTATATCAATAAGCTCTTGAGCCTCTTCAATAGTTTTCCTCATGTGTATAGATCCACCAGCTGAGTGGTCTAGGGACATCTGAGCTCCTTTTGTAAGCCCATAGTAGAAGATGTCTGATTGCACCCATTCTGAAAACATTTCAGAGGGGCATTTCCTTAGCATCCCTCTGTATCTTTCCCAGGCATTATAAAGGGATTCATCATCCTCTTGTTTAAAGCCTTGGATGTCCAGCCTTAGCTGTGTCATCCTTTTTGGAGGGAAATATTGATTCAGGAATTTGTCTGATAACTGTTTCCATGTCCTTATGCTTGTTGTGGGTTGGTTATTTAACCACCTTTTAGCTTGATCTTTTACAGCAAATGGAAATAGTAACAGTCTGTATACATCTTGATCTACCTCCTTGTCACGTACTGTGTCAACAATTTGCAAGAATTGTGCCAGAAACTCAGTAGGTTCTTCCTGTGGAAGACCGGAATACTGGCAGTTTTGCTGCACCATGACAATGAGCTGAGGATTTAGCTCAAAACTGCCTGCTTTGATGGAGGGTATACAGATACTACTCCCATATGCAGCAGTAGTGGGGTTAGCATATGACCCCAGAGTCCTTCTGGACTGTTCATTTCCACTTAGATCCATGACGGAGAAAGGGAGATGATGTGAATTGCAAGTAAAATATGTTTTTATTTTATTTTATTTTATTTTTGAAAACCAAAATTAAAATAAAATAAAATAAAATAAATGAAAAATTGACTAAAATTTCAAAAATTAGACGTTCAACGCCTAAACCTTGACCATTTCCTTGGTCCCAATTAGACGTTCAACGCCTAAACCTGGCGTTGAACGCCCTACCAACCCATTCAAAAAAAATGATGAATCTCTGCCTGGCGTTCAATGCCTAGAACTGGAGTTCAATGCCTAGGCAAGGGCAGGGTAATTGCGCAATTAAAGCTTGCAGAGCTAGTGGGTCCCACAAAATCTCCACCTACTGATGCCAGGGCATTTTAGCCAGTTTCACTGACCTTTTCTTTACTGTTTTAGGGTAGTTTCATGCATTTTCTTAGTTAATAAGCAAGTTTTGGGTAGATAATCACTTACATCTTGATTCAAGCAAACATTGTGAATTTCATGTGATTTTATGAGAATTATGCATGAATTGGATGACAAATTGGATAATGCATGTCTCATAACTTGGATTAGAGCTTTGATGTACTTTATTTGCTTGATTTCAGGACAAAGGAAGCAACAGCCACATTAGCAGCCACGTTAATCTAATTAACGTGACCACTAACGTGGAATGGGAATAAACTTGCAACGTTAATGAGAAAAGTGATTGCCAATAACGCCTTTGAAACCATCATGGCCCATGTTAATTGCCACGTTAACTACATCAACGTGGTAGTTAATGTGGAGAGAAAGGGAGCTCCAGCGTTAGTGGTAAAAGTGAATACCACTAACGCTCCAAATTGGTAATTAGCCACGTTAAGAGTCACGTTAACTCAGTTAACGTGAACTCTAACGTGGAAAGAAAGACAAAGCCAACGTTAGTGACACTCACCTTTGTCACTAACGTTGGACTATGCACAATTAGCCACGTTAGGAGTCACGTTAACTACATTAACGTGAACTCTAACGTGGGAGGAGCAAGGAATCGCCAACGTTAGTGACACTCACCTTTGTCACTAACGTTGGACCAAGCCACTATGAGCCACGTTAGTTGCCACGTTAATTGCATTAATATGGAAGCTAACGTGGAGGAAAGAAATGATGAGCCAACGTTAGTGACACTCACCTTTGTCACTAACGTTGGAGATGGCAATCACCACCACGTTAGTGGCCACGTTAAGACAATTAACATGAGGCACTAACATGAGAAGGGGCGTTTGGAATGTTAGTGACAAAGGTAAGTGTCACTAACGCTCTCGAGGCTAAGGCATGCCCACGTTAAGAGCCACGTTAGTTATACTAACGTGGACTCTAACGTGAGAAAAGGGGGGCTAAGAGCAACGTTATTGGCAAAGGTGAACGCCAATAATGCCTGCGATGGACCAAGAGGCAACGTTAGGCTAACGTTGGAACTTGAGAGTTTCTCCCCTGGGCACCAACGTTTGCGCCAACGTTAGCCCCCTAACTTGGAGGCTAACGTTGGCACATAAATTACAAAGGGGGAAGGGCCAACGTTTGCGCCAACGTTAGCCCCCTAACTTGGAGGCTAACGTTGGCGCCACTAGCACTAGACAAGGCCAACGTTAGGGTCAAAGTTAAACCCCTAACGTTGGCACCAACGTGCACACCAGAGAAATATGCTTGCTGGTCTCGGATCTTGGATTGGAGAATTGAAGAAATTCTGTTTCAATCTCAATCTTGGATCTCTCTGTTTCTTTACTGTTAATTGAATTTCATTTCCGGTTCATTGTTCTTCATCTCTTTTTTTTGCAATTTACAATTTCCTTGCTATTGTTCTTGTTGGATCTAGGAAGGCATTGAGATCTAGACTTGGTTTTCTAGTCTCTGGGTCCTGAGATCTGAATTTCTCATTTCAATTCCCTGTTTATTGCTTTTTCTGTTAATTTACTTTATTGCTTCAAGATCTGGTTTAATCCCAATTCCCTTTCCCTCTTTTGTTTGATGCAATTTAGTTTTTCCTTGTTTAAATTCTGCAAATCCATTCCCCAATTCCCTTTACATTTCAAGCAATTTATATTCCTTGCACTTTAAGATTCCGTAATTTACATTTCTTGCACTTTAAGTTTCTGCCATTTAATTCCTTGTTCTTTAAGTTTCAGCAATTTACTTTCCCGCTCTCTTTAATTTCATGCAATTTACATTCTG
>NC_029786.2:66352096-66355710 GCF_000816755.2 Arachis ipaensis
CATCACAAAGGAGAGGAGTAATGGAGCTAGAAGGAGTGGATTCAATCCTAGCTCAAAACAAGATGATGCAGCAGCAAATTCAACAACAATTTGAGCAAATGGCCAAGAGGATTGATAGTCTCCAAGTTGCAGCAGTTAACACCAGCCAACCATCAACCACATGGGGACAGAGTGAAGAAACTCAAGAAGAACAACAACAAGAGCAAGTACAGTATATGCACAACCAAGGACCAAATGAAGTGTATGGTGATACATACAATCCATCTTGGAAAAACCACCCCAACCTCAGATGGGGAGATAACCATACTCAAAACCAACAACCATGGCAGAGGAACTCAAACCAACACAACCCAAGAAGCAACCAAAATCACAACCAGCAGCAGACTAACCAAAACCTCTACAGAAAACCTCAAAACAACTACCCCAACATCAACCAATACCAATCTAATAACCAACCCACCAACCAAAATGCCTACCATCCACCACCCACATCTCATAACCCACCTCAAACATCACCTGAAGCCCAAAGAATCACTCACTTGGAGGCCATGATAGACAAAATGTTGAAACACCAAGAAATGGTAGCCAAGAATCAGGAAGCTTCTATGAAGAGCCTAGAGAGACAGATGGGGCAACTCTCCAAGCAAGTATCTGTTGAGAGACCTTCAAACTCACTGCCCAGTGACACAATCCCAAATCCCAAGGAGGAATGCAAGGCAATACAATTGAGGAGTGGGAGAACATTGATAAGCAACAATGACACTACAAGGAAGCAAACAGAGAACATCAAAGAACCAACAGAGGATGAGAATCAAACAAAGGCAGATGAGGATAAGGAGCAAGATGTGATGCCAAACAAAGACACTGAGAAACTCAAAGAGAAGAACAACCAGCCACATAGCTCAAAGGAAGTAGCTCAGGGGCAGCAGCAAATGAGAAAAAGCATCACACCTCCACTGCCTTACCCTCAGAGGTTCAACAAAGAGATTAAAGACCAGCATTTTCACAAATTTCTTGAGATTTTTAAGAAGCTGGAAATCAATATTCCCTTGGCTGAAGCACTTGAGCAAATGCCTCTATATTCCAAGTTTCTGAAGGATCTTATCAACAAGAAAAGAAGCTGGGATGAGAAAGAAACCATAATGATTGCTGAGGAATGTAGGGCCTTGTTTCAAAAGGGGCTTCCTCCCAAGCTTGAGGACCCAGGAAGCTTCCTGTTGCCTTGCACCATTGGGAAATTGACAATCACTAAAGCAATGTGTGATCTCGGAGCAAGTATTAACTTAATATCATCCTCCTTGGTGAAAAAGCTGCATATAGAGGAGGTCAAACCAACACAAATGTCTCTGGAGCTGGTAGACAAGTCAATGGTATATCCCAGGGGTGTAATTGAAAATCTTTTGGTCAAGGTGGACAGTTTTATATACCCTGCTGATTTTGTGGTTCTAGAATCAAATAATGATGATGGTGACTCTGTTATACTGGGAAGGCCATTCTTGGCCACTGCTAGAGCTATTATAGATGTAGAGGAAGGGGAATTAACTCTCAGGATGCATGACCAAAGCATCACTCTGAAGGTATTACCAGAGGCACAATTTAGCAAGGAGAAGAAAGACCATATGAAGAGTGACCAGGAAAGTCACAGCAATATCCCAATGCTAAGGACTGTGCAGACTGATGAAAAAGCCCAAGAGGATGTTAGAGTGTTGGCCATTGAGAAGAGAGGTCCCCAAGGAAAGTCTACAGCCAGAAAAGAAAGATCAACAAAAGGAAAGATGAAGCGCAGAAACAAAGCAAAAAGGGGCTGGAAGAATAGAAAGATTCCAACAGAGGGGCTTTCTAAAGGTGACAAAGTGCAACTGATATATCAACAGCTGGAGGCAAATCAACAAACTGAGGATTACTACACTGTCAGCAACATACTATCATTAGAGCATGCTGAAATTGAACACCAGAGAACAAAGAAGAGGATCACGGTCAGGGGAGACAAATTGAGGCCCTACAAGCACCAACCACCATAAAAGAAAGCCTCAATGTCAAGCTAGTGACAATAAAAGAGCGCTCCATGGGAGGCAACCCATGCTTTAAGATTCATGCCATTTTACATTTAATAAGTTATGATCACTTGATGCATGAATTCTTTTCCCTTTTCATGAACACGTCCATTTATTGCATGCACTATTTTGAAACATATGCTAAGATTGGTGTGTCTTCAAGCACACTTAACCAATATTACAAAGGATTTTGTTTCACATGCTTAAAATGTTTTGATAGAGCATATGGCCGAACACTAAGTTTGGTGTCCACAATAGCTTCATGAAAATTTGAAACTCATGCATCAATAATCATACATGTGTTATCTTCCAAAACCTTATAAATTCATTGCTCATTTAAAAGCATACCACCTTCAAGCCATGCACATGACCGAATCACTCCTCAACATAACAAGCCTTGTGCAACTTTTCTTCTACTTTAAACTCCAAACACTTAAACTTCTCTTCATAACTTCTTGTCATAGCAAGTCCGGACCTAATCTCTTTCTCCTCCACACACACACATCAAACTCTCCAACATTCTTCACATTCCCTCTCTACCAACCAAGTGATCATGGCATCCTCCTCAAGAACCAAACGACGAAAAGGAAAAGATCCAATAGTGGAGGAAGAAACACATGAATATGACCAATGGAGGTTCAAGTCTTGGTCTCATCAAATGCAAATTCAATGGATGAACGAGAAAAAAATCTATCCTGAAATTCCATTCATGTTGCCGGATGATGGATGTCAAGAAATAAAGAACAAAATCCGGAAGAGGAGATGGGAGGAACTTACATCACCAGCCACCCGAATTAATACCAATATCATAAGAGAGTTCTATGCAAATGTCCCAAGGATTGACATGCGTGAACCTCCAACGTACAAGAGCTATGTGCGTGGGGTGGAAGTAGACTTTGGCCCGGATGCAATCAAGAAAGTCTTGAAACTGAAATCAGTCCGCTTTGATGAACCGGGATATCAACAAAGATTGAATGAGGAGCAGGATTATGAGGAGATTGCAAGAGACATTTGTTTTGAGAACTCAGAATGGGAAGGAGATAACAAGAACAGATACAAGTTCCTGAAGAGATGTAACCTCACTCCGGAAGCAAAAGGATGGTATGAGTTGATGAAAAGGTCAATTCTGGGGACAGTGAACACCTCAGAAGTTAATAGGGAGAGAGCCTTAATGCTGCATTGTATCATGGTGGGTGGAGAGATAAGAGTTCATGAGATCCTTGCAAGAGACATTCAAAAGATAGCTGAAAAGAATTCGGCCGGATCTTGGTTGTACTATCCGAGCACCATTTGGAAGTTGTGTGCAAAAGCTAAAGTTCCATTGGAAGAAGAGAATCCAATGTGGTTAAGCCAAGGAATGCCCATAACCATTGAACGAATGATGATGCCCCTTGAAGCACATCAAGGCCGAAGACCACATGGAGGAAGAGAAAGAGAAGAGCCAATGGAAGAAGATGAGCCACACATAGAAGAAGAGCCACAAGAGGAGGAGGAACAGCCACACTTTTTCTCACAAGGCAATATGGACATGACTCAAATGCAAGAAGCAATAGGAAGGTT
>NC_029786.2:66355817-66357087 GCF_000816755.2 Arachis ipaensis
GATTACAATGTCAATAGCCAAATCAAACTGAACTATATTGGAGAACATTTGCACAACATGGATCCGGCGTTCCCAACTTTTGATGAATTCTTCAAAATGAGAAGTGAGGTAAAAGTGAACAGGGCTATGAGACTTGAAGATAGAGTGGAGGAGGCTATGAATAATGCTGGCTTTTGGCAAGATCAACAAGCACCAAACAAGGATGGTGGGAACACTAGCAGCCAAGTGTATGAAAGGAGAAAGAAGAGGCATGACAAATGAAAGGTGGACTTGCTCCTTATTCAAAGAAAAAAGCATGCATTCTGTCTGTTCTAAGTTGTCTTTGCATTTCTAAGTAGTCCTCTTTAATTAAAAGTCTTTGCATTGTGTTTGTTTCTTTCAAAATAAGTAGGCTAGTTTTTGTGTTTGCTTGTGTGTTCATTTTCACTTGACAAGAAGTATGTATTGTCCCCTGCATCTTTAAATTTAATAAAAGAACAGTTTGAATGTGAAGTGAAATGGTCTCTGTTAGATAGAAGTGGAATAAAAGTAAGTGGTGGTATGTGTGTGATTGTATAATAGCTCACTTTTAGTGAATAAAGAGCTAGGATATCCCCTTCTAAGTAAAGAGTGGCTTACTGTCTAGGAATCTCAATTGAATTAAATTCCTTGGTTAGAAAGAAAAACAAAAAGAAGGAAAGAACAAAGAGAGCCAAAAAGTGGCAAAACAAAAGAAAAACAAAAAGAAACAAAGCTGGACACCAATAGCTTGAACCTTAAAATATATGCCTGTGATGTCTTTGTACTAGGATCTGCTTGGATTAGTAAGCTTTTAGGAGTGCCTCAACACTTGGTGACTTGGGTTAACTAACCCGGGATCATCAGCTGAAAGTCCACTATCAAGAGCAACCTAACTACAAGGCATTTAGTAGCCCAAAGAGGTGCTGGGCATCAATGTTTTAAGAAGGAATGTGAGCCAAGTGTCTATGGTGAATAATGTGTCAAGTATAAAGAAAAGAAAATGAACTTGCTACACATGACACTCAAATAAAGCTTTTGAATAAAGTAATAACCAAGGATAAAGGAATAATGAGAGGTCATAGCAGTATGTCACTTGAAGCTTGAAGGAGACTTTCTAGGCCTAGGAGTCAATAAGAAGTGAGTATTTGCATATCCACATAAAACCCCATGAACTATCAATAATACTCTGCTAGCATGAACTTCCTCTTCCATTTCATTCTTGCTTCTTAATAATTCAATTCTTGCTTGGGGACAAGCAAGCTTTAAGTTT
>NC_029786.2:66357105-66368036 GCF_000816755.2 Arachis ipaensis
CCAACGTTAGCCCCCTAACTTGGAGGCTAACGTTGGCAAGAGAAACTTCTTCCCTGGGCACCAACGTTTGCGCCAACGTTAGACCCCTAACTTGGGGGCTAACGTTGGCACATGAACATTCAAGGAAGAGGCAAAAGTTAGCCCCAACGTTAGCCCCTAACTTGGAGGCTAACGTTGGAACTTGAGAGTTTCTCCCCTGGGCACCAACGTTTGCGCCCACGTTAGCCCCCTAACTTGGAGGCTAACGTTGGCACATAAATTACAAAGGGGGAAGGGCCAACGTTTGCGCCAACGTTAGCCCCCTAACTTGGAGGCTAACGTTGGCGCAACTAGCACTAGACAAGGCCAACGTTAGGGTCAAAGTTAGACCCCTAACGTTGGCACCAACGTGCACACCAGAGAAATATGCTTGCTACTATGAAAAGTTAGGGCCAAAGTTAGACCCCTAACTTTGGCTCAAACTTTAGGTCCAACTTTGGCTAACTTCAAAACCGGTTCAATTGGTTCACTTTGGTTCTTCTTCAAACTTCAAGAGCAATCAACCAAGGTCTCTTTCAACCCAATTCCACCAAGAGCAAAGGCCCAACTCAAGGCTTGAAGATCATTTTGGAAAGTGTATAAATAGGATAGAATTCAAGTTATTCGGGGAGCTTTCCTTTTAGAATTTTCAAAATAGTTTTCGGAGAGCTTTTGAACTTGAGTGAACTTTAATTTCTTGTTTTCATTGCTTTCAATTTCATTTTACATTTGTCTTGGATCTTGGATTGGAGAATTGAAGAAATTCTGTTTCAATCTCAATCTTGGATCTCTCTGTTTCTTTACTGTTAATTGAATTTCATTTCCGGTTCATTGTTCTTCATCTCTTTTTTTTTGCAATTTACAATTTCCTTGCTATTGTTCTTGTTGGATCTAGGAAGGCATTGAGATCTAGACTTGGTTTTCTAGTCTCTGGGTCCTGAGATCTGAATTTCTCATTTCAATTCCTTGTTTATTGCTTTTTCTGTTAATTTACTTTATTGCTTCAAGATCCGGTTTAATCCCAATTCCCTTTCCCTCTTCTGTTTGATGAAATTTAGTTTTTCCTTGTTTAAATTCTGCAAATCCATTCCCCAATTCCCTTTACATTTCAAGCAATTTATATTCCTTGCACTTTAAGATTCCGCAATTTACATTTCTTGCACTTTAAGTTTCTGCCATTTAATTTCTTGTTCTTTAAGTTTCAGCAATTTATTTCTTGTTCTCTTTACTTCAATGCAATTTACATTCTGCAAGTCACACAATCATCAACCAAATCTTGATTCGCTTGACTAAATCAACCACTAAACTAAAATTGCTCAATCCTTCAATCCCTGTGGGATCGACCTCACTCTCGTGAGTTTTTATTACTTGATGCGACCCGGTGCACTTGCCGGTTAGATTTGTGGTGTTTTGGAAGAGATTCGTTTCTCACCAAAATATCTCATCAGTTAGTGGTCACGTTAGTGCCACTAACGTTGAAGTTAACGTGAACCATCTTGGGCTAGGAACGTTAGTGAAAAAGGTGATTGTCACTAACGTTCTCGAACCCACATTTTCACTTAACATTAACGCCACTAACGTCCTAGCTAAAGTCCATGCCTACTTCACACTTTCTCTGCAAGTAAAGTTGAGCCCACTGAAGACTGCAACTGCTTCAACTTAAGATCCAAAGGCCCATATCCAAGACTTGAAGAGCCAACTAGAAGATCAGAAGAGTAGTATATATTGGAGTAGTTTTGAACTAGAGAGTAGCTTTTGGGAGCATTGAGAACCACTCTCTGTATAATTTTACTTTCTCTGCAACTTCTAGTTTTTACTTTCAGAATGTATTTTCCATCTTTGCTTTCCATTTCCAGATCTATGAACAACTAAACCCCTTTCATTGGGTTAGGGAGCTCTGTTGTAATTTGATGGATCAATAATAGTTTTCATTATTCTTCCTCTTTCTTTTCTCTTGATTTTACTAGAAAGCTTTCAATCTTCATCCAATTGGGTATGTCTTGGAAAAGAAGCTATTCATACTTGGATCTCTTCGGAACCTTGGAAGAGGAATGAAGAGATCATGCTAGAAATGCTTTCTCATGTTGGACCAAATTGGGGTTTGGATGGATATAGTGACATATAATCCTACCAACATTTTGATTTGGGAATAAATGTGGTATAATCAGTGACCACACTTCATCTCTTCTCATGAGCAATTAGACCAAGGAATTGGCTATTGATCAAGATTTGAGAGATTGAATTACCAAGGAATTGGAATTCAATCACTTAAGATTGCCAAGGAGATCAATGAATGCATTGATTGAGGAAGAGATGAAAATGAACTTGATCCGGAGAATACAACATTTCCTGAGCCCAATGAATTCCCCATTTCTGATCTTACCCATTCTCTTTACTTTTTGCCATTTACTTTTATGTTCATCTTCCCCATTCCTCATTTAAGATTCTGCAATTTACTTTCCGTCATCTACATTCAGTCCTTTATTTCCAGTAATTACATTTCCTGCCATTTACTTTCTGCCATTTAAATTCCTGCAATTCTCCAATCAAATTCTACTTAGCTCAACTAGAAAATTTCACCAATTAAAGTTGCTTGACCAATCAATCCCTGTGGGATTCGACCTCACTCTATTGTGAGGTTTTACTTGACGACAATTCGGTATACTTGCCGAGGGAAAATTGTTGAGACAAGTTTTTCGGCATCAAGTTTATGGCGCCGTTGCCGGGGATTGATTTTGTATCAACAATGATTAAATTGGTTGATTACCTAGATTGAGCATTTTTCTTCTGTTTGATTTAATTTCATCTCAATGATTTACTTTTAGTTGTAGTTATTTTCTTTCCTTTACCCATTACCCGTTTGTAGTGTTCTCTTATTTGTTACAATTCAGTTCACTAACCTACTAACTGTTTGATATATTGCATCACTCACACTAACAGCATTTCTAACAAGAATACTTCCTACATTTATCTCTTTCTTACTTGTGCCTTGTTGGTTGTATGACAGGTAGAAGAAGCGGGGCTTCAACTTCCTTTAATTCTGAACCTGAGAGAACCTTCCTTAGACTAAGGAGGGAAGCAAGAGGAAAGAGAGTCGTTAGTGCTGAGGAAGAGGAGTATTTTGAACCAAACATGGATGAGAATATGGAGAACCATCATGAAGAAGAGGCTCACAACCATGGCAGAGAAGGTCCAGTGCATCATGCTGGACAAAAGAGAAGGGTTCTGGGATCTTACATAAATCCAAACCCAGGAAACTGTGGAAGTAGCATCCAAAAGCCAACCATACATGCAAATAACTTTGAACTAAAGCCACAGCTCATTACCCTCGTTCAGAACAACTGTTCATTCGGAGGAAGTGTCCAAGAAGACCCCAATCAACATCTCACCACATTCTTGAGGATATGTGATACTGTGAAGTCTAATGGTGTTCATCCTGACACCTACAGATTGCTTCTGTTTCCCTTCTCACTCAAGGACAAAGCATCTAAATGGCTGGAATCCTTCCCGAAGGAGAGTTTAACAACCTAGGAAGATGTGGTGAACAAATTCTTGGCAAGATTCTATCCTCCTCAAAGAATCAACAGGTTAAAAGCTGAGGTACAAACCTTCAGGCAACAAGATGGTGAGACTCTATATGAAGCATGGGAGAGGTTTAAGGACTTGACAAGAAGGTGCCCGCCAGATATATTCAATGAATGGGTGCAGTTACACATTTTCTATGAAGGTCTTTCTTATGAATCAAAGAAGGCAGTAGACCACTCATCTAGGGGATCTCTGAACAAGAAGAAGACCATAGAAGAAGCCATAGATGTCATTGAGACTGTAGCTGAGAATGACTACTTCTACGCTTCTGAAAGAGGCAAAACTAGAGGAGTGATAGAGCTGAACAACGTGGATGCACTGCTGGCCCAGAACAAGCTGATTACCAAGCAGTTGGCTGACCTTACCAAGAAGATAGAAAGGAATCAAGTAGCAGCAATCACTACCTCATCAGCAGCTCAAGAAGGAGTGAATACAGAGGCAGAGGGTGATCAGGAACAAGCCAACTACCTTGGAAACTCACCTAGGCAAAACCATGATCCATACTCCAAAACTTACAATCCTGGTTGGAAGAACCACCCAAACTTTGGGTGGGAAAATCAACAAGATCAAGGCAAAGATCAGAGCCGCCACAACCCCAACAACAATGCAGCTCACCAACATTCCACACAGAGATCATATCAGCACCCACCTAACAACACCTCTCAACATCCATATCAAAACTAAAATGGCCATTCTCACCCCTCCAACTCCAACTCACCATCATCCGAAGATAGACTCTCAAGGATTGAGACCCTACTTGAAGGCATATGCAAGGAACTCCAAGAGAACAAGGTGTTCAAAGAGGAGGTTCGAGCCAATATCAAAAATCAGGGAGACACCATTAAGAGGCTAGATAATGAGCGGATAATTTATACGCTTTTTGGCATTATTTTTAGTATGTTTTTAGTATATTTTAGTTAGTTTTTATTATGTTTTTATTAGTTTTTAAATAAAAATCACATTTCTGGACTTTACTATGAGTTTGTGTGTTTTTCTGTAATTTCAGGTATTTTCTGGCTGAAATTGAGGGACCTGAGCAAAAATCTGATTCAGAGGCTGAAAAAGGACTGCAGATGCTGTTGGATTCTGACCTCCCTGTACTCGAAGTGGATTTTCTGGAGCTACAGAAGCCTAATTGGGCTTTCCAGCAATATATAATAGTCCATACTTTGCCCAAGATTTGATGGCCCAAACCGGCGTTCCAAGTCAGCTTAAGAATTCTGGCGTCAAAATGCTAGAACTGGCACAAAAGCTGGAGTTAAACGCCCAAACTGGCACAAAATCTGGCGTTTAACTCCAAGAAAAGTCTCTACATGTGAAAGCTTCAATGTTCAGCCCAAGCACACACCAAGTGGGCCCGGAAGAAGATTTCTGCATTAATTACTTATTTCTGTAAACCCTAGGCTACTAGTTCTCTATAAATAGGACCTTTTACTATTGTATTTTCATCTTAGTTCTTCAGGTTCCCTCTCTGGGGCCGAAGCCAATGAC
The DNA here is from genome assembly GCF_000816755.2 of Arachis ipaensis. Taxonomy (NCBI): domain Eukaryota; kingdom Viridiplantae; phylum Streptophyta; class Magnoliopsida; order Fabales; family Fabaceae; genus Arachis; species Arachis ipaensis. Next base: position 66,362,200 of record NC_029786.2, read on the forward strand.
CACCATTATCACTTTTGTATTTTCAACGGTGGAGTTTCTACACACCATAGATTAAGGTGTGGAGCTCTGTTGTTCTTCATGAATTAATGCAAAGTACTACTGTTTTTCTATTCAACTCAAGTCTATTTCTTCTCCAAGATATTCATTCGCACTCAAGAACATGATGAATGTGATGATTATGTGACACTCATCACCATTCTCACCTATGAACGTGTGCCTGACAACCACTTCCATTCTACATGCAAACAAGCTTGAATGTGTATCTCTTGGGTTTCTAATCTAAGATTAGAACCTTCGTGGTATAGGCTAGAATTATTGGCGGCCATTCCTGAGATCCGGAATGTCTAAACCTTGTCTGTGGTATTCTGAGTAGGATCTAGGAAGGGATGACTGTGACGAGCTTCAAACTCGCGAGTGTTGGGCGTGTGACAGACGAAAAAGGATCAATGGATCCTATTCCAACTTGATCGAGAACTGACAAATGATTAGCCGTGCGGTGACAGCATGCGTAGAACATTTTCACTGAGAGGACGGGAAGTAGCCATTGACAACAGTGATGCCCAACATAAAGCTTGCCATGGAAAGGAGTATGAATGATTGGAAGAAGGCAATAGGAAAGCAGAGGTTCAGGAGGAACAAAGCATCTTCATACGCTTATCTGAAATTCTTACCAATGAATTACATAAGTATCTATATCTCTATCTTTATTTTATATTTTATTTATCTTTAATTATCAATCCTCCATAACCTTTTGAATCTGCATGACTGAGATTTACAAGATGACCATAGCTTGCTTCAAGCCGACAGTCTCCGTGGGATCGACCCTTACTCACGTAAGGTATTACTTGGACGACCCAGTGCACTTGCTGGTTAGTTGTGCGAAATTGTGACAAAGTGTGATTCACGTTTGAGAGCTCCAAGTCTTTGGTGCCATTGTTGATGATCACAATTTCGTGCACCAAGTTTTTGGCGCCGTTGCCGGGGATTGTTCGAGTTTAGACAACTGACGGTTCATCTTGTTGCTTAGATTAGGTACTTTTTTTTTTTATTTTTCAGAATTTTTGAGAATGAATTCTAGAGTTTCAAGGTGATGTTCTTATCATCACAAAAGCTGATTGATTCTCATCAATTTAGCTGCTGAATGTAATGTCCTGCTAAAGCTTGGCTAGCCATGTCTAATCTTTTTAGACTGAAGCTTCAGACTAACATTGCATGATTCCTGGAATTCTTATTAAAAGTTTTGAATCTCTTTATTCTCTTTTCCATATGATTTTTGAAAATCACAAAAAAAAATTATAAAATCATAATAATCAAAAATATTTTATGTATCTTAGTGTCAATTTTTAAGTTTGGTGTCTTGCATGCATTGTTTATTTGATCTTAGTTGCATTTTTTATTGTTTCTCATCATTAAAAATTCAAAAATATGTTCAAAATTGTGTCTTTTCAAGTCCATAATATAGAAAATTGAAGATTCAGAACATTCAACAGAGGAATTAAACAGAAAAAGCTGGGCATTCAAAACGCCCAATGAAGAAGGAAAACTGGCATTTAAACACCAGCCAGGGTACCTGGCTGGGCGTTTAACACCAAAAAAGGTAGCATTTTGGGCGTTAAACGCTAGAATGGATACCATTCTGGGCGTTTAACGCCAGGAGGACACTAGAGGGAAGATTTTGTTTTTAATCCAAATTTTTTTCAAATCTTCATAATTTTTCAAAATCAAATCTTTTTCAAATCATATCTTTTCAATCATATCTCTTCAAAATCAATTTCTTTCCATTTTTTATTTATTATTATTTCCGAAAATCCTTGCTACAATTAATGATTTACTTCAAAATTTTCAAGTTGTTACTTGCCTATTAAGAAAGGATCAAAATTTAAATTTTAGAATCATATCTTTTAATTTCTTGTTAGTCAAGTAATCAACTTTAATTTTAAAACTTTCTTTTTTAATTTGATTTTCAATCATATCTTCTCAATCATATCTTTTCAATCACATCTTTTTCAAAATTAATTTTCAATCATATCTTTTTAATTTCTAATTTCAAAATCTTTTTCAAAATCACTTAATTTCTTTCCCAATCTTAATTTTTGAAAATCTCAAATCAAATTTTCAAATTTCTTTTTATTATTTTAAAAATCTTTTACTTTAATTTCGAAAATTATTTCCCTCTTCTCACATCCTTCTATTTAAGGACTAACACTCCTCCACTATCAACAATTCAAACTCTATCCCTCTTGATAAGTTCGAATTCTTCTCTTTCTACCTTCTCCTTCTATTCTTTTTTTTCTCTGACACTTCAAGGAATCTTTATACTGTGACATAGAGGATTCCATACTTTCTAGTTCTCTTCTCTTTTATATGAGCAGGAGCAAGGACAAAAGCATTCTTGTTGAGGCTGATCCTGAACCTGAAAGGACCTTGAAGCGAAAGCTAAGAGAAGCTAAAGCACAAATCTCTGTAGAGGACCTAACAGAGCTCTTTAAACAAGAAGAAAACATGGCAGCCGAAAACAACAACAATGCCAACAATGCAAGGAAGGTGCTTGGTGACTTTACTGCACCTACTCCCGACTTCTATGGGAGAAGCATCTCAATCCCTGCCATTGGAGCAAACAACTTTGAGCTTAAGCCTCAATTAGTTTCTCTAATGCAATAGAATTGCAAGTTTCATGGACTTCCATTGGAAGATCCTCATCAGTTCTTAGCTGAATTCTTGCAAATCTGTGACACTGTCAAGACCAATAGGGTTGATCCTGAGGTCTACAGACTTATGCTCTTCCCTTTTGCTGTAAGAGACAGAGCTAGGACATGGTTGGACTCACAACCTAAAGAAAGCCTGAACTCTTGGGAAAAGCTAGTTAATGCCTTCTTGGCAAAGTTCTTTCCACCTCAAAAATTGAGTAAGCTTAGAGTGGAAGTCCAAACCTTCAGGCAGAAGGAAGGTGAATCCCTCTATGAAGCTTGGGAAAGATACAAGAAATTGATCAGAAGGTGTCCTTCTGACATGCTTTCAGTATGGAGCATGATAGGTATCTTCTATGATGGTCTGTCTGAACTGTCCAAGATGTCATTGGACAGCTCTGCTGGGGGATCTCTTCATCTGAAGAAGACGCCTGCAGAAGCTCAGGAACTCATTGAAATGGTTGCAAATAACCAATTCATGTACACTTCTGAAAGGAACCCTATGAATAATGGGACAAGTCAGAAGAAAGGAGTTCTTGAGATTGATACTCTGAATGCCATATTGGCTCAGAACAAAATATTGACTCAGCAAGTCAATATGATTTCTCAGAGTCTGTCTGGAATACAAGCTGCATCAGTCAGTACTAAGGAAGCTTCCTCTGAAGAAGAAGCTTATGACCCTAAGAACCCTGCAATGGAAGAGGTGAATTACATGGGAGAACCCTATGGAAACACCTATAATCCTTCATGGAGAAATCATCCAAATCTCTCATGGAAGGATCAACAGAGACCTCAACAAGGTTTCAACAACAGTAATGGTGGAAGAAACAGGTTTAGCAATAGCAAGCCTTTTCCATCATCTTCTCAGCAATAGGCAGAGAATTCTAAGCAGAGCCACTCTGACTTAGCAACTATAGTCTCTGATCTAATTAAAACCACTCAAAGTTTCATGAATGAAACAAGGTCCTCCATTAGCAATTTGGAGGCACAAGTGGGTCAGCTGAGTAAGAAAATTACTGAACTCCCTCCTAGTATTCTCCCAAGCAATATAGAAGAGAATCGAAAGAGAGAGTGCAAGGCCATAAACACGTCTCACATGGCCGAACCTGGAGAGGAGGAAGAGACAGTGATCTCCACTGAGGAAGACCTCAATGGACATCCACTGGCCTCCATGGAATTCCCTGATGAGAAACCATGGGAATCTGAGGCTCACACAGAGACCATAGAGATTCCATTGAATTTACTCCTACCATTCATGAGCTCTGATGAGTATTCTTCCTCTGAAGAGGATGAAGATGTTACTGAAGAGCAAGTTGCTAAGTACCTTAGAGTAATCATGAAGCTAAACGCCAAGTTATTTGGTAATGAGACTTGGGAGAATGAACCTCCATTGCTCACTAAAGAACTGGATGACTTGACTAGGCAGAAATTACCTCTGAAGAGACAAGATCCTGGAAAGTTCTCAATACCTTGTACCATAAGCACTATGACCTTTGAGAAGACTCTATGTGACCTAGGGTCAAGCATAAACCTCATGCCTCTCTCTGTAATGGAGAAGCTAGGGATCATTGAGGTACAAGCTGTAAGAATCTCACTGGAGATGGCAGACACTTCAAAGAAACAGGCTTATGGACTTGTAGAGGATGTCTTGGTAAAGGTTGAAGGCCACTACATCCTTGCTGATTTCATAATCCTAGAAACTGGGAAGTGTATGGATGAATCCTTCATCCTTGGCAGACCCTTCCTAGCCACAGCAAAAGCTGTAATTGATGTTGACAGAGGAGAATTAATCATTAAAGTGAATGAAGACTCCCTTGTGTTTAAAGCTCAAGGATATCCCTCTGTAACCATGGAGAGGAAGCATGAAGAGCTTCTCTCAATACAGAGACAAACAGAGCCCCCACAGTCAAACTCTAAGTTTGGTGTTGGGAGGTTCTAACATTGCTCTGAACATCTGTGAGGCTCAATGAGAGCCCACTGTCAAGCTATAGACATTAAAGAAGCGCTTGTTGGGAGGTAACCCAATCTTTAATTATCTATGTTAAATTTCTATTTTCTTTTGTTATTTTATGTTTTCTGTAGGTTGATGATCATGTGAAGTCACAAAAACAATTGAAAAAGCAAAAACAGACTGAAAAACAGAATGAAAAATAGAACACCCTGGAGGAGAAACTTACTGGCGTTTAAACGCCAGTAAGAGTAGCAGAATGGGCGTTAAACGCCCAATCTGGCACCATTCTGGGCGTTTAACGCCAGAAATGGGCACCAGACTGGCGTTTAACGCCAGGAATGGGCAAGAAGCTGGTGTTAAACGCCAGAAATGGGCAGCAGCCTGGCGTTAAGCAGAAAGGGGCATTTTTGCACGCCACTTGGTGCAGGGATGAGATATCCTTGACACCTCAGGATTTATGGACCCCACAGGATCCCCACCTACCCCACCTCTCTCTCTCTTCTTCACCCATTCACCAATCACCTCAATACCTCTTCCCCAAAAACCCCTTACCTATCAAATCCCACCATTCTCTTCACCACTCACATCCATCCTTCATAAAACCCCACCTACCTCACCATTCAAATTCAAACCACTTTCCCACCCAAACCCACCCATAATGGCCGAACCATACCCCCCCCCTCTCCACTCCTATATAAACCCATCTTCACTCCTTCATTTTCACACAACATACACACTACTTCTCCCCATTGGCCGAAATACTAAGCCCCCTCCATCTCCTATATTTCTTCTTCTTCTACTCTTTTCTTTCTTCTTTTGCTCGAGGACGAGTAAACCTTCTAAGTTTGGTGTGGTAAAAGTGTTGTTTTTTGTTTTTCCATAACCATTTATGGCACCTAAGGCCGGAGAAACCTCTAGAAAGAGGAAAGGAAAGGCAAAAGCTTCCACCTCCGAGTCATGGGAGATGGAGAGATTTATCTCAAGGGTGCACCAAGACCACTTCTATGAAGTTGTGGCCAAGAAGAAGGTGATCTCCGAGGTCCCTTTCAAACTCAAAAAGGGTGAATATCCGGAGATCCGACATGAGATTCGAAGAAGAGGTTGGGAAGTTCTCACCAACCCCATTCAACAAGTCAGAATCTTAATGGTTCAAGAGTTCTATGCCAATGCATGGATCACCAAGAACCATGATCAAAGTG
>NC_029786.2:66368061-66388239 GCF_000816755.2 Arachis ipaensis
ACTAGCAACCGGTCTGAAGTTACTATAGACCGGGCTATCATGATCCATAGCATCATGATTAGGGAGGAAGTAGAAGTTCATGAAGTTATATCCCAAGAACTCTACAAGGTGGCGGACAAGTCCTCTACTTTGGCAAGGTTAGCCTTCCCTCATCTCATTAGTCACCTCTGCAATTCAACTGGAATTGACATAGAGGAAGACATCCTCATTAATGAGGATAAGCCCATCACTAAGAAAAGGATGGAGCAAACAAGAGATCCCACTCATGGACATGAGGAAATTCCTCATCATGAAATCCCTGAGACACCTCAAGGGATGCATTTTCCTCCACAAAACTATTGGGAGCAAATCAACACCTCCCTAGGAGAATTAAGTTCCAACATGGGACAACTAAGGGTGGAGCACCAAGAGCATTGCATCCTCCTCCATGAAATTAGAGAAGACCAAAGAGTCATGAGAGAGGAGCAACAAAGGCAAGGAAGAGATATTGAGGAGCTCAAGCACTCCATTAGATCTTCAAGAGGAAGAGCAAGCCGCCATCACTAAGGTGGACCCGTTCTTTAATCTCCTTGTTCTTTATTTTCTGTTTTTCGAATTTTTATGCTTTATGTTTATTTATGTTTGTGTCTTTATTACATGATCACTAGTGTCTAAGTGTCTATGCCTTAAAGCAATGAAAATGAATCCATCACCTTTCTTAAATAAAAAATATTTTTAATTGAAAAAGAAAAAGAAGTGCATGAATTTCGAATTTTAAAACAGTTTAATTATTTTGATGTGGTGGCAATACTTTTGTTTTTCTGAATGAATGCTTGAACAGTGTATATTTTTGAATTTGATTGTTTATGAATGTTAAAATTGTTGGCTCTTGAAAGAATGATAGAAAAAGGAGAAATGTTATTTGATGATCTGAAAAATCATAAAATTGATTCTTGAAGCAAGAAAAAGCAGTGAAATTGGGCTACAGAAGCCCAATTGGGCTTTCCAGCAATATATAATAGTCCATACTTTGCCCAAGATTTGATGGCCCAAACCGGCGTTCCAAGTCAGCTTAAGAATTCTGGCGTCAAAACGCCAGAACTGGCACAAAAGCTGGAGTTAAACGCCCAAACTGGCATAAAATCTGGCGTTTAACTCCAAGAAAAGTCTCTACATGTGAAAGCTTCAATGTTCAGCCCAAGCACACACCAAGTGGGCCCGGAAGAAGATTTCTGCATTAATTACTTATTTCTGTAAACCCTAGGCTACTAGTTCTCTATAAATAGGACCTTTTACTATTGTATTTTCATCTTGGTTCTTCAGGTTCCCTCTCTGGGGCCGAAGCCAATGACCACCATTATCACTTTTGTATTTTCAATGGTGGAGTTTCTACACACCATAGATTAAGGTGTGGAGCTCTGCTGTTCTTCATGAATTAATGCAAAGTACTACTGTTTTTCTATTCAATTCACGCCTACTTCTTCTCTAAGATATTCATTCGCACACAAGAACATGATGAATGTGATGATTATGTGACACTCATCACCATTCTCACCTATGAACGTGTGCCTGACAACCACTTCCGTTCTACATGCAAACAAGCTTGAATGTGTATTTCTTAGGTTTCTAATCTAAGATTAGAACCTTCGTGGTATAGGCTAGAATTATTGGCGGCCATTCCTAAGATCCGGAATGTCTAAACCTTGTCTGTGGTATTCTGAGTAGGATCTGGGAAGGGATGACTGTGACGAGCTTCAAACTCGCGAGTGTTGGGCGTGTAACAAACGAAAAAAGATCAATGGATCCTATTCCAACATGATCGAGAACCGACAGATGATTAGCCATGCGGTGACAGCGTGCGTAGAACATTTTCACTGAGAGGACGGGAAGTAGCCATTGACAATGGTGATGCCCAACATAAAGCTTGCCATGGAAAGGAGTATGAATGATTGGAAGAAGGCAATAGGAAAGCAGAGATTCAGGAGGAACAAAGCATCTTCATACACTTATCTGAAATTCCTACCAATGAATTACATAAGTATCTCTATCTCTATCTTTATTTTATATTTTATTTATCTTTAATTATCAATCCTCCATAACCATTTGAATCTGCCTGACTGAGATTTACAAGATGACCATAGCTTGCTTCAAGTCGACAGTCTCCGTGGGATCGACCCTTACTCACGTAAGGTATTACTTGGACGACCCGGTGCACTTGCTGGTTAGTTGTGCGGAATTGTGACAAAGTGTGATTCACGTTTGAGAGCTCCAAGTCTTTGGCGCCATTGTAAATGATCACAATTTCGTGCACCACTAGAATTTCAAGTGGGATACCTCTCTGAGAAGATTTCCAAACCTACTAACAGCTTCCCAAGTGACACAAAGAAAAACCTGAGAGGTGAAGCAAAGAAAGTAAGATGGGAAGACTGTAAGATGGTCAATATAAGTGATAAGGGGACTGAGGAAGAGCTGAACAAACCCTTTGAACACTCTGGAGATACTTCAGCAGAGAAGCAGGAAGAAGGTCACCAAAAAACCAAAATTACACAGAAGGAGATGCTGAAACTCTATGCACCTTTTTCCCAAAGACTCAAGGGTGGTGTGGAAAAGAGAATATACTCAAAGTTCCTTGATATGTTTGTATCTCTCCATGTAAACATACCATTCATCAAGGCTCTCCAACAAATGCCCTCGTACATTAAATATATGAAAGAGCTGCTGACCAGGAAAAGCTCACTCAAAGGAGGGCAAACAATAGTGATGAATAAGGACTGCAGTGCTCTCATTCAACCAGAGTTGCCTACAAAAAGGAAGGACCCAGGGAGTTTTCACATCCCCTGTGCCATAGGAGAAACAATGTTTGACAAAGGACTCTGTGACCTGGGAGCAAGCATCAACTTAATGCCTTTATCTCTTATGAAGAAGCTGCAGATCAATGAGCTAATGCCCACAGACGTAGTCATCAGGCTAGCTGACAAAACTCAAAAAAAAGCAGTAGGAGTGGTTGAAAACGTGTTGGTAAAGGTTGGGAACTACTTCCTTCCCACAGACTTTGTCATATTGGAAATGGAAGAGAGTCACCTTCACCCAATCATATTGGGAAGACCATTCCTAGCTACAGCCCGAGCGCTTATAGATATGGAGCGAGGAGAGCTAATACTGAGGATACATGATGAACAACTTACTTTCAATGTCTTCAAACCCTCACAAGAAGCAGATCAAGAAAACAAGGAACCAAGGGAAGATCACAACAAAGCATTGGTGGAAGAAACAAGCACTAAAGCACAAACTGTACACCTAGGAATTCCTTTGGTTGCTGAGCAAAACAGTCAGGAGGTGTCACAGCTAAAAGAAAACTAAGAGGAGCCTAAACCACCAGAGTCATATGAGACCAGCAACAAAATTTCATTGAAAAAAGAGGCCACAAAGAGCAGGGCAACAGTAAAAGAAACAAAGAAGAAGGCACCAAGGAGGTGGAGGAACAAGAAGATCCCTATAGAGGATTTCTCTCCAGGGGATAAAATGATCTCAGCTTATTTCCCAGTTATCCCATCTCATCTCCCCACCATCCCATCTCAGCTACCTAAAGTTTTCACCATCAACAGAATCCTCTCCTTAGAACATGTGGAGATTCTTGATGAAGCCAATGGAGATAGGTTTACTGTGAGGGGGGAAGATCTGAAGCATTACCAACCACCCTGACAAAGTCAGAACGTCAAGCTAGTGACGCTAAAGAAGTGCTTCATGGGAGGCAACCCATGTTTTATATGCTTTTAAAGTAGTTAATAATGCAAGGCTCATGAATTCCAAATCAACTTTGACACATACTTGAATGAATCTTTTTATGCAGCACATAGTGAAGAACAAGTTTGGTGTTCAAGGAACACTAAGAGGACATAAAAATCATGTCACTCTTAGCACCTTGAACAAATCTTTTTACACCACAGTGCCACAAACTAAGTTTGGTGTCACCAATGTTGCATACATGGACAGTTAAATTAGTCAGTTGGTTTGTATTCATGAATAAGCACTTACTATTTAGAAACAAAAATTTTAAAAAGTAGTTATTCTTTCCTTTTAAATTTTGCCGCCACTATCCACAAATTTATTAATCATATTTCTTTTATTGTGTAGGAGAATTGATGGGACAATTGAAGGAGGAGGTTTCGGCCATTTCAAAAGGAGGGGACTATACACATGTCTCAAAGGGGAATGCATTGGGAAATGTTGCCATGCAACATTGGAAGAAGAACACGCTTGGAAACTGAACCAACCCCATCATAAAAGTGATGATCCTTGTTCCCATCCCATGCTAAACCCCATCCGTTCATCATAGGCCTACACATTCAATCCACACCTTTCATTTACTCACCACTTCTCTATATAAGAGGTCCTTATTCCATACTCCTTTCACATTCCAATTTCCATCCTTTATACTTTCCACTTTCGGCACCCAACTCCTTTTACCCCATCAAAGAGACACTCCCCACCTTCACATATCAACTCCTACTCATGGCATCATCGAGCTCCAAGAGGCAAAAGAGGAAGGAACCGGTGGCGAGCATCCCTTTCGATGAAGGGAGATTCAAAACTGCATTCCATGAACTCGAATTTGAATGGATAAAGCTCAAAAAGATATTGCCTGAGATAACATTCCAGTTCAACGAGGATGAGTGCCCACAGATTCGAGAGAAGATTGAACAAAGGGGTTGGCAAAGGCTCACAAACCCAGAAGCAAAGATAAATGCAAACCTCATCAAAGAGTTCTATGCAAATATGGTCAGAGAAGACAAAACCAAGGCCCCCACCTTCAAAAGTTATGTGAGAGGAACAGAGGTGGACTTCAGCCCCAATGCCATAACAAGGACTCTTCAGCTGAAATCGCCACATTTTGATGAGCCCAGTTATCATGTAAGAATAAGTAATGGCCCCGACAATGATGAACTTGAAGAAATTGTGAACGATATGTGTGTTAAAGGATCTGACTGGGAAAGGTATTCGGATAGGAGACCCCGGTTCATCAGGAGAGGAGACCTCATCCCGGAAGCCAAGGGATGGTTTGAGCTCGTGAGGAGATCTATCCTCCCAGCCGCGAACAATTCTGAGGTTAACACTACTCAAGCTACTATGGTACATTGCTTAATAAAGGGTGGAGGCATCAATGTGCACGAAATTATAGCTGAGGGGATTCAAGAGTCAGCCGAGAAGAATGATCCGGGTGCTAGACTTTGGTACCCCAGCACCATCCTTAGACTGTGTACGAAAGCCAAGGTAGTCTTCGAGGACAGCAATCCAAATTGGGTAAACCCTGGGAGGTTAGTTACGCTACAGCGTATAACTTATGTGGCACCCGCCCAACAACAAAGAAGGCCTCAAATAGGGAAAAGAACATCACAAGAAGGACCTCACCGAGAAGAATCTCATCAAGAAGAATACCAACAAGAAGAGTACTATGATCTAACCAACATAAACTTGAATCACATTCACAGAGCCATTGAGGAGCTAGCAAGGAGTTATATGGAGGGACAAGAACAACTACTGCACATTCAAGCCCAAAGGATGGATTGTCAAGAAGAACTGCTCTCTAATTGGATGGGTCAACAGAGGGAGTGGCAGAAGCAACAAATGGAGCAGCAACAGGAGCAATACTCCCAGCTCACTCAAGCCATCAATCAAGTGACTGAAAGGCAAGAGCGTCAAGATAAACGCCTTCAAGAACTCAACCAACGTCAGCTAGCTCAAACAAAAGCATTCAATGAGTTCAGCGTGCTCAATGAAGGACGACAACTACATAGGGAAGATTTCAACATAAACACTCAAGTCAAGTTGAACTATATGTCTGGGCATATGCATAATTTACACTCTGCAATCCCTAGGTATGATACAGTCCAAAAAGATCTAACAGAACAAGAGAAAAGGAAGGTGAAACAGCAGAAGGACACATTGAAAAAAAAAAATGGAAGATGCTTGCTTCTGGAAAAAGTTGATTGGAAAAAGCAAGGGAAGTGGGGGTTCAAGCACTCAAGAAAGACACGAAGAAGACAAACAAGAGGGAGAGCATGGGCACCCCCGTGAGTAAAAGGTGGTGGATTTCCCTCTTTGTCCCATCTTTTTCAAGTTTTAAATAAGGAAAATCATGTATGAAATAGAACATGTTTCCATGGTAGTTTAGGATTTTAAATTCTGCCTTTAAGTTTTCATTGCTTAGTTCTATGCTTGCTAGTCTAATGTCACTGCTGCAATTTCACCTTGCCTACTTGTATGCTTGTCCTTTAAGTCAAATAAAAAGAAGTGTTATGAAAGACCAGAGTGATGTTCAAACTGTGGAGTAAGTTCTTAAGCTTGTGGTGTAGTAATTACTTAGCTAAGTTAGTTCACCAACAAGGTAGGAAGGCAACTATCTGTCCTGAATCATATGCTTGAAATACACCCCCATGAGACTAGCTAAATAACAAGATCCTAATAAGAAAAGGGGAAAGAAAAATGAAAGTTGAGAAATAAAGAAAAAGAGTAAGAAATAAGGCTAGGCACCAAGGGTTGAATCTTAAGGCATGTGTCTGTGGTGCTCCTGTGCAAAGGATATACTTGGATGAATAAGCTCTCAGGGGTGCCTTATCACTTGGTAACTTGGGTTAACTAACCCGGGATTATCAGCTGAAAGTCCACTATCAAGAGTAACCCTTGCTACAGAGCACTTAGTAACCCAAAGAGGTGCTGGACACCAAGGTCTCAAGAATAAAAATAACAAACCATGTGCCTGTGGTGTGAATGTATGGGGGAAAGAGACTTGAGGGAGTAAGTCCTTAGGGGTGTCTTAACACCTAGCACCTTGAAACAACTGGTTCGGAAGTGCTGGCTGAAAGCTTATATTAAAGAGTCGCCTCCTTACAAAGCACCTAGTCTAAAGAACACAATCAAACCCTGAAAAGACAAAGGGATCAATGAATAAAAGTCTCATAGGGTGCAATCAAGTGAGTATTCCAGGGCATGGTAAAGGTCTGAAAGCCAATGAAGGAATGAACCTAAGTTGTTATGCATGAAACCCCATAAAACCAAGGACATGACTTCTACAATAATGACTCATTTCTCTTGTCATTTCATTCATCATTCTCATGTTTCAGTACTTGCTTAGGGACAAGCAAGCTTTAAGTTTGGTGTTGTGATGCCAAGGTATTTTGGCCAGTTTCACTGACCTTTTCTTTAATGTTTTAGGATAGTTTCATGCATTTTCTTAGTTAATAAGCAAGTTTTGGGTAGATAATCACTTACATCTTGATTCAAGCAAACATTGTGAATTTCATGTGATTTTATGAGAATTATGCATGAATTGAATGACAAATTGGATAATACATGTCTCATAACTTGGATTAGAGCTTTGATGCACTTTATTTGCTTGATTTGAGGACAAAGGAAGCAAGGAAGAGACACATTAGCAGCCACGTTAATCTAATTAATGTGACCACTAACGTGGAATGGGAATAAACTTGCAACGTTAATGAGAAAAGTGATTGCCAATAACGCCTTTGAAACCATCATGGCCCACGTTAATTGCCACAGTAACTACATCAACATGGTAGTTAACGTGGAGAGAAAAGGAGCTCCAGCGTTAGTGGTAAAAGTGAATACCACTAACGCTCCAAATTGGCAATTAGCCACTTTAAGAGTCATGTTAACTCAGTTAACGTGAACTCTAACATGGAAAGGAAGACAAAGCCAACGTTAGTGACACTCACCTTTGTCACTAACGTTGGACTAAGCACAATTGGCCACGTTAAGAGTCACGTTAACTATATTAACATGAACTCTAACGTGGGAGGAGCAAGGAATCGCCAACGTTAGTGACACTCACCTTTGTCACTAACATTGGACCAAGCCACTATGAGCCACGTTAGTTGCCACGTTAATTGCATTAACATGGAATCTAACGTGGAGGAAAGAAATGATGAGCCAATGTTAGTGACACTCACCTTTGTCACTAACGTTGGAGATGGCAATCACCACCATGTTAGTGGCCACGTTAAGATAATTAACTTGAGGCACTAACGTGAGAAGGGGCGTTTGGAACGTTAGTGACAAAGGTAAGTGTCACTAACGCTCTCGAGGCTAAGGCATGCCCACGTTAAGAGCCACGTTAGTTATACTAACGTGGACTCTAACGTGAGAAAAGGGGGGCTAAGAGCAACGTTATTGGCAAAGGTGAACGCCAATAATGCCTGCGATGGACCAAGAGGCAACGTTAGGGGTCACGTTAGTGCCACTAACGTTGAAGTTAACGTGAACCATCTTGGGCTAGGAACGTTAGTGAAAAAGGTGATTGTCACTAACGTTCTCGAACCCACATTTTCACTTAACGTTAACGCCACTAACGTCCTAGCTAAAGTCCATGCCTACTTCACACTTTCTCTGCAAGTAAAGCTGAGCCCACTGAAGACTGCAACTGCTTCAACTTAAGATCCAAAGGCCCATATCCAAGACTTGAAGAGCCAACTAGAAGATCAGAAGAGTAGTATATATAGGAGTAGTTTTGAACTAGAGAGGAGCTTTTGGGGGCATTGAGAACCACTCTTTGTATAATTTTACTTTCTCTGCAACTTCTAGTTTTTACTTTCAGAATGTATTTTTCATCTTTGTTTTTCATTCCCAGAGCTATGAACAACTAAACCCCTTTCATTGGGTTAGGGAGCTCTGTTGTAATTTGATGGATCAATAATAGTTTTCATTATTCTTCCTCTTTCTTTTCTCTTGATTTTACTAGAAAGCTTTCAATCTTCATCCAATTGGGTAGTTGTCTTGGAAAAGAAGCTATTCATACTTGGATCTCTTCAGAACCTTGGAAGAGGAATGAAGAGATCATGCTAGAAATTCTTTCTCATGTTGGACTAAATTGGGGTTTGGATGGATATAGTGACATATAATCTTACCAACATTTTGATTTGGGAATACATGTGGTATAATCAGTGACCACACTTCATCTCTTCTCATGAGCAATTAGACCAAGGAATTGGCTATTGATCAAGATTTAAGAGATTGAATTACCAAGGAATTGGAATTCAATCACTTAAGATTGCCAAGGAGATCAATGAATGCATTGATTGAGGACGAGATGAAAATGAACTTGATCCGGAGAATACAACATCTCCTGAGCCCAATGAATTCCCTATTTCTGATCTTACCCATTCTCTTTACTTTCTGCCATTTACTTTTATGTTCATCTTCCCCATTCCCCATTTAAGATTCTGCAATTTACTTTCCGTCATTTACATTCAGTCCTTTATTTCCAGTAATTACATTTCCTGCCATTTACTTTCCGCCATTTAAATTCCTGCAATTCTCCAATCAAATTCTGCTTAGCTCAACTAGAACATTCCTCCAATTAAAGTTGCTTGACCAATCAATCCCTGTGGGATTCGACCTCACTCTATTGTGAGTTTTTACTTGACGACAATTCGGTATACTTTCCGAGAGAAAATTGTTGAGAGACAAGTTTTTCGGCATCACCTACCCCACCTATCATTCACTCCCTTCTTTCTTTCTCCTCTTACACCCTATATCCCATCCACATTCATCCATCACATCCCAATCACCTTTCCCTCTTCCCAATAACCTTCTTAATTTCTATCACCTTTCCCACCTACCCCACCCACTTTAAATACAAACATTTCCCACCCATCTTTCCCTCCCATATGACCGAACCCTACCTCTCCCCACCCATATAAATACCCCTTCATCCTTCATTCATCCTCACACCTTCACTAAACCCTTCCCTTCTTACATCTTCACTTCTTACATTTCCTTTCTTTCCTTTCATCCCCACTTGGCCGAAGCATCCTACGCCTTCCCCTCTATCTTTTCTCTCTTCTCCTACTATTTTTCTTTTCTTTTATCACTCTTTGCTCAAGGACGAGCAAAGTCCTTAAGTTTGGTGTTGGAAAAGCTCCATTTTTACCTCCTAGTTCCTTATCTCTATGGCACCAAAAACTGGAGAATCCTCAAGGAAAAGAAAAGGTGATGTGCAGAATTTGTATCTCTACAATTTTCTTTCAGTAAGTATACCGAATTGTCGTCAAGTAAAAACTCACAAGAGTGAGGTCGAATCTCACAGGGATTGATTGATTGAGCAATTTTAGTCAAATGGAAAATCTAGTTGGACAAAGCATTAATGAGATTTGATTGCAAGAATTTAAATGGTGGGAAATGTAAATGGTTTAAAGTAAATGACTGAAATTAAATTACGGAATTGTAAATTACGTGAAATATAAATTGCATAAAGTAAAGAGGAATTAAATGACTGGAAATTTAAAAAGGAAGGGGGTTATGAATATAAAAGTAGACAAACAGAATAAAAAAAGGGATAAATGAGAATAAAGAGGATCATTGGGTTTAGGATATATTAAATTCTCCGAATCAATGTAATCTCATCTCTTCTTCAATCATGGAACATCATTAATCTCTTGGAAATCATGAGTGATTGAACCCCAATTTCTTGGCAATTCAATCTCTTTAAACTTGAACAATTGCCAATTCCTTGATCTAATTGCTCATGAGAAGAGATGAAGCTTGGTCACTGATTATACCACACACCTTTCTAGATCAAAGCATCGGAAGGATTATATGTCACTATATCTGACCAACACCCAATCTAGTCCAGTATGAGAAAGAATTTCTAGCATGATTCTATTATTCCACTTCCAAGGTTCCAATGGAATCCATGTATATTCAATCTCTCTTCCAATACAATTGAATAATTGGATAAAGCACGAAATCTTTCAAGCAAATCAAAGAGAGATGAAAAGAAGAAGGAAATAAGAATTCTATTGATCCATCAAATTATAATAGAGCTTCCTCCCCCAATGAAGTGGGGTTTAGTTGGTCATAGCTCTAGAAAACCCAGAAGCAAAGTACAAGTGCATGAAAAGTAAACTAAGTACAAGCAAAAAGAGAAGAGAGAAAAGTAGATCTAGCTAATGATTAGTGAAAAGTTTCCAATCCGGGATCACCCCTTTTGGAGTTTAAAACTCCACTTATTTATACTACTTCTCTAACTTCAAGTGAGTCTTCAAGTCTCTAGATGTGGGCCCTTGGCCTTAGTTGAAGCAAGTGAGGAAAACTCAGGCCCTTTTCATAACGTTACTACTAGCGTTATCAACGTTACCACTAGCGTTATCAACGTTGCCAATGCTACCTTGTGTGCGCATGCATACTGACTTGTGCATACGCATATCTGCCAATTTTCCTCTTGTGCGTACACACACTAGGTTGTGCGTACGCACACTGCCCCAATCTTTCCATGCATTTGTTGAAGACATTATTAGGGCAGCGTTGGCATTGTTAACGCTGGACATGCCCACCCTGGCATTGGCACTGGCATCACCAGCGTTGGTAACGCTAGCAAAAATGTATGTTTTGACCTTGGAGTTTTGATGAGTTGATATTTTATACGCTTTTTGACTTAGTTTTCATATACTTTTTAACAGGTTTCATTTAGTTTTCATTAAGTTTTTACAGGTTTTAGTGTTAATTTCACATTCTTGGATTCCACTTTCAGTTTGTGTATTTTTGTACCTTTTCAGGTATTTTCTGGCTGAATTTGAGGAGATGGAGCAGAAGTCGAATTCAGAGACAGAGAAAGCACTGCAGATGCTGTCCAGATTTGACTTCGCTGCACTCGGAATGGATTTTCTAGAGCTATAGAAGTTCAAATGGGGTGTTCTTAGCGGCTATGGAAAGCTGACTTCTATAGCTTTCCAGCAATACATAATAGTCTATATATTGTTTCGGATCAAAAGGCCCAAAACTAGCACCCAACGCCAACTTCCTACCTTTTCTGGCGTCCAGCGCCCAAGGAAGCTGAGCCCAATGTCCAAAGGCCCAGAGATGACTCCCTAGCTGGCATTCCACATCCAGAATACCTCATAGCACGTGGACCACTTCAAGCTCAGCCCAAACACTTACCAAGTGGGCCCTAGAAGTGGATTTTAGCACTAAAAAGACTGTTGTACCCTTACTAGTCATTAGTTTAGTATTTAAGGGATTAGATTCATGTTATTCACACTTTTGGATCATCATCAACACTTTTTCATCAATTTTCTCATTATTTTCGTTTTCACTATTGTTGTACACCTCAGTATGAGTTTCTAAACCTCCTAGGTTGAGGGGAGGAGCCCTGCTGAGTCCTATGAATTAATAAAAGTACTATTTCTTCTTCTTCGATCTATGTCTAATCTTGTTTTCACCTATGATCATCTCTTTTCTTGCAAGTTTGTAAATTCTTTTCAATAACTCAAATCAATTGTGGATTTGATTTGGTTGTTAATACCTTTAGCCCTTGTGTTCATATATGCTTTCATGGAAATTGATTTATTTTGACCAAGTAGTTACATTCATTTAGATAGATTGGATGTAGATAGGTTGCATTTAGATAGTTTATTTGCATTGAATAAATGTTGATACCCTTTGCCTCTTTCTTGAGTTTAGCATTAGGACATGCTTAGTTTAAGTGTGGGGAGGTTTGATAAACCCCAATTTTATGGTTTATCTTATGTTGAATTTGGTGGGTTTTATCAACTTTTCTCACATTTATTCAATGAAATAGCATGGTTTTGTAATTCTCCCTAAATTTGTGCTTAAAAGTGAAAACATCCCTTTTAGGCCTTAAAATAGCTAAATTTAATTCATTTTAATTCCATTCGATGCCTTGATATGTTTGTTGAGTGATTTCAGATTTATAAGGTAAGGATTGATTGGAAGAAGTGAAGAAAAAAGCATATAAATGGGAGAATTCATGAAGAAATGAGTATTGGGAGAATTCAAGGCCACGTGCACGCGTCATCCACGCGTACACTTGAGTAGGACATTCATGGTCACGCACACGCATCACCCATGCGTACGCGTGAGGAGGGAATCTGCCAGCGACGCGCACGCGTCATCCACGCGCATACGTGATGCTGATCATGTGACCTTATTAAAGTGAGTTCGCTGGGGGCAATTTCTGAACTTTCCAGGCCCAAATCCAACTCATTTCTGAGGCTATTTCATGCAGAATTGAAAATTGGACAAAAGGAGAGTAATTAGATTAGGTTAGGATGATGCTTTAGGTAGTTTCTAGAGAGAAGCTCCCTCTTCTCTCTAGAATTAGGGTAGAATTAGGGTAATTTCTCTTAAATTTAAGGTTTAATTTTTGCTTTCATCTTATTTTCTTTACAATTTCTTGTTCTATTGTCTTGATTTTCCTATTTCTTTCTATTAATTTCTCATTTTGGTTACTTTTTTGTTCATGCACTCTTGTTAATTTTCATTCTCTTTAATGCAATTTTGAGGTATTTCATGTTTAATGTGCTTTCCTTAGTTGTTATTGTTGATTCCTTGCTTTGGGTAGTCGTAGAATTTATTATTTCTTGCAATTTATGATGCTTTCCTTTTATGCTTTTCAAGTGTTTGACAAAATGCTTGGTTGGATGTTAGAGTAGCTTTTTGAACATTCTTGACTTGGAAAGAGAAATTAGGCAATCTTGAGTCATTAAGACCCAACTTATATTGGTGATCTAGAGTTGTTAGTTAATATTATTTCCATTGACTCTAATCTCTTACTAATTCAATTAGTGAGTTGATTAGGACTTTTAGATTGAGTTAACTAGTTTTATTTGACTTTCTCTCAAGTAAAGATAATATTATACCTTCTTCCTTTGTTGGAGATGACTAAAGAGGATTAGCTCTTCATAATTATTGTTATATGATAATTAATGACTAGGATAGAAAGCCTAGATTCTCAATCCTTGCCATGAATGTCTCTCTTTATTACTTGCTCTCTTTAGTTATTTGAATTTATTCTATTGCCATTTATTTTCTTGCATTTTTATCAACCCAACCCGTTGCATCTTATAACCAATACTTGAGCACTCGATTGTGATTCCTAGGGAGAACGACCCCGGACTAATACACTCGGTTACTTTTATTGGGTTAGACTTGTGACAACCAAAACTTAAACTTTGATTTGAGGATCGATTGTCGGTTTGGGCTATGCTCACAACGAAATTATTTTGTTAAATTTTGAACCGGTATAAATCCTCACATCAATATCAAAATTAATTGTGTAAATTTTAGCCACATTAGACCTCCGTGGAATTAAGATCTTCTTATACTATCTTGACAGCCACATTTCTGTGTTTTAACTCGTCTAAGGCAGACCATGTATTAGGAGATAACACCT
This sequence comes from Arachis ipaensis, assembly GCF_000816755.2. Taxonomy (NCBI): domain Eukaryota; kingdom Viridiplantae; phylum Streptophyta; class Magnoliopsida; order Fabales; family Fabaceae; genus Arachis; species Arachis ipaensis. The sequence continues at coordinate 66,382,247 of NC_029786.2, forward strand.
GGCTGATCCTGGTCGAACTTCATGCGGTAGGACTACTTAACCTACAATCATTAATGGTCACAAAATTTTAGATAAAACTGAAATTTTTACCTTTTTCCTAAATCAAAACATATAGAAAATCGAAACCACTAACTTGCTCTTGAATTGGATGACTTTTGTTAATTCGGGATTAATATGGACCTTCGAGATTTCAAAGTTGCTTTGCACCGATATTTTCTTATTCCACCTCATTGCTTTAAAATATTGCAACACAACAATAAGTGGTTCAGGTCTCTCCTCTTCAAGGTGCGGTAGGAGATGGTCAACTGACTCACCAAACAAAATGCAATTGATCCTATTATTCCTAAGTATAACACAACCAAGGATAAGATTCTATCACCATAAGTTGTCAAGAAAATAATTTTAACTTAAACCTTTAAATGTGCATATAATACATACTCGAGGTTTTGAAGGATGATAACTAAACACTTAGTCTCCTTCCCTTTGCTAGTGATCAAGTTCCTAGGATCTTCCTTACTAACAACCTCGCCGATCAGATCTACACTTATTAACAGCGGTATTAGCTTCTGTGGAACATAAACAAAAATTTTTTAAATGCATAATCTACCCTATAAGTATATATGACATTGACCAAATATTTTAGAATCTGATAATTTGTTAGTAGTTAGAAGATCCACATAGGATTTAAGGCAGAAAGCCTCAAGGAGAAAGCTTGGCTTCTTACATGATTGACCAAAGTCCTCTCGGAGAATGTCAACACTATCCTACTCACATCATTCTTCTCCTTATAGTACTTATTGTCGAACACACCAAAATTAGTGTACATCTGAAACTCGAAAATAGCACCACGTCATTTTTTTACTAACCCCTTGGGAATAGTGCAATGGATTCTACCAAAATAAGTAATGTATTTTGACTGTTTTATATATGTATCACACCACTATAAAAATATCAACAATAAATAAAAAGAAAACATATTTTATTACGAAAATGATACCTTTGCATCTTGGAGAATAATTTCAATTGGCTCAATCTTTTTTTTATTGTATTTATTTGAAACCTCCCATATCCTAACAACATATACTTTGAAATGCTATTAAAAATTTTTTGGTTTGACATTAATTACTAAATTAAATTTTTTTTTTATTTTTTTTTTTCAGGTTCTGCGTGAAGTTGATGAGGAGAAAGTGATAAAGAGATATATTTTTTATAAAATGCTTACTTCTCAAAATATGGGCCAGACTATTTAAATGATATCTTTAAAAAGTTGATGTAGCATTTTTTTTCTTTTATAAAATGTTTACTTTGAATAATTTGTATTTATTTGGTTTGTAAAGTCTTTTTTATCCAAATATTTTACTCTATTACTTGTTATCTCTTGTTGCCATTTGGCAACTAAATAAATTATATACTTGTCAAATAAAGATGTTGTACAGTTGTCAAAAAAAAATATGTACTAATTATTTATTATATATTAATAGATAGATATATGAACTTTCAAGATATATCTAATAATAAGGAAAAAGAGCAAGGAGGATAAAAAGGTAATTGACACCACCAATTAATTTGGTATATACACTAACAATAACATGATAATATAGTTTACCAATAGCGAGCAATTATGCACAAGCTAAGTCATACACTTGCATTTACACGTCAGCACTGATTAGGCCAATGGAATTTGCAAACCAGATTTTGCGGAGAATTATTGAAAGGGATAGATGTGGAAGCCGGAAAACCACATGTTTTGCTTTGTTAGAAGGAAAGCAGAAGATTGGTGATGCAAATGTTAAAAATAAAAAAGGAAAAAAGAAAACAAAAAGTGGGATATATAAGAAGAGATTTTGATTTTGATTGATTTGGATTATATGCTTTCAACTTGTGTTACTACTTTGGGTGACCAACAAAGGGCAAGAGGTATATACTAAACCAAAGGTATGGAAAATGCCCATGGAAGACCGGGTTAAAATCATATCATTATTCAGTCGATCTCTACTCCTTCGGTAATTTTTTTCTTTTTCCGGAATGGATGTTTTCAATTCTTTTAATTATTTTTTTAATTGTAATTTTTTATTAATTTAAGAAGTATATAGTGAAATCTCGTACTTTACAATAATTGAGAAAAAGAATTAAAAAGATTCATTTCTGTCCCATAATTTTTCTACCAAAAGAAATTGTTTAAACTCTAAATTAAAAATCTTGTATTATTGGTGTTGCTTATACGTTATAAACTGTTAGTCATTAAATAATTTTAGCTCTTTTTTGAATTAAAATATTTATTAAGATCAGATTTGTCAAATGTTAACTATCTCAGTTGTCTTGTTGTGATGATATTTATAAGTGATACCACGCTACAAATAAAAAAACAAAGGAAACAAAAAGTCTTTTAACGATAAAGTATAAGACGATTAATGTCTAATTATCAGTAAATATATTATTAATAATTATTTTAATTATCACTAAAATAAAAATAAACGACGGTCAAATTAAAGTAATTTTTCTAGAAAATTTAGTACTATAATATTACATATCACACTTTTATTTATAAATTGCATATCTTAGCATGATGCGTAAAACTTAAGTTATAACATAACATTAACTCTCCTATGTTTCAAAAAAATATTGCTACATAATTAACAAAATTTATTAGTTTTAGACAATAATTGATTAAATTATTACTGTAAACTCTAATTACTAAATTTTAAATCATACACTTTAAACCATAAACCTTAATAGATAAAAATAGTGTCAGCTGGTAAGTGTTAAATAATATTGATGATAAAAAATATCACCCTCTAACATTTTTCTTTCAAAAATGCATGCGACATTTGACCTAATATTTGTAATCTTATGATAAGTTAGTTTTATATATAATCTACAATTGATATACACTACTTAATGAGTCGTTAAAAGAATCATATCTTTAGTGAATAAGAAGATCATATATGTATATGAAGTCCCTCTCATCATGGAATGAGAGTCAAGTTTCCAATCAAGTATGTATACAAGAACAAAGGAACAGACACAATGCGCAAATTGTATGAACACTATATATACAACAAAAGAGAGTGAAAAAGACAGGCATATTGGAAGGAGGAACTACTATTTGAATCTTTCTAGACCATTAATTCATGACTTCCATTATCATCACTATCCAAAAGGTTGGTGATGAGTACTCCCATTTATATCCCCCACTACAATGCAAGGAGATATACGTCTTAATTTTGCTAAGCATTTCGAATATGAGCTTCTGGGAGCTGAATAATGTAAAGCAAAATCCTTTGACACAAATCAGCATATATAAATAACAAGTATGCTAAGTGTATACAAAAATCAATTATTTTTATAAAATATATATTAAAAATATACATATATTTATATACAAATAATATTTTTTTATAAATATATGTAGTATCATTAGATTAAGAGAAAGGAGCATACGCACTATGTGTTGGTACAAAAAGGCATATAGACATGCTATGTACTGCAACCATTTTTGAGATTTGTCTAAAATCATGTATTTAACCCTAGTTAGTGTCCATGCATGTATATGTCCTACAAATTATCTAGCTAAGCAGACAATGTTCATCATAAACATTAAATTGTCATGGAATAAGTATAAGTACATGAATTCTAAGCATTTAATTCGATGGCTAAAAGTAACTTAGAACATTACATCAGAAATGTCACTACTTTATACATGCAGTGAGTGGGAACAAAGATCCTGACTTGTGGAACACTAACATATTATACCATCTTTAATACACAATACATGTTACTTTAATGGTTTAACTAACATGTGCCTAAAATACAGAAGTTAAAGTTACTATTAGTAAAAAATTTTAAATTTTTATTTTAATAAATATATTAAATTAAAATTTTATATTTTTTTAGTTAATATCGTTGACTTATGCTTTTAAAGACACATGTTAGCTAAACATTTACTTTAATCATTTGTACGCTAGTTAAGAAACTCATATTCAAGAGTTTATTATAATATTATTTCTGGAAATAACCTAATTAGTTAACATCTAATTTATGTAGTATTAATTATTTCAGTAATTACTATGTTATCATCATTATGGAGAGCGTAAATTAAGGTAGAATATACATAACAAGCATGCTACAATATTAACATGAGGAAATTAATTAATAGATATGTATGTGAATCCAAACCATTTTTTTTAAAGTAACAAAAATGGTATTATTTTATTTTCAAAATTTATACAGCAGACACTAGTCATATACGAAACTTTATTAATGTAATTTTAGCCATAGGACCGACCAATATGGCTCAATGCTACTTGACAAATCGAACTCCCTTAAACTCTATCTGAAACACACAAAATTATCACGAAATTGAAGTACAAATCCTAAAATAAGAAAACATGTAAAGTGATAAACAAAGAAAATATAACTATATACATACCCTAAATTCAATAAAACTCATTTGAGAAGATGCAATCCGTTCCATACATATTCCTATAACTTCAGTAATAATAGAAGTGGAAGTTCGTGTTAGGAAACTATTTCCCAAGAGTAGCAATTGGTATATATACACTAAAAGAAATATATAAAAAATTTATGTACAAGATACATCAATAATTGTAAATAAGAACAGACACATATGCTTCTTAAGAAATATAACATTAACTCCAGAGATATAAAACTAATTTTAGACTGATTTATATTATCTCTTAAATATTTTTGAAAATATCAGTACATAATTACTAACTATTAGGGTTGAGACAATATAACAATAATATTTTTAGACATTATTTATTAGAAGATTCTGGACACATATAAACTATATGTATGGAAGAAATTATAAATAAATAAATCCTAAGAATATTTCCAAACCCACATCTCTAATAATTATGAATGTAGACAAAATAAATAACAATAAGTAAAGAAATTATTGCTAATATAGAGATGTAATAGTGATCTAGCTGTAAAGATTGTTTTTCCCTTCTCTGAAGAGACCTAAAAAAGGCAAGGGACAAAGAGAGAATTACAAGGGGGAGAATATACGTAGTGCCAATTTTATTTAACTTGACATGTATGTGTGCGTGGTCACACTCATTGTTGCATTCAAGCAAGACAACTAATCAATTTGTCCTTAACCATATTTTTAATTAAGAAAACAATGGATCCTACCATCAATGGCCTACATACACGTATGGCTAATCAGAACAATAAAGAAAATTATATAGCCCTGGGTCTCTTCCAGGCACCCCCTCTGCTGGTTATACAGTCGAAAAGATAAAAATTAAACTGATTAGATTCTCCTTGTCGCATATCCTCATCCATCATCCGTTCTCCTATGAAACCACACTTCGAATGGTGACCAATTGAAAGGCCTACAAAAGAAAACACCACAGAGAAAAGAAAAAAAAAATTAGTAACTGATGAGTGATGAGAGAGGACTTAGTGAACACTACTATTTAAACTGACAAAAAGAAAACAAATTTCAGCTCCATTCATCACTCCAATAGTATCATGGTCAATGTCCTTTTCTCAATATAAAATAAAAAAACAAATGACAAAATAATAAAAGTTTATGGTCAAATTTGTCCATAAAAAAGCACTCATTCTTCAAATTAATCTCCAAAAGTTTTTTTAATCAAATTTATTTTTCAAAAATTTTAATTAATTGTATTAGTTTTTCTGTCATTTTTTTGTTGACAGTACCAAAATTTATTAATGTTGCACGTTAAGTAATAATATAACATATACATAATTAAATGTTTGTATAAGTTACATCAATAAATTTTTATCTTTAATAACGGAAGTGATAGAAATACTAAAATGATTAACTTAAAATATTTGAAAGATCAATTTAATTAAAAATATCTTTCAAGAACTAATTTGGAGAATGAATATTTTTTCAAAGACTAATTTGATCATTTTCTCTAAATAATAATTTTTTTATAACTGTATTAAAAATCAAATAGATGCATATTTTAAATTTGTTAAATAAAATTTCTAATATC
>NC_029786.2:66388332-66388579 GCF_000816755.2 Arachis ipaensis
ATATTTTTAAAAATATTTTTAAAAGGAATTCGTTGGAACGAATTGTGAAAACACTGAAACAAATTATGCAAAATAATTTGGCTCCCGTCGAATTGTTAGTTCACCATAACTCAGTAAATCACGAATTTTTGTGCAATTCACCTTCTACACCACCATATGTAAAGATAATGTTATATATTGAAAAGTAAGCCATATTTTTAATTATTATGGTGTAAAATAATTATAAACAAATTTTGAAACAAATAAT
>NC_029786.2:66388830-66390446 GCF_000816755.2 Arachis ipaensis
GTGTTATAATATATATATTGAATATAAAAAAAATGCAACATTGAATTTTGGAAATAAAATTAAGTAGTTAAATATAGAAATTTATTTTCGTTACCATCATACTCGAACTCTTTGGTAATTTTATAAAAAGGAATGTTTTTTAACAAAAATAAAACATTAGATATCCAAGATAGTACGGAAAGAGAGTAAATAATGCGACCCTTAGGTACTCTATAGTCCTTGTCAAATTTTAATAACCAACCTAAATTAATTAACCATAACATGTCAGAAATTTTTCAGAAATTTCGAGCCAGCTAAGAAGCTAGCTATAGCAGAATAGTATACCTCTTTGTTATAGGTAGCAGGAAGATTTAGTAGTCATGATGAGAGTGATGATGGTGGTACATTGTTGGGTCACATCCACCACCTTGCGACCCATGACGGTTCATGGCTTCTCTCTGGTTATGGCTACTGTGGCTGCTACTATCTTCGTCACCACCACCACTACCCATTTGTCCGGAACCGGAAGCACCAAGGTTAAGGTACACCAGTCTCGAATCCAAGTTCCCACTATGGTCCTGATGATGATCGGTGCTAAGTGGAGGAGGATATATTGCTGTTGCTGAAGAAGGAGGGTTTGCATTCCCTTCTTCTCGCGAAAGAACGAGTGCCGCTGATTGAACGAGCTCCAAACACAGCCTTAGCTTGTTGGGTTCAATGTGTGTGAGACCAGGAACCGCACCTTTGAAGAGGAAATCGGAGGTTAGGGTTCTGAGGATATCCAGAGGGGTGACGCCGTCCACAGTACGCACGTTAGGATCGGCGTGGTGGTCGAGTAGAACGGCCACCATGTCGGGGGACACCATTTCGGCAGCTACGTGGAGCGGCGTCTTCCCTGCTGGTCCAGCCGGGAAGTTGACGTCCGCAGCGCCGAGCTCTAGAAGGGCCTTGACGACCTCCCTGGAGCAATTCTCCACTGCATAGTGAAGGGCGAGAGCCTCGTCCAAGTTGAGACCCTCGCCCATCACCATGAGCTTTACGAGCTCTACGTCAGAGGAATCGAGGGCCCGTCGCATCCGGCGAATCTTTTGGTCCTCGATATCCCCGACGACCGTGAGATCATGGTGGTGGTGGTGGTGAGGGTGGTGGTATGGAGATGGGATGAGGGAGCGGCGAGAGAGGGAGGATTTGAGGCGGAGCTCTTCGATCTTGGCAACGAGGTCGATTGGGAGGTGCTTGGCAAGGACTTCAGGTGGGAGGCCTGACTTGGCCACTAGGTGGGAGCACGTTGTCCATAACTGCTGCATTTCTTGCTTTCTCGATGCCAACAGTACCTTCATCACATCTTCAATTGACGCTTTCTCTACCATGCTTGCTAGTTGTTTCTGCGAAAACCCACCCAAATAAAGCTAGCATTGTTAATAATAGGTATTTACAGCCATAGAATGATCACAAGGCTACATAAAAATATTAAAAAATGCATAAAAAAAATTTAATTGCTAAATTAATCATCATGTATAAATACGTATTTGTTTAATTTATTTTTAATATATATTTTATATCTCAATTAATTTTGTAACTAATTTTTATTATGCGTCCAACTAGTTAAAATATATTATTTTCTCTTCCTTTCATTG
>NC_029786.2:66390533-66417379 GCF_000816755.2 Arachis ipaensis
AATACAATACGTGTAATATTTTTCGTTTGTTTTATACGTTTTATAAGAAAGAAAATAATGCATTCTATGTATGGTATAATTTGGTTTAACAAAAGAAATGGAAAATAAAGGGAAGGGGAGAGTATGGGATGGGATGTTTGATAGATGTGTTTGCCGGAATTACGTTCAAGAGGCAGAACCTTTCTTTTGATGTGGTTTATGCTAAGAACCTAAATGAGGAAAGTGAGTGCGTTTGGGAAAGATCTCGTGGGTGCTTCACTGTTTGGTGTGTGGAAGACAAGACTGGATCCAATGTTTATCATCATGCACCTAAATTTGGAAAAACTTTAGAGTGCATCGTAATGGGTAGTAACTGGTTGAGAAACATAAACACCAATTCGAGTAAAACTTTCTTTTCTTTGTTTCCTTTTTCATGTTTTGGTCTCCAAAATATGGCGCATGAAATCAACGGACGTCAAACTAACATTGACCAACACAAACAAAATTATATTATAAGAGAAGGCCGCAGACAAGTTTAAACAAAATAAGAAGCTTCAAAGATCATTACTTAAATCGGAGGGATTGAGAGGAAGGAGAAAACTACAGCAGAATTGATTAGAGGGATCATAAAACCAACGGCTGCAAAATCCAGAATCCAAAATCCAAGTTCACTACCTCCATCAATCACCCATCATAACCCAAAGATTTCTTTTTTTTTTTTTCCCTAAAGAAAATCATAATCAATCAGAATAAAATAGAATGAAAAGGAAGGGAAAAGAAAGCACCCATTATTCCCACTTCCCAAAAACCAGACCCTCCTATTCTTGCAGCAAGCAACAGTCCAAATTCCCAAGACCCAGAAAAACATACGACTGGTCACGCAAATCAGAGAGACACTGAGGCAGATAGACAGAGAGAGAAAGAGAAAACAATTGGTAAATAAACGACTCCAACAACTAACAAAACCAAGTTTCCCCGCCTCCGTCCCTTTTTGTTCCCATTCCAATAATAATAAACATAAATAAAAGAGGAGAGAAAAATGGATGTTCGGAAACAGACAGGAGAGAGACCTGAGTGAGCAATGCAAGCTGTTCAACGCCAAAGTATCTAGCGGCAGCGAGAGTGTCGAGGGCGAGATCAACGGCTGAGGTGCAATGCGTGTGCCAGCAACCCCTCTCACCGCAATTGGGCCGGGCCTCGTGCTTCTGAGGCACGATGGACACCTGGCCGCTGTAAAGGAACTGAAGAAGCAGCAAGAACACCTCGTAACCGACAGAGTTCACCGGGATCACCCCCGCCGGGGACCTCGACGAGCCCGTTGTGGTCGGACCCGGGCTTCCCCTGGAAGCGCCCACCGGGTCAAGCCCGCACGGAGGGTCCGGGCCGCAAAAGAATTTCCTGAAGAATAGGCTGCGTGCTGCGAGGATGCAGCGGTGGGCGTGGACGAGTCGGCCTTCGACTTGGAAAGTGACGTCGCTGAAGGCTTGGCCGTTGATGAGCAGGTTGAGGTAGTCAAGGGAGAGAGATCTTAGAGACTCTTCAAGAGACATTTTCTTTTTTCTTAATTTATTTCTTGGTGGATTATTGCTTTGGTTTCTCTAATTTTCTTTTATTTTTGCTGTCCCACTCACTCACTTGCTCTCAGCTTTTAGGGCTGTTTATGGGTTTGGATAGGGTAATAACTCCTCGTCAAGGGAGAGATGGAGAGAGAGGAATGAAATAGTGGGAGGAGTACTGATGTGCAAGAAGAAGAAGAAAGTGTGGGAACATTTGCTGGAATATGGCTTAATTTGTTTGTTATTCTTCTTGTTTGATTGATGATAGATGTTGCTGATGTTGTTGACGGTGGTGCTGATGATAATGGTATAATTGTTTTTATGGGATTCTCTTGGGGGGTGATTGGAGGAGTGTTTTTTTTTTTTGTGTATAGTGCTGCGGGTTTAAAAAGGGGCTTGTCAAATTAATTTAATTAATTAACAAGAGTTCTTTCCTTGATTTTCTTTTTCTTTTTCTCTTTTTCTTACGATTTTATTGTGTCTGTCTGTATAGTATACATGCAGAGAAGTAGACAAATACGAAAATAAAAGTGAGTAGAGTAGAAGAACATTTAGTGGTAGGGGTTGAAAACGACTGCCATAAAATAATAGCAGAAAATTCTTTCGTCCATCCTTTCTTTTCGTAACAATTTTTTTACCGTTTGCATCTAACATATTATCTTCTTTACGAAACTATTAAAATTATTAAAATACTAATATGTTAAAAATATTTAAAATTCTTTCATTATTATGGTCTAATTTTTAGATGAATTTAAGTCATTTCAAAAATATTAGTTTCGGGCATGTGAATTCATAAAACACGTAATTTAAATATCTATGAGAAATCATATATATATCTGGTACGAATTTATCTAGATTTTTTTTAAATTTTATAAATAAAAGACTTAATATATCAAAAATACTAAGTAAATAAATTATTTTTGTAATTAAATTTAACTATGTCTTTTTTTTGTATTTTTTTTAACTAAAAATTATGGTTATCAATTGTTAAGTTATTGGATCAACTTAGTTGAACTTAATTATTAAACTATGACTTAGTCATAACATCATTATTGTATATACCAAAAGTATGTTATATATCTAACTTAATTTTTATACCTCTTACATTATTATTAGGACAAATGACTTGATTAACTCCAATACATTTTAATATGTCCTGAATGTTCCAAATAAAAAAAATGCATCGTCAAAGTCCCAAACCAGATTTCTATATAAATCAATTTGAGTGAATTTGATTTAGTGAAACATGTAGTAAATCGAATCAAATTAATTCGAATTAGGTAAAAAACGAAGTTCAATTAAAATTGAATCAAATCAATTTGATTTAGAGATGAACATAAATCGAATCTAAGATTCGATTTAGGAATGAACGTAAATCGAATTCGATTTACACATGCAACCAACGTTAGAGCAAATCGAATTTAAATGTTTTGATTTACAAAGCACTGAGGTATATAAAAATGAGCTGCTATACGAAATTTTATAGAAGAGTGAGATTCACAATGACTAGTGATGAGAGTTTTGTAGCTCTTGTGCACTATAGATGGTCCATTAAGAAGAAAACGCGATCAGGAATTAAGTTCACTGACAAGGACCCGCAAAGTGTTTTTCTCAAACCTTTGACCAATTTCGCTGAGTTTAATAATACTATACTCCAGAGACTAGGACTGCATGGCGTGAAACGGGTGGAGAAGTTATTCTATCGAATTCCGATTTCTGTGTTACGTGATGATGTAAAGTATGATTCATTCGTTATTAGCAGTGACAAAGATATGCAGGTGCTGTTTCATTGTCGCCGTCAGTTTCCTAAGATGAGGACTCCAGAGTTGTTGGCAAAACTTGTGGATGTGGCATCTAGTTCTGGAGGCTCGAACAGGAATATGCACTCCACAGGACATCTAGCCAGCTCTAGTGCATTGCCTGTTGGATCCTCGTCAGCAGTGCCGGTGATTGCACCCGAGCCAGATTTAGTGGCTTCACCATCCTTTGCCGTCAATCTAAATTGCAGTTCTCCTCCGTGTGTTCCAGTATTCGGAGAGGTTGGAGCACCCGATGGGGTTGAGGATGCATTACAGGATGATGATGATGATGATGTGGAACCCGCAACGATTACTGCTGATGATAGCGAGGAGGAGGCACCACGGACGACTTCACCTGTGGGTGGGGGTGCATCTAGTTCAGGTACTAATCAGTACCCCCCGCACTTCTCTGCTCTAGACTTGGATGCCATGGCACCTCAGGAGGATCCCTCTGTACCTGTTGGCTTCGGGGCAAGAGACTAGCAAAATGCAAGAGGTGTAGCTGAATTTCAGGTCGGTCAGCAGTTTCAGGATAAAGAGGAAGTCGTGCTTAGCGTGAAAGACCTATAGCATTCGCCGCGGGGTTGAGTACAAGGTATTGGAGTCAGATCACCGCAAGTACTATGGCAAGTGCAAGGAGTTCGGGAGCGATTGCGTATGGCTAATCCGGGTCAACCTCCGCCAACGCAAAGGGATTTGGGAGGTAAAACCGTACAATGGTCCTTATACTTGTCTAGCCACATCGATCTCTAGTGACCACAGAAAGCTTGATTATCATGTTATATCGGCCTTCATTATGCCCCCTGATCAGAGCTGATGCTGCCACGTCGATTAAGGTACTGCAGAATACCACGGAAGCACACTTCGGGTTCAGACCGATGTATAGGAGGGTTTGGATGGCCAAACAGAAGACCGTGGCACAAATTTACGGAGACTGGGAAGATTCGTATAATGAGTTGCCACGATGGGTATTGGGCTTGCAGATGACTATGCCGGGTAGTGTGGCTGTGTTGAAGACGAGTCCTGTTCGAGTAGGTGGGCAATTGGATTACTCTACAGCTTATTTCCATCGCTTGTTTTGGACATTCCCACCATATGTTGAGGCATTTCGACATTGCAAGCCGTTAGTTAGTGTGAATGGGACCCACCTGTACGGTAAATACGGTGGTACACTGCTTATCGCGATTGCACAGGATGGCAACTCCAACATCATCCCTATTGCTTTTGCACTTGTGGAAGGTGAAAATGCAGAGTCGTGGTCATTCTTTCTATCCCACCTTCGGGCTCATATGACGCCTCAACCGGGTATACTTGTCATATTAGTGATGAGCGGATAATTTATACGCTTTTTGGCATTGTTTTTACATAGTTTTTAGTATGATTTAGTTAGTTTTTAATATATTTTTATTAGTTTTTAAATAAAAATCACATTTCTGGACTTTACTATGAGTTTTTGTGTTTTTCTGTGATTTCAGGTATTTTCTGCCTGAAATTGAGGGACTTGAGCAAAAATCAGATTCAGAGGTTGAAGAAGGACTGCAGATGCTGTTGGATTCTGACTTCCCTGCACTCAAAATGGATTTTCTGGAGCTACAGAACTCCAAATGGCACGCTCTCAATTGCATTAGAAAGTAGACATCCATAGCTTTTCAGTAATATATAATATTCCATATTTTGCTCGCGTTTAGATGACGCAAACTGGCATTCAACGCCAGTTCCATGTTGCATTCTGGAGTTAAACGCCAGAAACAGGTTGCAAAGTGGAGTTAAACGCCAGAAATAGGTTACAAACTGGCGTTCAACTCCAAGAGAAGCCTCTACACATGTAAATCTCAATGCTCATCCCAAGCACACACCAAGTGGCTCCCAGAAGTGGATTTCTGCATCATTTACTCATTTCTATAAACCCTAGTAACTAGTTTAGTATAAATAGGATTTTTTACTATTGTATTTACATCTTCGGATCGATCTTTTGATCATGTTTTGATGATTGAACCCTCTTTGGGAGGCTGGCTATTCGGCCATGCCTGGACCATTATCACTTATGTATTTTAAACGGTAGAGTTTCTACACACCATAGATTAAGGTGTGGAGCTCTGCTATTCCTCATTAATTAATACAAAGTACTATTGTTTTTCTATTCAATTCAAGCTTATTCCGATTCTAAGATATTCATTCGCACCTCAATATGAATGTGATGATCGTGACACTCATCATCATTTCCAACCTATGAACGCGTGCCTGACAACCACTTCCATTCTACCTTAGATTGAATGAGTATCTCTGGGATTCCTTAATCAGAGTCTTCATGGTATAAGTTAGAATCCATGGACGGCCATTCTTGAGATCCAGAAAGTCTAAACTTTGTCTGTGGTATTTCGAGTAGGATCTGGGAAGGGATGGCTGCGACGAGCTTCAAACTCGCGAGTGCTGGGCGTAGTGACAGACGCAAAAGGATCAATGGATCCTATTCCAGCATGATCGAGAACCGACAGATGATTAGCCATGCAGTGACAGCGCATTGGACCATTTTCACTGAAAGGACAGGATGTAGCCATTGACAACGGTGATGCCTAGCATACAGCTTGCCATAGAAAGGAGTATGAAGGATTGGATGACAGCAGTAGGAAAGCAGAGATTCAGAAGGAACTAAGCATCTCCATATGCTTATCTGAAACTCTCACCAATGAATTACATAAGTATCTCTATCTTTATTTCATGTTTATTTATCTTTTAATTATTAAATCTCCATAACCAATTGAATCCGCCTGACTGAGATTTACAAGGTGACCATAGCTTGTTTCAAGCCGACAATCTCCGTGGGATCGACCCTTACTCACGTAAGGTTTATTACTTGGACGACCCAGTGCACTTGCTGGTTAGTTGTGCGAAGTTGTGACAAAGTGTGATTCACGTTTGAGAGCACCAAGTCTTTGGCGCCATTGTTGATGATCACAATTTCGTGCACCAAGTTTTTGGCGCCATTGCCGGGGATTGTTCGAGTTTGGACAACTGACGGTTCATCTTGTTGCTCAGATTAGGTAATTTTATTTTATTTTTAAGCTTTTTATTTCTTATTTTCGAAAAATACAAAAAATTTTTTTCTTTTTTTTCGTTTTTCCCAAAATATGTTTCGACAAAAAAATACCAAAAAAATTAATAAAATCATAAAAACCAAAAATATTGTGTTTCTTGTTTGAGTCTTGTGTCAAATTTTAAGTTTGGTGTCAATTGCATCTTTTTAATTTTTCTTAAAATTTTCGAAACTCATGCATGGTGTTCTTCATAATCTTCAAGTTGTTCTTGATGATTTGCTTTGTTTGATCTTTGCAATTTTATGTTTTGTATCTTTTCTTATTTTTCATATACATTTTCAATTTGTTAGTGTCTAAAGTTTAAAAATTTCTAAATTTGGTGTCTTGCATGTTTTTTTTTTCTTAAAAATTTTCAAAAATAAGTCTTGATATTCATCTTGATCTTCAAAGTGTTCATGGTGTTCATCTTGACATTCAAAGTGTTCTTGCATGCATTAGTTGTTTTGATTCATAATTTTTATGTTTTGTTTCAATTTAGTATTTTTCTCTCTCATCATTAAAAATTCAAAAATAAAAAAAAATATCTTTCCCTTCTTTCACTCATAAATTTCGAAAATTTGAGTTGACTTTTTCAAAACTTTTTAAAATTTAGTTATTTCTTATGAGTCAAATCAAATTTTCAATTTAAAAATCTTATCTTTTTCAAATCTTTTTCAAAAATCAAATCTTTTTCATTTTTCTTTCATAATTTTCGAAAATTTCAAATTGATTTTCAAAAATCTTTTTCTCATTTTGTTTCATAATTTCAAAATCTTTACTAACAATTAATGTGATTGATTCAAAAATTTTAAGTTTGTTACTTGACTAGTAAGAAAGGTTCAATCTTTAAACTCTAGAATCATATCTTTTTAGTTTCTTGTTAGTCAAGTAATCAACTTTAATTTTCAAAATCAAATCTTTTCAATTTCCTTTTCAAATCTTTTTCAAATTAAATGTCAATCACATCTTTTTCAAAATCAATTTAAAAATCTTTTCTAACTTCTTATCTTTTCAAAAATTAATTTTCAAATCTTTTTCAATTAACTACTTGACTTTTTGTTTGATTTTAAAAGTTTACTATTTCAATCATATCTTTTTCAAAACTACCTAACTAATTCTCTCTCTAATTTTCGAAAATCACCTTCCTCTTTTTCAAAATTTTTTTCAATTAACTATTTGTTTTAAATTTTAGTTTAATTTAATTTAATTTTTCTTTTTTTAAGTTTTCGAATTTTAACTTTAATTTTAAATTAAAAACAAAAATACTTTTATTTTAATTTATTTAATTTTCGAAATTCTCTCCCCCTCATCTCTTTCTAATTATTTTATTTATTTACTAACACTTCTCTTCATCTAAAAATTCGAACCCTCTCTTCCTCCTGGTTTTCGAATTTCTCTTCTTCTACTCACATAAAGGAATCTCTATACTGTGACATAGAGGATTCCATATTTTCTTTTCTGTTTTCTTCTTTTTCACATGAGCAGGAATAAGGATAAGAACATTCTTGTTAAAGTTGATCCTGAACCTGAAAGGACTCTGAAGAGGAAGCTAAGGGAAGCCAAAGCACAACTCTCTGGAGAAAATTTGACAGAAATTTTCGAAAAAGAAGGAGACATGGCCGAAAATAATAACAATGCAAGGAAGATGCTTGGTGACTTTACTGCACCAAATTCCAATTTACATGGAAGAAGCATCTCAATCCCTACCATTGGAGCAAACAATTTTGAGCTAAAGCCTCAATTAGTTTCTTTGATGCAACAGAACTGCAAGTTTCATGGACTTCCATCTGAAGATCCTTTTCAGTTCTTAACTAAATTCTTGCAAATCTGTGATACTGTTAAGACCAATGGGGTTAATCCCGAGGTCTACAGGCTTATGCTTTTTCCATTTGCTGTAAGAAACAGAGCTAGAGTATGGTTGGACTCTCAACCTAAATATAGCCTGAACTCTTGGGATAAGCTGGTCACGGCTTTCTTAGCCAAGTTCTTTCCTCCTCAAAAACTTAGCAAGCTTAGAATGGATGTTCAAACCTTCAAACAGAAAGAAGGTGAATCCCTCTATGAAGCTTGGGAGAGATACAAGGAACTGACCAAAAAGTGTCCTTCTGATATGCTTTCAGAATGGACCATCCTGGATATATTCTATGATGGTCTGTCTGAGTTATCAAAGATGTCACTGGACCATTCTGCAGGTGGATCCATTCACTAATAATGGTGGAAGAAACAGGTTTAGCAATAGCAAGCCTTTTCCATCATCCACTCAGCAACAGACAGAGAATTCTGAGCAGAATCCATCTAGCTTAGCAAATATAGTCTCTGATCTATCTAAGGCCACTGTAAGTTTCATGAATGAAACAAGGTCCTCCATTAGAAAATTGGAGGCACAAGTGGGCCAGCTGAGTAAAAGAGTCATTGAAACTCCTCCTAGTACTCTCCCAAGCAATACAGAAGAAAATCCAAAGAGAGAGTGCAAGGCCATTGATTTAACCATCATGACCGAACCTACAAGGGAAGAGGAGGACGTAAATTCTAGCGAGGAAGACCTCCTGGGACGTCCAGTGACCAATAAGGAGTTTCCCTTTGAGGAACCAAAGAAATCTGAGGCTCAATTAGAGACCATAGAGATTCCATTGAACCTCCTTCTGCCCTTCATAAGCCCTGATGAGTATTCTTCCTCTGAAGAGGATGAAGAAATTACTGAAGAGCAAGTTGCTAAGTACCTTCGTGCAATCATGAAGCTGAATGCCAAATTATTTGGTAATGAGACTTGGGAAGATGAACCTCCCTTGCTTACCAATGAACTGAATGCATTAGATAGGCAAAAATTACCTGAAAAGAAACAGGATCCTGGCAAATTCTTGATACCCTGTACCATAGGCACCATGACCTTTGAGAAGGCTCTGTGTGACCTGGGGTCAGGAATAAACTTAATGCCACTCTCTGTAATGGAGAAACTTGGGATCTTTGAGGTACAAGCTGCTAGAATCTCATTAGAGATGGCAGACAACTCAAGAAAACAGGCTTATGGACAAGTAGAGGACGTATTAGTAAAGGTTGGAGGCCTTTACATCCCTGCTGATTTCATATTCCTAGACACTGGGAAGGAAGAGGATGAATCCATCATCTTTGGAAGACCCTTCCTAGCCACAACAAGAGCTGTGATTGATGTAGACAAAGGAAAATTAGTCCTTCAACTGAATGAGAACAACCTTGTGTTTCAAACTCAAGGATCTCTTTCTGTAACCATGGAGAGGAAGCATGAAAAGCTTCTCTCAATGCAGAGTCAACCAAAGCCCCCACATTCAAACTCTAAGTTTGGTGTTGAGAGGCCATAACCAAACTCTAAGTTTGGTGTTGAACCCCTGCATTCAAACTCTAAGTTTGGTGTTGGGAGGTCCCAACAATGCTTTGAACATCTGTGAGGCTCCATGAGAGCTCACTGTCAAGCTATTGACATTAAAGAAGTGCTTATTGGGAGGCAACCCAATATTATTTAATTATATCTATTTTATTCTATTGTTATTTTTTTTAGGTTGATGATCATGTGGAGTCACAAAAACTACTGAAAAATCAAAAACAGAATAAAAAACAACATTGAAAACAGCACACCCTGGAGGAGGAGCATTCTGGCGTTTAAACGCCAGAAACAAGCATCTTTCTGGCGTTTAACGCCAGAAACAAGCACCAAGCTGGCGTTTAACGCCAGAAACAAGCATCTACCTGGCGTTAAACGCCAGAAACAGGATACTTTTGGGCGTTTAACGCCAAAAACAGGCAGCAGTCTGGCATTAAATGCCAGGATTGCACAGCAAGGGCGTTTTACACGCCTAATTTGAGCAGAAATGTTAAGTCCTTGACCCCACTGGATCTGTGGACCCCACAGGATCTGTGGACCCCATAAGATCCCCACTTTTTCTTCTCTCCTCTTCACATCTTTCCATAACACTCTTCCACAAATACCACTCACCTCCCTCCATCTCCTCCATTTTTTTCTTCTTCTACTACTTTCTTCCTTCTTTTGCTCGAGGACGAGCAAACCTTTTAAGTTTGGTGTGGTAAAAGCATTGCTTTTTGTTTTTCCATAACCATTTATGGCACCTAAGGCCGGAGAAACCTCTAGAAAGAGGAAAGGGAAGACAAAAGCTTCCACCTCCGAGTCATGGGAGATGGAGAGATTCATCTCAAGGGTCTATAGCTCAGTAGTAGAGCATTTGACTGCAAAATAAGAGATCATGGACCTCAACAAGAGCATGAGAAAATTCCTCACCATGAAATCCCTAAGATGCCTCAGAGGATGCACTTTCCTCCACACAACTATTGGGAGCAACTAAGGGAGGAGCAACAAAGACAAGGAAGAGACATAGAGGAGCTCAAGAGCACTATTAGTTCTTCAAGAAGAGGAAGACGTCACCCTCACTAAGGTTGACCCGTTCCTTAATCTCCTTGTTCTTATTTTCCTATTTTTTGGTTTTTGAGCCTTATGTTTTATTTATATTTGTGTCTTTACTATATGATCATTAGTGTTTAAGTGTCTATGTCTTAAAGCTATGAATGTCCTATGAATCCATCACCTCTCTTAAATGAAAAATGTTTTAATTACAAAAGAACAAGAAGTACATGGTTTCGAATTCATCCTTGAAACTAGTTTAATTATTTTGATGTGGTGACAATACTCTTTGTTTTCTGAATGAATGCTTGAACAGTGCATATGTCTTTTAAAATTGTTGTTTATAAATGTTAAATATGTTGGCTCTTGAAAGAATGATGAAAAAGGAGACATGTTATTTGATAATCTGAAAAATCATAAAAATGATTCTTGAAGCAAGAAAAAGCAGTGAATATAAAAGCTTGCGAAAAAAAAAGAGAAAAGAAAAATGGCGAAAAAAAAGAGAAGAAAGAAAAAGAAAAAGCAAGCAGAAAAAGCCAAAAGCTCTTAAAACCAAAAGACAAAACATTTCTGGACTTTACTATGAGTTTGTGTGTTTTTCTGTGATTTCAGGTATTTTCTGGCTGAAATTGAGGGACTTGAGCAAAAATTAGATTCAGAGGTTGAAGAAGGACTGCAGATGCTGTTAGATTCTGACCTCTCTGCACTCAAAGTGGATTTTCTGGAGCTACAGAACTCCAAATGGCGCGCTCTCAATTTCGTTGGAAAGTAGACATCCAGGGCTTTCCAGAAATATATAATAGTTTATACTTTGATCGAGTTTAGATGACGCAAACTAGCGTTCAACGCCAGTTCCATGTTGCATTCTGGAGTTAAATGCCAGAAACAGGTTGCAAAGTGGAGTTAAACGCCAAAAACAGGTTACAAACTGGCGTTCAACTCCAAGAGAAGCCTCTACACATGTAAAGCTCAATGCTCAGCCCAAGCACACACCAAGTGGGCCCCAGAAGTGGATTTCTTCATCATTTACTCATTTTTGTAAACCCTAGTAACTAGTTTAGTATAAATAGGACTTTTTACTATTGTATTTACATCTTCGGATCGATCTTTTGATCATGTTTTGATGATTGAACCCTCTTTGGGAGGCTGTGTATGATCGAGAACCAACAGATGATTAGCCATGCAGTGATAGCGCATTGGACCATTTTCACTGAGAGGACAGGATGTAGCCATTGACAACGGTGATGCCTAGCATACAGCTTGCCATAGAAAGGAGTATGAAGGATTGGATGACAGCAGTAGGAAAGCAGAGATTCAGAAGAAACTAAGCATCTCCATACGCTTATCTGAAACTCTCACCAATGAATTACATAAGTATCTCTATCTTTATTTTATGTTTATTTATCTTTTAATTATTAAATCTCCATAACCAATTGAATCCGCCTGACTGAGATTTACAAGGTGACCATAGCTTGCTTCAAGCCGACAATCTCTGTGGGATCGACCCTTACTCACGTAAGGTTTATTACTTGGACGACCCAGTGCACTTGCTGGTTTGTTGTGTGAAGTTGTGACAAAGTGTGATTCACGTTTGAGAGCACCAAGTCTTTGGCGCCATTGTTGATGATCACAATTTCGTGCACCAATTAGATAGACACAATTAGAGAAAGGCTGCATTCGAGGCTCCTGATGGGGGATTGCTTCCGCCTACTGCATATAGGGTGTTCTGCATCCGTCACGTGGCGGCTAATTTTGCACTGACCTTCAAGGGAAAGGATGCAAGGAGGCTGTTAGTGAATGCTGCATATGCAAAGATGGAGGTCGAGTTTCAATACTGGTTTGACATCCTGCGAACGTTTGATCTTGTGATGTGCGACTGGGTTGATCGAATTGAGTATGCACATTGGACTCAGCATCAGGATGAAGGCCGCAGGTATGGTTTCTCAAGAAGATATACGCATGAACTTGCGGTTGGAAGTAATGGGCGCTAATTTGGATTTCGATTGTGTTTGTTAATCGAGTAGGCCTGATCGAATGGGAGATTCGATTAGAGAAATTGAGTAAGGTCTTCGATGAGCTAGTCGAGTAGTCATAGAAGTGGGAGAGTTAGCGGCTTTTATTACACGAGGAAATTATGGGGAATATCTACCATCATGCGGCGGGAACGGTTACCAAGAGAGATTGCATTTTAAATTTGCAATTGTGTATTTAATTGTAATTAATTGTAAATTAATTGTCAGTTATGTAAGATTAGTCTATAAATACTAAGAAGTGTTAGGGAATAAGGGTTGGAACTTTTACTCAGAAAACACTCAAGCACACTCACATCCCAGGGAATTCCTGAGTCTGCAATCGAGTAATTTTTCTGTAGGGTTCCTTCCATCTTTTCATTCTTTCAATTTATCTTTCTGTAAACTTTACGTTTTAAGTATATTTATTTTTCAAGTATTTTTTACCTTCATCATTGTCCAATTTACATTCTTGCATTGTTGATTTCCAAGTCAGAGTCCTTTGATCCAATCAGAGGCATTTTATCGCTTTCTTTTAATTTCAACGCAAACTTTTCTGTTTTCAACATGTTTTCTTTTCGAAAACTTTCCTTTTTATTCTTTTCCTTGATTTATCAATTTTAATTTATTTTTTATTCCTAATCTTGGTCTAATCGAAGATGCTTTGATGCATTTTTAGAAAACTAGTACCTTCAAAGAGGAGTAGGTTTTGCTCCCAGATCACTAGATATCGAACCACCATCGATTTGCTAAAAATCGACAAAACAAATTGGCACGCCTGGTGGGACAATTTTTTAATCGAAGTGTGTCAGATAAATATTCTTTCAATAATTTTTAGTGTATGTGATTACGAAGCGGGAAGGTCATTCACATGGCTGATGAATTCTCAAATGTGAATGGTGGTTCATCCACCAATGATAGCATACCTGTATCTATGCAACAAGCTGACGTATCTTCACGATCGGAAGGTGCAATCGGAACTGAAAGTATTGTTGTTGTGACTATTCAAACTGGGAATGTTGGATGAAATATTCGTCCACGTGGTCCTGTGCCACCATATCAACCTCCATTAACCGCTGGTTGGCCCCTTTATGGTCTTCCTCCTGGTTATATCCCACCGGTGGTTAGTTTTGTGCCACCTGTCTGCTTTGGAAATTTAAATGGAGTGAATAATGTTCAAAACCCACAACAACATTTCGAGTACTCACGTGATTATAATGTGGGCTCAACTTCGAATGCTGCTAATTCAATGGCAGCATATCGACAACAAGTGGAAGAAAGTCATCATGACTTGGTCAATTTGTTGACTCAGCAAATGACTGCAATTCTGAATCCCATGATGGCTGATCATGAATCGACATTCGAGCGTCTTGCTAGACAAGTCGAGAGGATTGCTCGAATTGTTGAGTATGATGAAGGTGAGAGGCATAATGCCAGGGGAAATAACGAAAGGGTGGAAAATATTTTTCAAAATGAAAACAATATTCCGAATCGAAAAAATCCTCACGTGGTTCCTCGAGGTCAAAATGCTGATGACTTTTTAGCAAGATTGCGTGGTAGTGAACGCTATCAGGTCACTAGAATTGTTGAAGAGGTATTAAATCGAGTTGGGCTTAATGTTGGTTTTATTAATCGACCACATTTTGTGTCTACTTTTTCCCAAGTTATTCAGATGGCTGAAGTGCCAAGAGGGGTAAAAAGTCCAAAAACAGTCACAAAATTTGCTGGTGAGGTTGGAAAATCAACTACTGAGCATGTTGCTCGTTATTTGGTTGAGATTGGAAACTTAGCTAATGATGAAAAATTGAAAATGAAGTTTTTTCCTTCTTCGTTGACGAAGAATGCATTTACTTGGTTTTCGAATCTTAGACCAAATTCGATTACAACATGAAATCAGTTAGAAAATGCTTTTCACGCTCAATTTTATCGAGGAAAAATGAATGTGGCAGTTACTGATCTAGTGGCTTTGAGACGTGAAGATGGTGAAACTATCGATGATTATTTAATACGTTTCAAAAATGTAAGGAGTAGATGCTATGTGTCATTACCCGAAAATGAGGTAGTGAAAATAGCAACTATGGGGTTAGGATTTTATATGCACAGAAAATTGCTCAATGTGCATATTCCTAATTTAGCCCATTTGGCTGAGAAGGTTCGACAGACCAAACTTATGAAAAAGAGAAAGAAAAATATAGAAATGAACAAAGATCAAAGAGTAAACCTTTTACTCGAAAAGAAAAGGTTGCTTATGTAACCATGGAGTCCTCAGAGGAGGAAGTCGATTTCGAAACGGAAGTCGATCTGGCCAAACTTAAGAAAGGTCCTCCATATGTTTGTCCTTTGTTGAAGAAATTGCCAAGTAATGAAAATTCGAATGATTCAAAACTAAAAAGTTGAAAGAAATATGGTTTTGATATCTCAAAATCTGATCTGATTTTCGATGTGTTGCTTAAAGATAAACAATTAATTTTTCCTAAGGGTAGAACTTTGCTTTCTGTGAAAGATTTAAAAGGAAGCCTTACTGTAACTTTCATCAAGCAACAAGTCATTCGACTAACAGTTGTGTCTGTTTCAGGGACTAAATTCAAGAAGCGATAATGGAGGGACAGTTGAAATTTGATGATGGTAAGAAAGAGATGAAGGTAGACGTGGATCCCTTCGAGGTTGATGCCAGTTATGTCGAGCCTTGCTTTGGAGTGAACATGGTGGGCATGTCCTATGATTTTGATGTGGCTCTTGAGGATTTTGAGTCACAGGTTAGATCAGTATACCCCAGAACAGGGGATGGTTTGTTGGATTTCTTGGTTCAGCAAAAGATCAAAGACTGGAACGTATCTCTGTGTCCGCGATGCAATACTGTTTTTGATGCTGAAGTGGCAGCAATTTTTGAAAAGTAAAGGATGAAGAAAAAATTGGCTCATAGAGAAGAGCAAGCGCGCCAGAGGCAGCCAATTAGGTGTTTAAAGGGTTCTAGTTCAAAGACCCCTCAAGAAAATGTATCTACACATTTAGGCCGTTCTCAGGCCATAGGTGTTCAGTGGATTAGGAATTTCTGAGAATTCCAGAGATGTGATCGTGTGTATCAACGTAATCCACAGTGGGGGCATCGAGCAGCTTCTCGAAATCAGTATTCTTATTATAGAGGTCGTGCTAGAGGTTATCCTTCTGATGGAGAAACTTATCCTAAAGAGGTTCCATCACCTGCGAAGATGGAAAAGGGCAAAGCAATAGCCCAATCTTCTGGAATTGATAAAAACAAAGATGTTGATGTTGATGAGGAATATTTCGATGATGGTGACGATGACATGGTTGGGACAATTTCGATCATTCCAATCGAATATTTGGGGGAGTATGAAGGTGATCCCGATGAAGATTATGATTCGGAGGATGAGGAAGTTTTTTTCTTTATCAGAATCGAGGACGAGCTGGGTTACTTTTTGCGGCCTACTGAAAAACAAATGTCTCATCTCTGCCCACTTCATATAACAACTACTTTGAGAGGGATAAGGTTCTGATTGATGGTGGTGATGCAATTAGTTTGTTGCCAGAGAGGATTTTAATTAAGGTAGGAAATCATCCTGACGATTTAGTCCCTACAAACATTGCTGTGACGGATTTCAGTGGGACTTTGACCCCAGCCAGAGGATTGGTAACTTTGACTGTGAAGGTCGGCTCGTCTGAGTGTAATACTGTCTTTGTGGTGGTTCCCTGAAGATCAAGTTATAATGCTTTGTTGGGGCGAGATTGGATCCATAGTGTGGGGGTCGTACCTTCTACTGTGTATCAGAGCGTCCTCTTATGGACTAAGGAAGGAAAACTTGAAACCGTCAAGGCAGATTCGAATTTATATGTCGAACAGATGCATGTCGATTTCAGGATTTATAATCGTAAGTTAAAACCCTTAAATGTTGATCGATCACTGATCCCTTATAATTGTGAAGGATGCTACTTGTCTTCGGAAGGTCTCTCGGTGAAGTTACGCTATCCAGAATTGTGTTTGGAGCCAACTGGTTGGGATTGTCTTTCTTGAAGGCTTTGGAGGAAATGCTCTATGGACCAGGTTGAAGAAGTTTTTGGCTACCTGGTAACATTACATAATTATTTAAATAATTCTCAGTTATTAGAAAATAAAGTTGGTTCTGCTGATGAAGTTGAATCACATAGGGTTAGTAATACTAGTAATTATGGTGTGTCCGATTCGACATCCTTAGTCAAATTTAATTATGATTTTCTTATTTCTTGTAAATAAGTAGTGATGCAAGCCGGATTGCCGATTTAATAGCAGAGGCTCATTATGCAGAAAGTAAAAATAATGATGTTTTTATCCATGATCAAGTCTCTTCTGTTTCTAATAATTCCATTGATTTCACTTTTGATTGCATTTATGATCTCGAACAATTGGATTTTGAAAAATATTTAGTAAATGATGATTATTATTATAAACGGTTTGAATCTCAAGATCCCTTAGAAGAAATTAATCTAGGGACTCCTGATGATATTTGATGAGCGGATAATTTATACCCTTTTTGGCATTATTTTTACATAGTTTTTAGTATGTTTTATTTACTTTTTATTATATTTTTATTAGTTTTTATTCAAAAATCACATTTCTGGACTTTACTATGAGTTTGTGTGTTTTTTTGTAATTTTAGATATTTTTTGGCTGAAATTGAGGGACCTGAACAAAAATCTGATTCAGAGGCTGAAAAAGGACTGCAGATGCTGTTGGATTCTGACCCTCCTGCACTCGAAGTAGGTTTTTTGGAGTTACAAAAGCCCAATTGGTACGCTCTCAGTTGCGTTGGAAAGTAGACATCTTGGGATTTCCATCAATATATAATAGTCTATATTTTTCTCGAGATTTGATGGCCCAAACTGGCGTTGAAATCCAGCCTAAAACTTTCTGGCGTAAAACACCAGAGCTGGCATAATTCTTGGCGTTAAACGCCCATTTTGGCACCCAGGGTGGCGTTTAACTCCAATATGAGGCATATTCACGTGAAAGCTTGAAAGCTCAGCCCAAACACTCACCAAATGGGTCCCGGAAGTGGATTTCTGCACTATCTGTACTTAGTTACTCATTTTCTGTAAACCTAAGTTACTAGTTTTGTATACAAACTACTTTTAGAGATTCAGTTTACAACTTATGACATTTTTACACTTCATATTGTAATTTCTACGGCATGAGTCTCTAAATCCCATAGGTGGGGGTGAGGAGCTCTGCTGTGTTTCAATGGATTAATGCAATTACTACTGTTTTCTATTCAATCACGCTTGATTCTATTCTAAGATACTCACTCGTACTTCAATCTAGAGAATGATATAATCCGTGACACTCATCATTATTCTCAATTCTATGAACGCGTGCCTGACAACCACTTCCGTTCTATCTAAGCTCAACGTATTCATTGGGCGACAGCTTGAGTGCGTATCTCTTGGGTTTCTAATCCACAGACCGAGTCCGGAGGTTAGAACCTTCGTGGTATAAGCTAGAATCAATTGGCAGCATTCCTGGGATCTGGAAAGTCTAAACTTTGTCTGTGGTATTCCGAGTAGGATCTGGGAAGGGATGACTGTGACGAGCTTAAAACTTGCGAATGTTGGGCGCAGTGACACTGTGCAACAGGACAAGGGTCCTATTCCGACGCTAGTGGGAACCGACAGATGATTAGCCGTGCGGTAGCTGTACAAGGTATTTTTCATCCGAGACGAGAAATCTGACAGTTGATTAGCCGTGCAGAGATCCTACCTGGTATTTTTCATCCAAGAGGATCATAAAGCTTGCCATTGAAGGAAGCCATGCATGTTTGGAGAAGAAGACAGTAGGAAAGCAGAAATTCAGATGACAGAGCATCTCCGGAACCTCAGCCTGTTTCTCACTACTGAATCACAAGTACTATTTATTTCATGTTATTTATATTTCATAAATACAATCACTCTTATCATTAATCTCCTGACTAAGATTTACAAAATAACCATAGCTTGCTTCAAGCCGATAATCTCCGTGGGATCGACCCTTACTCACGTAAGGTATTACTTGGACGACCCAGTGCACTTGCTGGTTAGTTGTGCGGAGTTGTGAAATGTGTAATCACAATTTCGTGCACCAATATTCGAATTACATATATTTGTAAAGATCTTGTTGATCCTTTTTGAACTGAACTCTTTAATATTTTACATGAGTTTAAAGATTGTTTCGCTTGGGATTATCATGAGATGCCTGGTCTTGATCGTTCACTAGTGGAACATCGATTAGCATTAAAACCTAATGCTCAACCTGTGAAACAAACTCCAAGACAATTTGCTCCTGAATTTAATATAAAGATTAAGGAGGAAATCGAACGTTTGATCAAAGCAAAATTTATTCGAACTGCACGCTATGTTGAATGGGTGTCGGATATTGTCCTTGTTATGAAGAAAAATGGGAAGTTGAGAGTATGCATTGATTTTCGAGATTTGAATAATGCTACTCCGAAAGATGAATATTGTATGCCTATTACAGATATGCTAATCGATTCTGCAGCAGGAAATGAAATACTTAGTTTCATGGATCGTTATTCTGGATATAACCAAATTTTTATTGCAGAAGATGATGTGGCTAAACTGCTTTTCGTTGTCCTGGGGCATTGGGTATGTATGAATGGGTAGTTATGCCTTTTGGCCTGAAAAATGCTGGAGCAATATATCAATGGGCAATGAATGCTATTTTCCATGAGTTCATTGGGAAATTTATGGAGGTGTATATCGATGACATTATGGTTAAATCGATTTCGGTAAATCAGCAGATTGATCATCTAAGGAAAGCATTCCTTACTATGAGAAAGAAAGGTTTAAAAATGAATCCTTTAAAATGTGCTTTTGGTGTGTTAGCCAAAAATTTTTTGGGTTTTGTTGTTCATAAAAAAGGGATTGCCATTGATAAAATAAAGTAGATGCGATATTGGCATTATCTGCACCAAGATCCAAGAAAGAGGTACATTCATTTTTGGGTAAAGTGAATTATCTTCGAAGATTCATTTCGAATCTTTCGGATCAAACTAGGGTGTTCGCACCTTTAGTGAAATTAAAAAGTAATTCGCATTTCGAATGGACAATGGAGCATCAATCGGCGTTTGATTTGATTAAAACTTATTTGTCTCAAGCCCTGATTATGGCAAATGTTCGACCATTTGAACCTTTGAAGTTATATATCTCAGCATCTAAAGACACTATAGGATGTATGTTAGCCCAAGATGATGAAAATGGGCAAGAACGAGCGGTTTATTACCTTAGTCGAGTACTAACTGATATCAAAACAAGGTATTCCCCAATCGAAAAATTGTGTTTGTCTTTATATCATGCTTGTACGAAGTTAAAATGTTATATGGTGGCCAAGTCTGTGAAAGTTATAGCACAAACTGACTTAATTAAGTATATGTTAAGTTTTCCTATGTTAAGAGGACGTTTGGGGAAATGGATGCTGACATTGACGGAATTTGATTTACAATACGTTCCAGCAAAGGTTATGAAAGGACAAGTCATTGCAGAATTTCTTGTAGATAAATTGAAAGATCTGAATGACCAGGGGGCAAATATAATCGAGGTAAAAATCGATTATTGGATGTTATATTTTGATGGGTCAAAACATAAAGAATGTGCAGGAGTTGGGATTTTAATTGTTTCACCAGAAGGAATCTTGTTGAAATTTTTATTTGAAATAAAATATCCTTGTTTGAATAATAAGGCAGAGTATGAAGCATTAATTTTGGGCCTTGAAATTTTGATTAGTAAAGGGGTCTCGGAAGTTCAGATATTGGGGAATTCCCAGTTAGTTTTGAAGCAGTTATCCAAAGAATTTAAATGTAACAATGAGAGGTTACAGAAGTATTTGACAACCGCTTGGGAATTGTTAACTTCTTTTCAAAAAGTTTCTTTGGTCCATATTCCAAGGATTCAGAATGAAATAGCTAATAAATCAGCCCAAATTACTTCGAAGTATAAAATCGGTTCAGGAACTCTTGAATCTTTAATAGGTATTAATCAGATTTTAGTACCTGCAAGTGAAAGAGAAGTTTTGTGTGTTGATGAATGGGTAGATACTGATTGGAGGAAACCTATTGCTCAATACTTGAAAGAGCCTAATATTCCAGTTGATAGAAAGATAAAATTGCAGGCAATAAATTTTATTTTAATGGCTGATGAACTATATAAGAAAGATATCGATGGGAGTTTATCGAGATGTTTAGGTCAGAATGATCAAAATATTGCTTTGGGTGAAGTTCACAATGGAATATGCGGTGCTCACCAGGATGGAAAGAAAATGAAATGGGTGCTATATCGCAATCATGTATATTGACCAACTATGATTAAAGATTGTATTGATTATGCAAAAGTGTGCCTGGAATGTCAGAAACATGGCTCGATTCAACATATTCCTGCATCCAAATTACATTCGATAATAAAGCCATGGCCATTTAGAGGATGGGCTTTAGATTTAATTGGATTAATTCATCCTTCTTCATCCAAACAACACAAGTTTATCCTAGTAGCAGTTGATTATTTAACAAAATGAGTTGAGGTAATTCCCTTGATCGAAGTAAGTCAGGGTGAGATAATAGATTTTATTGAGGAACATATTATTCATCGATTTGGAATTCCTCAAACATTAAGTACTGATCAAGGAACAATGTTTACTGGTCAGCGGGTTAAAAGTTTTACAGCTTTAAGAAATATCAATATGGTTATTTCGACTCCCTATTATGCACAGGCTAATGGGCAAGTAGAAGCAGCAAATAAAATTTTAATAAGTTTGATTAAAAAGCATATTGAAAATAGGCCTCGAACATGGCATGAAACTTTAAGCCAAGTGTTATGGGCCTATCGGAATTCACCAAGAGGTTCGACAGGTACTTCGCCATTTAAGTTAGTATATGGTCATGATGCAATACTACCATTAGAAATTAATTTAAACACTTTAAGAGTATCAAGACAGAATGATTTGTCAGTTGATGATTATTGGAATGCAATATTCGATGAGTTGAATGAATTAGATTCAGAACGAGTTTTGGCACTTGCTAATATGATTCGACAAAAAGAAAGTATTGCTCGAAGTTATAATCGTCGAATCAAGGAAAAGTTTTTTAATGTAGGTGAATTGGTTTTGAAAATTATTTTGCCAATAGAAAAGAAATTGAGATTTCTTGGTAAGTGGTCCCATACTTGGGAAGGCCCATTCCAGGTAATAAGAACATATTCTGGAAATTCTTAGCAGATCAAAGATATCGAGTAAGGAAAAGTGATTAACTCGATTAATGGAAAATACTTGAAACTTTTCTATTGCTAGCAAACATAGAAGTTCAACATATATATATATATAAGTTCAGAAGAGATGGAAGTTATTATAAAAGTAAAAATTAGAAATAAAAAGGAATTTAAGGTGCCACCAGTTTTGCCAAATCGGAGCGCAGGTGGATCCATTCACCTAAAGAAAACACTTGCAGAAGCTCAAGAGCTCATTGACATGGTTGCTAATAACCAGTTCATGTACACTTCTGAGAGGAATCCTGTGAGTAATGGGACGCCTATGAAGAAGGGAGTTCTTGAAATTGATACTCTGAATGCCATATCGGCTCAGAACAAAATATTGACTCAGCAAGTCAATATGATTTCTCAGAGTCTGAATGGAATGCAAGCTGCATCCAACAGTACTCAAGAGGCATCTTCTGAAGAAGAAGCTTATGATCCTGAAAACCCTACAATAGCAGAGGTAAATTATATGGGTGAACCTTATGGAAACACATATAATTCATCATGGAGAAATCATCCAAACTTCTCATGGAAGGATCAACAAAAGCCTCAACAAGGCTTTAATAATGGTGGAAGGAATAGGTTTAACAATAGTAAACCTTTTCCATCATCCACTCAGCAACAGACAGAGAACTCTGAACAAAATACCTCTAATTTAGCAAACTTAGTCTCTGATCTATCTAAGGCCACTGTGAGTTTCATGAACGAAATAAGGTCATCCATTAGAAATTTGGAGGCACAAGTGGGCCAGCTGAGTAAAAGGATCACTGAAATCTCTCCTAGTATTCTCCCAAGCAATACAAAAGAAAATCCAAAAGGAGAGTGCAAGGTCAACTGACATTGCCTCAGAAGAAACAGGATCCTGGAAAGTTCCTAATACCTTGTACCATAGGCACCATGATCTTTGAAAAAGCTCTGTGTGATCTTGGTTCAGGGATAAACCTCATGCCCCTCTCTGTAATAGAGAAACTGGGAATCTTTGGGGTGCAAGCTACTAAAATCTCATTAGAGATGGCAGACAATTCAAGAAAACAGGCCTATGGACAAGTAGAGGACGTGTTAGTAAAGGTTGAAGGCCTTTACATCCCTGCTGATTTCATAGTCTTAGATACTGGGAAAAATGAGGATGAATTCATCATCATTGGAAGACCCTTCCTAGCCACAGCAAGAGCTGTGATTGATGTTGATAGAGGTGAATTAGTCCTCCAATTGAATGAGGACTCCCTTGTGTTTACAACTCAAGGTTACCCTTTTGTAAACATGGAGAGGAAGTATAAAAAGCTTCTCTCAAAACAGAGTCAATCAGAGCCCCCACAGTCAAACTCTAAGTTTGGTGTTGGGAGGCCACAACCAAACTCTAAGTTTGGTGTTGAACTCCCATATCCAAACTCTAAGTTTGGTGTTGGGGAGTCTCAACAATGCTCTGAACATCTGTGAGGCTCCATGAGAGCCCACTGTGAAGCTATTGACATTAAAGAAGCGCTTGTTGGGAGGCAACCCAATTTTTATCTAATTTAAATTTTTATTGTTTTTCATGTTTTATTAGGTTCATGATCATGTGAAGCCACAAAATAAATATAAAAATTAAAAACGGAATAAAAAAATAGCAGAAGAAAAATCACACCCTGGAGGAAGACCTTACTGGCGTTTAAACGCCAGTAAGAAGCATCTGGCTGGCGTTCAACGCCAGAACAGAGCATGGTTCTGGCGCTGAACGCCCAAAATGGGCAGCATCTGGGCGTTTGAACGCCAGAATTGCACCCTGGAGAAGAGCTGGCGCTAAACGCCCAGAACAAGCATGGTTCTGAAATGGGCAACAAATGGGCGTTCAACGCCCAGAACAAGCACCAATCTGGCGCTGAACACCCAGAGTTGTGTGCAAGGGCATTTTGCATGCCTAATTTGGTGCAAGGTTGTAATTCCTTGAACACCTCAGGATCTGTGGACCCCACAGGATCCCCACCTACCTCCACTCACTTCTTCTCACCCCTCTTTCACACATTCCCATTGAGGAAGAGAAGCCCATCACTAAGAAAAGGATGGAGCAAGCAAGAGAGCCCATTCATGAATCTCAAGAGACGCATGAAGCTCATCACCATGAGATCCCGGAGATGCCTCAAATGCATTTTCCTTCACAAAACTATTGGGAGCAAATCAACACCTCCCTAGGAGAATTAAGTTCCAACATGGGACAATTAAGGGTGGAACATCAAGAGCACTCCATCATCCTTCATGAAATTAGAGAAGATCAAAAAGCAATGAGGGAGGAGCAAAAAAGACAAGGAAGAGACATAGAAGAACTCAAGGACATCATTGGTTCCTCAAGAAGGAAACGCCACCATCACTAAGGTGGACTCATTCCTTGTTCTTACTTTCTCTGTTTTTCGTTTTCTATGTTAAGTGCTTATCTAAGTTTGTGTCTTATTACATGATCATTAGTATTTAGTAACTTTGTCTTAAAGTTATGAATGTCCTATGAATCCATCACCCCTCTTAAATGAAAACTGTTTTAATTCAAAAGAACAAGAAGTACATGAATTTTGAATTTATCCTTGAACTTAGTTTAATTATATTGGCTCTTGAAAGAATGATGACAAGGAGACATGTTATTTGATAATCTAAAAAATCATAAAAAATGATTCTTGAAGCAAGAAAAATCAGCAAAGAACATAGCTTGCAGAAAAAAAAATAGACAAAAAAAAAATAGAAAGAAAAAGAAAAAACAAGCAGAAAAAGCCAAAAGCTCTTAAAACCAAGAGGCAAGAGCAAAAAGCCAATAACCCTTAAAAACAAAAGGCAAGGGCAAATAAAAAGGATCCCAAGGCTTTGAGCATCAGTGGATAGGAGGGCCTAAAGGAATAAAATCCTGGTCTAAGTGGCTAAACCAAACTGTCCCTAACCATGTGCTTGTGGCGTGAAGGTGTCAAGTGAAAACTTGAGACTGAGCGGTTAAAGTCAAGGTCCAAAGCAAAAAAAGCAGTGTGCTTAAGAACCTTGGACACCTCTAATTGGGGACTTTAGCAAAGCTGAGTCACAATCTGAAAAGGTTCACCCAATTATGTGTCTGTGGCATTTATGTATCCGGTGGTAATACTGGAAAACAAAGTGCTTAGGGCTACGGCCAAGACTCATAAAATAGCTGTGTTCAAGAATTATCATACTGAACTAGGAGAATCAATAACACTATCTGAACTCTGAGTTCCTATAGATGCCAATCATTCTGAACCTCAATGGATAAAGTGAGATGGCAAAACTATTCAAGAGGCAAAAAGCTACAAGTCCCGCTCATTTAATTGGAGCTATGTTTCATTGATAGTTTGGAATTTATAGTATATTCTCTTCTTTTTATCCTATTTGATTTTCAGTTTCTTGGGGGCAAGCAACAATTTAGGTTTGGTGTTATGATGAGCGGATAATTTATACGCTTTTTGGCATTGTTTTTAGTATGTTTTTAGTAGAATCTAGTTACTTTTAGGGATGTTTTTATTAGTTTTTATGTTGAATTCACATTTCTGGACTTTACTATGAGTTTGTGTGTTTTTCTGTGATTTCAGGTATTTTCTGGCTGAAATTGAGGGACTTGAGCAAAAATCAGATTCAGAGGTTGAAGAAGGACTGCTGATGCTGTTGGATTCTGACCTCCCTGCACTCAAAGTGGATTTTCTGGAGCTACAGAACTCAAAATGGCGCGCTTCCAATTGCGTTGGAAATTAGACATCCAGGGCTTTTCAGCAATGTATAATAGTTTATACTTTGAACGAGTTTAGACGACGTAAAAGGGCGTTGAACGCCAGTTCTACGCTGCTGTCTGGAGTTAAACGGCAGAAACAAGTCACAAACCAGAGTTGAACGCCAGAAATACGTTATAACCTGGCGTTCAACTCCAGAAAGAGCCTCTGCACGTGGAACATTCAAGCTCAGCCCAAGCACACACCAAGTGGGCCCCGGAAGTGGATTTATGCATCAATTACTTACTTCTGTAAACCCTAGTAACTAGTTTATTATAAATAGGACTTTTTACTATTGTATTAGAAATCTTTGGATCATCTTTGGACGCCTATGACGACATAAACTGGCGTTCAACGCCAGTCTTCTGCCCAAATCTGGCGTCCAGCGCCAGAAAAGGATCCAAAACCAGAGTTGAACGCCCAAACTGGCACAGAAACTGGCGTTCAACTCCACAAATGGCCTCTGCACGTGCAACACTTAAGCTCAGCCCAAACACACACCAAGTGGGCCCCGGAAGTGGATTTATGCATCAATTACTTACTCATGTAAACCCTAGTGACTAGTTTATTATAAATAGGACCTCTTACTATTGTATTCCGAATCTTTGGTCTCAGTTTTATTCCATTGTTCATCTTTGGATTACCTTATGATCCTTTGATCACGTTTTAGGGGGCTGGCCATCTCGGCCATGCCTGGACCTTTCACTTATGTATTTTCAACGGTAGAGTTTCTACACTCCATAGATTAAGGTGTGGAGCTCTGCTGTTCCTCAAAGATTAATGCAAAGTACTACTGTTTTCTATTTATCCTTCTTATTTCCGCTTGTTGGGAGGCAACCCAATGTTTATCTAATTCTTATTTTTATTGTTTTTCATGTTTTCTTAGGTTCATGATCATGTAAAGTCACAAAATAAATAGAAAAATTGAAAACGGAATCAAAAAAACAGCAGAAGAAAAATTACACCCTGGAGGAGCATCTGTCTGGCGTTCAGCGCCAGAACAGAGCATGGTTCTGGCGCTGAACGCCC
>NC_029786.2:66417469-66420793 GCF_000816755.2 Arachis ipaensis
ACCCACCCATATGGCCGAACCTTAACCCCCCTTCCTTCCCTATATAAAGACCTCCATTCTTCATCAAATTCACACAACACATCCCTCTACACTCCTCTTGGCCGAAACTACATCTCCATCTCCCTCTCCATATTTCTTCTTCTTCTTCTTCTATTCTTTTGTTTATTGCTCGAGGGCGAGCAATATTCTAAGTTTGGTGTGGTAAAAGCATAGCTTTTTTGTTTTTCCATTACCATTGATGGCATCTAAGACCGGAGAATCCTCTAGAAGAGGGAAGGGGAAGACAAAAGCTTCCACATCCGAGTCATGGGAGATGGAAAAGTGCACTTGCTGGTTAGTTGTATCGAAGTTGTGAATGAAAAACGATTTATTAAGACGTGTGTACAGAGTTTCTGGCGCCGTTGCCTGAGATCACAATTTCGTGCACCAGATACCACTAAAGCTAGTCTTTCCTTTGGGAGTTGGCTAGGACTTGTGGAATCAAGTTGATTCATCCACTTGACTTTCCTCCACTATAGAGGTTAACTAAGTGGTAGCAATGGACAATTTTCATCACAATTGAGGAGGATAATGAGGATAGGACTTCCAATTCTCATAACCTTGCCAAGAGCCTTTCATAGTTATTAGTTTACTTTCAATTCCATTTACATTTCTTGTCTAAAATCTCAAAAACCCCAAATATAACTCATAACCAATAACAAGACACTTTATTGCAATTCCAAAGGAGAATGACCCGAGGTTTAAATACTTCGGTTTATAGATTTTAGGGGTTTGTACTTGTGACAAACAAATTTTTATATGAAAGGATTATTGTTGGTTTGGAAACTATACTTGCAACGAGAATTCATTTGTGAATTCTAAACCACACAAAAGATCTTCTCATCAAGTAGCCATATCCGGACTTGGGCTGGGTAATGTCGGGTTGCAGGTAGCCAACCGATGCATGAGCTCATGACTTGTGTAAGACCAAACATGCGTCATGCTTAGTTGCTACATTTCTTTTTTTGTGTCTGCTTACTTGTATATGTGACTGTTATACTATTATATACTTGTGATTGCATTTGTTTTTGTTATTGATTACTGTTGTAACCTTATAAATGATTAAACTTAGGCTGCTGACCCCCTTAGGTTTTTTGTATATTACCCTACTGGGAACCTTAGGTTCTCACTCCCTTTTTCTCATGTCCACAGATGGGGACCAGCGTGATCTTCTTTGAGTACCCAGTATACGGTAGCTACATGGCCCCTGCAACGGGGAGCGCAGTGTTTTGGGGTAGTCTGCTTACACGCCAACTACTATCTTTTCGATCATCCTTTCTCTCACCCTCTGCTCAGCCAAGAGTTTGGCCCTGACATGCCCTATGATACACTGTTATCCGAGCTTCACCCCGGCAGAGGCCAGTATCCTTTTTTGCCTTATCCTCTAAACATGGCAGAGCCAATATCGGAGTCCCTGATCGTTGACATACCTGAGTATCTACCATGGTTCAACCCCGAAGAGGATCAAATGGTTCCTGATATACTTATGCTCGACACTCCACCACCATTCCATGCAACCGAGCCAGGATTTGATGGGCCAGGGGGTTTCCAAAAGCTCTGGTTTCACACCTTCAATAGAGTATAGCTCAGAGTCGTGGATTGATTAGATGATGGCTGATTTTTACTCTAGTTCTTTTGAGATTGGGGAGGAGGACTCCACAGAGGATGAAGCAGTAGCAACATCACGGGCACGTTAGAATGATTCCCTCACTTGAGCATATTGTGTCAGCAGTTTTCAGATATCCAGCATCAGCAACAGTAACAGTAGTAGTAATGGTAATAGTCTTAATAATATTAGCCTTTGCCCGCGCTCTTGATAGTCTTTTTAGAGGGCTAGCTCTTTTGTATTTATTTAATAAGTAGATCGGATCCCAGACTAGGGTGGCTCTTGTGAGTTGGGGCCTAAAATGAAGTATGTTCGTATTATAATAAGTATTTAAGTATGAAATTTGGTTTTGTAATGAATTAAACCTGCGGGCGTTTCATGTATAATATGATTATGCTTTGCTATGCTTTTCCATTTCTTGTATTAACTGCTTAACTTACAATTATTCCAATATGCTTTTCTGTTTCTTTCATACGCCTCTGGAATAAAAGCTTTAACTAACAAGGCGAGGAAAAAATTAATTCTAACAACAACTGAACTCGTAAACAAATTCTTCTTTGCTTCTGCAGCTTCGCAATAAGCCTTCACACTTGTAGCTGAAAGGGTTGGAAAGAGGGGGTAAGAACTGGGAAGTTCTTAATAGGATCGGGGTTAGAAGTTAAATTCATTTTACGATTATTAGCCATCAGCAACAAGCAACAAAATACATTCAACTTAACAAATAAGGAACACAAAAGTCAAACAATCATAAATTACATACAAAGAACCCATCCATATACATAGAAAACACATCACAGAGAAATATGCATAAACATGTATAATGCATGTTTGTCCTATTTAGGTCATGAGCTCATGTGTCAGTTTACACCTTGCAACTCGACATTACGTAAGAACTAGTCTCAGATATGATTTTCCGTTGTGTCATTCGTGCATACATGTCTATGATTAAGAGTAACATTAGTTCGGGACTACCGACAATCGACGTAAAGTTCGGTGCCATAATATACACACAAGGGAAAAACAGTGATCCTCAGTTCGTGGGCATCCCCAAGATCAACACACAACAGTTTCTGAGTTATTCCCGTAATCAATGATTATCAATTCGTGGGTTATCCTCATAATCAATGATTATTAATTCATGGGTATTTCCGCCTTTAAACATTTGGCACTAAGGCCCAAACAGCAATCATGTTTCATCTGCTCTCATGTGGTAGACAGTATTTTAGAGTATTTTTATCTTTGGTCTCTACTCTCCTGTGACAGAGATCTGCTCTCGTGTGATAGACATCCCTTTAGTTAATATATTCTTCTCTTTTCTGTCCCTTTCTTTCCTATGCCAGAAGTTCTTTAGATTCTTTTAGTCTTCTCTCTCTACTCTACTGTGGCAGAGATCCTTTTAATCTTTTTCTTTCTTTTCTTTTCTTTCTTCTTCTTTTCTTTTTTATTATTCTCTTTTACTTTCTTACATTTCAACAATATAAATTATCTTCGCACTCTTCCCTCGCCTTTTTCTAAATGTGTTATGATAAGAAAATCATAAGATTCTTAACTTTGTCTTTCCAACGCTTTTGGAAAATCTTATTGTTTTATCTTTCTTTCTTATTTAATATAAATAACTTTAATAGAATATAATAATAAAAATATATTAGTTAAATTAATATAAGTAATAATATTGATTA
>NC_029786.2:66420836-66450409 GCF_000816755.2 Arachis ipaensis
TTGTAAGGCTTTATTCTTAAATTTTAGAAATTCTGTTTCAAATATCAAGCTTTTAAATATTTTATTTTTTAATCCAACATTTTATAAAATCACTAATTTAACTTCATATTTCCAACAAAAACCTTGAACTTTTATAAAATATCCATTTCACCCCTGAACTCTTACTTATTACTCAAAATACCAGCAAAATTTATATAATTACTATTTTTAACCCCAATCTTTTATCAAATTATATTTTCATACTCGAAAATAATTTGTGTTAGTGACAAACACTCCTTCTCAAAACTAAAATCTTTTCTTGTGATCTTTCAAAATGTATACTTGATTTTAAATCCGTTTTCGAGCTTTTCGGTTACCAAGTTTTCACAGAGTTCACTTGAACCTTGCAACCACCAAATCTTTATCAAAATTTTCATTAAATCATACTTGAGATCAGCTCCAAATTCATCAATAACAACTCGGTCATGGGCTTTTCTTGTTAACCGAATCATAAAGCTTATTAATCATCAAAATTTCAACAAAAATAAAGCACAATCTCATTCAATTTCAAGCAATAATCATCAAAACATTTGCATTCAAGATTATCTTTAGACTTTAACATAAAACATTTGCATTCAACAATATGAAAGTACTTAAGATTGGGTGGTACTCCTTTCCAAAGCTCATATGGCATTTTCTTTAAAAAATTTTCTAATGATAGTTTGATTCAAAATGTAACAAGCTGTGTTCACAGGTTAAACCCAAAGGAATTTAGAAATTTCATTTTCACAAAGCATAACCCTAGCCATTTCTTGAAGGCTTCGATTTGTCCTTTCAACAACTCTATTTTGTTGAGGTGTTCTAGGATATAAAAAATTATGTGAAATTCCAAATTCATCACAAAATGATTCAAAGTCTTGATTTTCAAAATTCTTTTCCATGATCACTTCTCGTGGAAACAATTTTCAAATATTTTTCATTTTGAATCTTTTTGCATAGAGTTGAAGAAGCAATGAAAGCATTATTTTTAAGAGTCAAGAAAAGAATCCATCCAAACTTAGTATAGTCATCCAACACCACTAAGCCATAGTGCTTACCACCAAGACTTTGAGTCCTTGTAGGACCAAAAAGATCAATATGTAGCATTTTCAATGGTCTTTTGGTTGAGATGTCATCCTTGGATTTGAAAGAATTTTTAGTTTGTTCACCCAATTGACATTCATCACAAGCGATGTCTTTGTCAAATTTTATTTTAGGAAGACCTCTAACCAAATTCTTTTTCACACGCTTAGAAATTTGAAACATGCTTTCATGTCGCAATTTCTTGTGCCATAACCAATTTTAAGATTTCATGGAAGTAAAATAGGCCACATTTTATTCTTTTATTTCCTCTAAAGTTAGTCCATACACATTATTGCATCTTTTAGCTTCAAACAATATTTCACCGATATATTTATTTTTTTTTTTCATACAACACCAAGCATTCCAATTTCTTGAAAATAACTAAATAACATAAATCATATAATTGGCTAATTCCTAGAAGATTATGTTTTAACCCATCAACTCAAAATACATTATCAATGAAAGTTGAGAAATTCTTACCAACTTACCTAAGGCCACAATTTTTTTACCATTGTTACCGAAAGTCACAAAGCCTCCATCGAATTTATCAAGCTTGATGAAGAAATTGGACCTTTCGGTCATGTGTCTAGAGCATCCTGATGGGTGGAAAAATGCCGGTTAAGAATTTTTGATAAAAATAGCGTTGCAAGTACAGCTTTAACTGACGAAATTTCCACTATCAATTTAGAATATGTAACAATTAATAATAAATAACCGGA
The DNA here is from genome assembly GCF_000816755.2 of Arachis ipaensis. NCBI lineage: Eukaryota > Viridiplantae > Streptophyta > Magnoliopsida > Fabales > Fabaceae > Arachis > Arachis ipaensis. The sequence goes on from NC_029786.2 coordinate 66,422,657, forward strand.
AGTAGAATCCCGGGTCATTTCCCAAAGAGTTGACACAAGATGCAAATTATTGGCTAGAATTTTTCTGAATATTTTCTTGAAATTTAGAGCGGAAAAGTAAATAGCTAGGAATTAAAGCAATGAATAAATAACAAGACGTGATATGTATTTAAAATTAAAAGGCCTTGGTCAGGGAAGAGAATTGGAGTTTCTATTCTTGTTGTCTTCCCCAAGTATAATAGTAAATGTTCATTGCTTCCACTTAGTTATCCTCTAGCAATTGAAGGAAAGTCAAGTGGGTATCACTAACTCCAGCTCACAAGTCCTAGTCACTTCATGGGGAAGGACTAGAGTTAGTGAGAAATGAGTTAGCCAGCAATTCCCAATTACAGATCAATACTTGAGTATCACAACTCAAGGGACCCCAATTAATCAACTCCCAAGCCAAGTTGGAAGATCTAATCCATTAACATGAATGCCATTTTCATAAACACATAATAGAAGTAAATAAAAGACATGATAATTATGATAAATTATTTAGATTAAAATTAACACTAATAATAAATAACGACGATCAAACAAGAAATAAAGATAAACATAAAAATAATTCAATGCATTAATAAAAATAAAAAATGAGAAGATCCAAATATGAATTCAAAGCAATCAAGTGTAAAAGAGTAATAGGGATATGATGAGCGGATAATTTATACCCTTTTTGGCATTGTTTTTACATAGTTTTTAGTATGTTTTAGTTACTTTTTATAATATTTTTATTAGTTTTTATTCAAAAATCACATTTCTGGACTTTACTATGAGTTTGTGTATTTTTTTATGATTTCAGGTATTTTCTGGCTGAAATTGAGGGACCTGAGCAAAAATCCGATTCAGAGGCTGAAAAAGGACTGCAGATGCTGTTGGATTCTGATTCTCTTGCACTCGAAATGGATTTTTTAGAGCTACAGAAGCCCAATTGGCGCGCTATGAATTGAGTTGGAAAGTAGACATTCTGGGCTTTCTAGAAATATATAATAGTCTATACTTTGCCCGAGATTTGATGGCCCAAACGGGTGTTCAAAGGCAGCCTAAAACTTTCTAGCGTAAAACGCCAGAACTGGCACCAAAACTGGAGTTAAACGCCCAAACTGGCATCCAAGCTGGCATTTAACTCCAAGAATAGCCTATGCACGTGAAAGCTTCAATGCTCAGCCCAAGCACACACCAAGTGGGCTCCGGAAGTGGATTTTTGCACTATCTGCACTCATTTTCTGTGAACCTAGGTTACTAATCTAGTATAAAAACTACTTTTAGAGATTTATTTTATATCTTTTGATCATCTTTGATCTTTTGATCATCTTATGTAACTTTTTACATCTGAAAACCTCTTTGGAGAGGCTGGCCTCACGGCCATGCCTAGACCTTTTTCACTTATGTATTTCCTACGGTGGAGTTTCTATACCCCGTAGATTAAGGTGGGGAGCTATACTGTTCTTCATGAATTAATGCAATTACTATTGTTCTCTATTCAATCACGCTTGATTCTATTTCTAAGATACTCACTCGTACTTCAATCTGGAGAATGATATGATCTGTGACACTCATCATTATTCTCAATTCTATGAACGCGTGCCTGACAACCACTTCCGTTCTATCTGAGCTCAACGTAGTCATTGGGCAACAGCTTGAGTGCGTATCTCTTGGGTATCTAATACACGGACCGAGTCCGTGATATTAGTATCTTCGTGGTATAGGCTAGAACCAATTGGCAGCCATTCCTGAGATCCAGAAAGTCTAAACCTTGTCTGTGGTATTCCGAGTAGGATCTGGGAAGGGATGACTGTGACGAGCTTCAAACTTGCGAATGTTGGGCGCAGTGACAATGTGCAAAAGGACAAGGGTCCTATTCCGACGCTAGCGGGAACTGACAGATGATTAGCCGTGCGGTAGCTGTACTTGGTATTTTTCATCCGAGACGAGAAATCCGACAGTTGACTAGCCGTGCAGAGATCGTACCTGGTATTTTTCATCCGAGAGGATCATACAACTTGCCATGGAAGGGAGCACGCATGATTGGAAAAATACAATAGGAAAGCAGAGGTTCAGAAGCAACAAAGCATCTCCAAACGCTTATCTAAAATTCCAACCAATGAATTACATAAGTATCTCTATTTTATTTTAGGTTTTATTTATCTTTTAATTGTCAAAACCTCATAACCATTTGAATCCGCCTGACTGAGATTTACAAGATGACCATAGCTTGCTTCAAGCCGACAATCTTCGTGGGATCGACCCTTACTCACGTAAGGTTTATTACTTGGACGACCCAGTGCACTTGCTGGTTAGTTGTGCGGAGTTGTGAAAAGTGTGAATCACAATTTCATCCACCAAGTTTTTGGCGCCGTTGCCGGGGATTGTTTGAGTTTGGACAACTGACGGTTCATCTTGTTGCTTAGATTGGGTAATTTTATTTTATGTTTAAGCTTTTTATTTTTATTTTCACAAAAAAAAAAAACATAAAAATTTTAGTTTTTTAAAAAAATTCAAAAAAAATATTTTTCAGAGTTTTTAAGAACGAATTCTAGAGTTTCATGAGATATGTTGAAGCCTGGCTAGCTGTTAAGCCATGTCTAATCTTTTGGACCGAGGTTTTCACTTTTCATTATAGAAAGGACATGTCTGTAATTGTTCTGCTAAAGCTTAGCTGGCCATTTGGCCATGTCTAATTCTATTGGACCGAAGCTTTAAACTAACATTGCACGAATCTTGGAATTCTTATTAAAAATTTTGAATTTCTTTATTTTCTTTTTCCAAAATAATTTTCGAAAAATATAAAAAAATTTAATAAAATCATAAAACCAAAAAAATTTTGTGTTTCTTGTTTGAGTCTTGTGTCAGATTTTAAGTTTGGTGTCAATTGCATCTTTTTAATTTTCTTAAAATTTTCGAAAATTCATTATCTGTTCTTCATTGATCTTCAAGTTGTTCTTGATGATTTTCCTTGTTTGATCTTTAATTTTTCTTGTTTTGTGTCTTTTCTTGTTTTTCATATGTATTTTCAAATTATTAGTGTCTAAACATTAAAAATTTTTAAGTTTGGTGTCTTGCATGTCTTTCTTTTCTTAAAAATTTTCAAAAATATGTTCTTGATGTTCATCATGATCTTCAAAGTGTTCTTGGTGTTCATCTTGACATTCAAAGTGTTCTTGCATGCATTATTTGTTTTGATCTTAAATTTTTATGTCTTCTGTCTTTTTGTTGTTTTTCTCTTTCCTCACTAATTCAAAAAATTCAAAAATAATATCTTTCCCTTATTTCACTCATAAATTTCGAAATTTTGGGTTGACTTATCAAAAATTTTTAAAATTTAGTTGTTTCTTGTTAGTCAAGGCAAAATTTCAATTTAAAAATCCTATCTTTTCAAATCTTTTTCAAAATCAAATCTTTTTCATTTTTCCTTCATGTTTTTCGAAAATCCTCCAAAATTAATTTCCAAAATCCTTTTTCTTATTTTTATTTCATATTTTCGAAATTATTACTAACAATTAATGTTTTGAGTAAAAAAAATTTCAAGTTGTTGCTTGCCTATTAAGAAAGGATCAATCATTAAATTCTAGAATCATATCTTTTAGTTTCTTGTTAGTCAAGTAATCAACTTTAATTTCAAAAATAAAATCTTTTTAATTTCCTTTTCAAATCTTTTTCAAAATGAATTTCAATCATATCTTTTTGAAAATTTAATTTCAAAATCCTTTTCTAACTTCTTATCTTTTCAAAATTGATTTTCAAATCTTTTTTCAATTAACTACTTGATTTTTTTATTTGATTTTAAAAGTTTACTAATTCTTACTTTTCTCTCTCTCTCTAATTTTCGAAAAGCCCTCACCACTTTTTCAAAATTCTTTTTAATTAACTAATTGTTTTAAATTCTAATTTTATTTTATTTCTTTTCTTAAATTTTGAATTCTAAGTTATAATTAAAATAAAAAAATAAAAATATTTTTCTTTTGTCTTAATTAAAATTCGAATAACTCTCTCTCTCATCTCTTTCTATTTATTTTATTTAATTACTAACACTTCTCTTTTTCTTAAAATTCGAACCCTCTCCCTCTCTCTGTGTTCGAATTATCTTTATTCTCTCTCTACCTCATTCTTCTATTCTCCAATCTTCTACTCACATAAAGGAATCTCTATACTGTGACATAGAGGATTCCTCTTCTTTTCTATTATCTTCTTTTTCATATGAGCAAGAACAAGGATAAGAACATTCTTGTTAAAGCTGATCCTGAACCTGAAAGGACTCTGAAGAGGAAGCTAAGAGAAGCTAAAGCACAAAACTCTGGAGAGGGCCTTACAAAAATTTTCAAAAAAGAAGTAGAGATGGCAGCCAAAAATAACAACAATGGTGGAGATGCAAGGAAGATGCTTGGTGACTTTACTGCACCATCTTCTGACTTCTACGAAAGAAGCATCTCAATTCCTGCAATTGGAGCAAACAACTTTGAGCTTAAGCCTCAATTAGTTTCTCTAATGCAATAGAATTGCAAGTTTCATGGACTTCCATTGGAAGATCCTCATCAGTTCTTAGCTGAATTCTTGCAAATTTGTGACACTGTTAAGACTAATGGGGTTAATCCTAAGGTCTACAGACTTATGCTTTTCCCCTTTGCTGTAAGAGACAGAGTTGTGATATGGTTGGACTCACAACCTAAAGAAAGCCTGAACTCTTGGGAAAAGTTGGTCAATGCTTTCTTGGCCAAATTCTTTCCACCTCAAAAGTTGAGCAAGCTTAGAGTGGAAGTCCAAACCTTCAGACAGAAGAAAGGTGAATCCCTTTATGAAGCTTGGGAAAGATACAAGCAATTGATCAGAAGGTGTCCTTCTGACATGCTTTCAGAATGGAGCATCTTATGTATATTCTATGATGGTCTGTCTGAATTATCCAAGATGTCCTTGGATCACTCTGCTGGTGGATCCCTTCATCTGAAGAAGACTCCTGCAGAAGCCCAGAAACTCATTGAAATGGTTGCAAATAACCAGTTCATGCACACTTCTGAAAGAAATCCTGTGAATAATGGGATGACTCAGAAGAAAGGAGTTCTTGAGATTGATACACTGAATGCAATATTGGCTCTGAATAAAATATTGACCCAGCAAGTCAATATGATTTCTCAAAATCTGACTGGAATGCAAGCTGCATCCAACAGTACTAAAGAAGCCTCCTCTGAAGGAGAAGCTTATGACCCTGAGAATCCTGCAATGGAAGAGGTGAATTACATGGGAGAATTCTATGGAAACACCTATAATCCTTCATGGAGGAATCATCCTAATTTCTCATGGAAGGATCAACAGAAGCCTAATCAAGGCTTCAATAATAATAATGGTGGGAGAAATAGGTTTGGCAATAGCAAACCTTTTCCATCATCTTCTGAGCAACAGACAGAGAATTCTAAGCAGAGCCTCTCTGAGTTTGTAACCATAGTCTCTGATCTATTGGTGCACGAAATTGTGATCTCAACGACGCTAAAAACTTGGTACGCACGATTATAATCTTAACTCCTTTTCACAACTCCGCACAACTAACCAGCAAGTGCACTGGGTCGTCCAAGTAATAAACCTTACGTGAGTAAGGGTCGATCCCACGGAGATTGTCAGCTTGAAACAAGCTATGGTCATCTTGTAAATCTCAGTCAGGCAGATTCAAATGGTTATGGGATTTTGATAATTAAAATATAATTAAAACAGAAAATAAGATAGAGATACTTATGTAATTCATTGGTAGAAATTTCAGATAAGCGTATGGAGATGCTTTATTCTTTCTGAACCTCTGCTTTCCTAATGCTTCCATTCAATCATTCATACTCCTTTCCATGGCAAGCTGTATGTTGGGCATCACCGTTGTCAATGGCTACTTCCCATCCTCTCAGTGAAAATGGTCCAAATGAGCTGTCACCGCACGGCTAATCATTTGTCGGTTCTCACTCATGTTGGAATAGGATCCATTGATCCTTTTGCGTCTGTCACTATGCCCAACACTTGCGAGTTTGAAGCTCGTCACAGTCATCCCTTTCCAGATTCTACTCGGAATACCATAGACAAGGTTTAGACTTTCCGGATCTCAGGGATGGCCGCCAATAATTCTAGCCTATACCACGAAGACTCTGATCATGAACCAGGAGGCTAAGAGATACACGCCCAATCCAAGGTAGAACGGAAGTGGTTGTCAGGCACGCGTTCATAGGTTGAGAATAGTGATGAGTGTCACGGATCATCATATTCATCATGTTGAGGTGCAAGCGAATATCTTAGAAGAGGAATAAGCTCAAATTGAATAAGAAAACAATACTACTTTGCATTAATTCATGAGGAACAGCAGAGCTCCACACCTTAATCTATGGGGTGTAGAAATTCCACCGTTGAAAATTACATAAGTGAAAGTGGTCCAGGCATGGCCGAATGGCCAGCCCCCCCTAAACGTGATCAATGATCAAAAGTGATACAAAGATAGTCTCAAAAATGATCAAAAGATGTGAAATAAATCACTTTAAGTAGTTTTTATACTAAACTAGTAGCTAGGGTTACAGAAAATAAGTAAATGATGCAGAAATCCACTTCCGAGCCCACTTGGTGTGGTATTGGGCTGAACATTGAGCTTCCATGTGTAGAGACTCTTTTTGGAGTTAAACGCCAGGTTATAGCCTGTTTCTGGCGTTTAACTCTGATTTGCAACTTGTTTCTGGCCTTTAACTCCAGAATAGGGCAGGAAGTTGGCGTTTGAACGCCAGTTTGCATCGTCAAAACTCGGGCAAAGAATGGACTATTATTATATATTTCTGGAAAGACCTGGATGTCCACTTTCCAACGCAATTGAGAATGTGCCAATTACGTTTCTGTAGCTCTAGAAAATCCATTTCAAGTGCAGAGAGGTCAGAATCCAACAACATCTGTAGTCCTTCTTCAGCCTCTGAATCAGATTTTTGCTCAAGTCCCTCAATTTCAGCCAGAAATTACCTGAAATCACAGAAAAACTCATAGTAAAGTCCAGAAATGTGATTTTTATTTAAAAACTAATAAAAAATACTAAAAACTAACTAAATCATACTAAAAACTACCTAAAAACAATGCCAAAAAGCGTATAAATTATCCGCTCATCATCTATCTAAGACCACTCTTAGTTTCATAACTGAAACAAGGTCTTCCATTAGAAATTTGGAGGCACAAGTGGGTCAATGATGAGCGGATAATTTATACCCTTTTTGGCATTGTTTTTACATAGTTTTTAGTAAATTTTTGTTACTTTTTATTATATTTTTATTAGTTTTTATTCAAAAATTACATTTCTGGACTTTACTATGAGTTTGTGTGTTTTTCTGTGATTTCAGGTATTTTCTGGCTGAAATTGAGGGACCTGAGCAAAAATCTGATTCAAAGGCTGAAAAAGGACTGCAAATGCTATTGGATTCTGACCTCCCTGCACTCGAAGTGAATTTTCTGGAGCTACAGAAGCTCAATTGGCGTGCTCTCAATTGCTTTGGAAAGTAGACATCCTGGGCTTTCTAGTAATATATAATAGTCCATACTTTTCTCGAGATTTGATGGCCCAAACTGGCGTTCAAAGTTAGCCTAAAACATCTTGGCGTAAAACGCCCAAACTGGCACCAGAATTGGAGTTAAACGCCCAAACTGGCACCAGAGATGGCGTTTAACTCCAGGAATAGCCTATGCACGAAAAATCTTCAATGCTCAGCCCAAGTAAATACCAAGTGGGCCCCAGAAGTAGATTTCTGCACTATCTGCACTTAGTTATTCATCTTCTGTAACCCTAGGTTACTAGTTTAGTATAAAAACTACTTTTAGAGATTTATTTTACATCTTTGATAAGTTTTATGCTATCATAGACTATTGTACACGTTTGCAGGCTGGTCATTTGGCCATGCCTAGACCTTTCACTTATGTATTTTCTATGATGGAGTTTCTACACCCCATAGATTAAGGTGTAGAGCTCTGCTGTTCTTCATGAATTAATGCAATTACTACTGTTTTCTATTCAATTCACGATTGCTTCTTCTCCAAGATATACTCTCGTACTTAATTCAATTAAGTCAGAATGAAGGGGTGACCCGTGACAATCACCCAATCTTCGTTACTCGCTTAGCCAAGGTCGCGTGCCTGACAACCACAAAGCGATCTACATGATGTTCAACGTAGTCATTGGACGACAGTTGGAGTATACTCTCTTGGATATCTAATACACGGACCAAATCTGTGAGATTAGTATCTTCGTGGTATAGGCTAGAATTATTGGCAGCTATTCCTGGGATCTGGAAAGTCTAAACCTTGTCTGTGGTATTCCGAGTAGGATCTGGGAAGGGATGACTGTGACGAGCTTTAAACCTGCGAATGTTGGGTGCAGTGACAGTGTACAAAAGGACAATGGTCCTATTCCGATGCTAGCGGGAACCGACAGATGATTAGCCGTGCGGTGACAGCGCATATGGATTTGTTTTCATCCGAGAGGATCATACAGCTTACCATGGAAGGAGGTAACGCATGGTTGGAAGAAGGCAATAGGAAAGCAGAGGTTCTGAAGCAACAAAGAATCTCCAGACGCTTATCTGAAATTTCCACCAATGAATTACATAAGTAACTTTATATTATTTTATATTTTATTTATATTTTAATTATGAAAACCCCATAACCATTTGAATCTGCCTGACTGAGATTTACAAGGATGACCATAGCTTGCTTCAAGCCGACAATCTCTGTGGGATCGACCTTTACTCACGTAAGGTATTACTTGGATGACCCAGTGCACTTGCTGGTTATTTACGCGGAGTTGTGGAGACGTGTTGAGATCACGTTACGCGCACCAAGTTTTTAGCGCCGTTTAAATAGTAACAAACAATTCACGTACCATGTTTTTGGCGCCGTTGCCGGAGATTGTTCGAGTTTGGACAACTGACGATTCATCTTGTTGCTCAGATTAGTTTCATCATGATCTGTTGAAGCCTGGCTGGCTATCAAGCCATGTCTAATTTTTTTGGACCGAGGCTTCCACTTATCATTGTAGGAGCCTTTTGATTCCCATCAATTTGAATGTTGTACGTAATGTTCTGCTGAAGCTTGGCTGGCCATTGGCCATGTCTAACTTTTTGGACCGAAGCTTTAGACTAACATTGCATGATTCTTGGAATTCCTATTAAAAATTTTGAATTTATTTATTTTTCTTTTTCCAAATAAATTTTTGAAAAATACAAAATAATTAATAAAATCATAAAACAAAAAATTTTATGTTTCTTGTTTGAGTCATGTGTCATATTTTATGTTTGGTGTTAATTGCATATTTTTAATTTTCACTAAAATTTTTGAAAACACATGCATGGAGTTCTTCATAATCTTCAAGTTGTTCTTGATGAATTTCTTTGTTTGATCTTTAAATTTTTCTTGTTTGGTGTCTTTTCATATTTTTCATATGCATTTTTGAATTATTAGTGTCTATAGTTTAAAAAATTTTTAAATTTGGTGTCTTGCATGTCTTTCTTTTCTTAAAAACTTTCAAAATTATGTTCTTGATGTTCATCATGATCTCCAAAGTGTTCTTGGTGTTCATCTTAACATTCAAAGTGTTCTTGCATGCATTATTAGTTTTGATATTAAATTTTCATGTTTTGAGTCATTCTGGTGTTTTTCTCTCTTCTCATTAAAAATTCAAAAATAAAAAAATATCTTTCCCTTATTTTACTCATAATTTTCAAAATTTTGAATTGATTCAGTAAAAAAGTTTTAAAATTTAGTTGTTCCTTGTTAGTCAAGTCAAAATTTCAATTTAAAAACTTTATTTTTTCAAATCTTCTTCAAAAATCAAATCTTTTTCATTTTTTTTATTTTCGAAAACTTTAAAAATTTGATTTTCAAAATCTTTTTCTTACTTTTACTTCAAAATTAATGTTAACAATTAAAATTTTGATTCAAAAATTTTCAAGTTGTTACTTGCCTATTAAGAAAGGATCAATCTTTAAATTCTCGAATCATATCTTTTAATTTCTTATTAGTCAAGTAGTCAACTTTAATTTAAAAAAATCAAATCTTTTTAATTTCCTTTTCAAATCTTTTTCAAAATGATTTTCAATCATACCTTTTTCAAAATTTAATTGCAAAATCTTTTTCTAACTTCTCATCTTTTCAAAATTGATTTTCAAATCTTTTTCAATTAACTACTTGACTTTTTTGTTTGATTTTAAAATTTTTTTATTTCAATCATATCTTTTTCAAAACCACCCAACTACTTTTCTCTCTCCAATTTTCGAAAATCACTAACCACTTTTTCAAAAATATTTTTAATTAATTAATTATTTAGTTTTCAAATTTTATTTTATCTCTTCTCTTAAATTTCGAATACTAACTAATAATTAAAATAAAAACAAAAATATTTTCCTTTTATTTTAATTTAAAATTCGAATTCTCTCTCTCATCTCTTTCTATTTATTTATTTATTTACCAACACTTCTCTTCTTCTTATAATTCAAACCCTCTCTCCCTCTCTGTGTTCGAATTCCTCATCTTCTCTCTTCTTCATTCTACTCTTCTATTCTTCTACTCACATAAAGGAATCTCTATACTGTGACATAGAAGATTCCTATTCTTTTCTGTTCTCTTCTTTTTCATATGAACAGGAGAAAGAACAAGAACATTCTTGTTGAAGTTGATCCAGAACCTGAAAGGACTCTAAAGAGGAAGCTAAGAGAAGCTAAAGCACAATACTCTGGAGAGGACCTGACAGAATTTTTTGAAAAAGAAGAAGAGATGGCCGAACCCAATAACAATGGTGGTGATGCAAGGAAGATGCTTGGTGACTTTATTGCACCCTCTTCTGACTTTTGTGGAAGGAGCATCTCAATTCCTGCAATTGGAGCAAACAACTTTGAGCTTAAACCTCAATTAGTTTCTCTAATGCAACAGAATTGCAAGTTTCATGGACTTCCATTGGAAGATCCTCATCAGTTCTTAGCTGAATTCTTGCAAATCTGTGACACTGTTAAGGCCAATGGGATTAATCCTGAGGTCTACAAACCTATGCTTTTTCCCTTTGCTGTAAGAGACAGAGCTAGGACGTGGTTGGACTCACAACCTAAAGATAGCCTAAACTCTTGGAAAAAGTTGGTCAATGCTTTCTTGGCAAAATTATTTCCACCTTAAAAGTTGATCAAGCTTAGAGTGGAAGTCCAAACCTTCAGACAGAAGGAAGGTGAATGCCTCTATGAAGCTTGGGAAAGATACAAGCAATTGATCAGAAGGTGTCCTTCTGACATGTTTTCAGAATGGAGCATCATATGTATATTCTATGATGGTCTCTCTGAATTGTCCAAGATGTCATTGGACCACTCTGCTGGAGGATCTCTTCATCTGAAGAAGATGCCTGCAGAAGCCCAGGAACTCATTGAAATGGTTGCAAATAACCAGTTCATGTATGCTTCTGAAAGGAATCCTATGAATAATGGGACAACTCAGAAGAAAGGAGTTCTTGAGATTGATACTCTGAATGCAATATTGGCTCATAATAAAATATTGACTCAGCAAGTCAATATGATTTCTCAGAGTCTGTCTGGAATGCAAGCTGCACTAGGCAGTACTAAGGAGGCTTCCTCTGAAGAAGAAGCCTATGACCCTGAGAATCCTACAATGGCAGAGGTGAATTACATGGGAGAATCCTATGGAAACACCTATAATCCTTCATGGAGGAATCATCCAAATTTCTCATGGAAGGATCAACAGAAGCCTAATCAAGGCTTCAGTAATAATAATGGTGGAAGAAACAGGTTTGGCAATAGCAAACCTTTTCCATCATCTTCTCAGTAACAGACAAAGAATTCTAAGCAGAGCCACTTTGACTTAGCAACTGTAGTCTCTGATCTATCTAAGACCACTCTCAGTTTCATGATTGAAGCAACGTCCTCCATTTGAAATTTGGAGGCACAAGTGGGTCAGATGAGTAAGAAAGTTATTGAACTCCCTCCCAGTACTCTCCCAAGCAATATAGAAGAAAATACAAAAAGAGAGTTGATGAGCGGATAATTTATACGCTTTTTGGCATTGTTTTTAGGTAGTTTTTAGTATGTTTTAGTTACTTTTTATTACATTTTTATTAGTTTTTAAATAAAAATCACATTTCTGGACTTTACTATGAGTTTGTGTATTTTTTTGTAATTTTAGATATTTTCTGGCTGAAATTGAGGGACCTGAGCAAAAATCTGATTCAGAGGCTGAAAAAGGACTGCAGATGCTGTTGGATTCTGACCTCTCTGCACTCGAAGTGGATTTTCTGGAGCTACCGTAGCCCAATTGGCGCGCTCTCAATTGCGTTGGAAAGTAGACATTCTGGGCTTTCCATCAATATAATAGTCCATACTTTGCCCGAGATTTGATGTCTCACATCGGCGTTCAAAGGTGGTGTTTAACTCCAGGAACAGCCTATGCACGAAAAAGCTTCAATGCTCAGCCCAAGCACACACCAAGTGGGCCCCATAAGTGGATTTCTGCATCATTTACTTATTTCTGAAAACCCTAGGCTACTAGTTCATTATAAATAGGACCTTTTACTATTGTATTTTCATCTTTAGATCATTTTTGAGACTATCTTTGTATTACTTTTGATCTCTTGATCACATTTAGGGAGGCTGGCCATTCGGCCATGCCTAGACCCTCTTTTTTACTTATGTATTTTCAACGGTAGAGTTTCTACACCCCATAGATTAAGGTGTGGAGCTCTGCTGTTCTTCATGAATTAATGCAATTACTACTGTTCTTCTATTCAATTCACGCCTACTTCTTATTCTAAGATATTCACTCGCACTTCAACCTGATGAATGTGATGATCCATGACACTAATCATCATTCTCACTTATGAACGCGTGCCTGGTGCACGAAATCGTGATTGTTCATTCCTTGGTAATGGCGCCAAAAACTTAATACGCACATTTATAATCTTAGTTCTTTTTCACAATTTCGCACAACTAACTAGCAAGTGCACTGGGTCATCCAAGTAATAAACCTTACGTGAGTAAGGGTCGATCCGACGGAGATTGTCGGCTTGAAGCAAGCTATGGTCATCTTGCAAATCTCAGTCAGGCGGATTCAAATGGTTATGGTGAATTGATAGTTAAAATATAATTAAAATATAAAATAGGATAGAGATACTTATGCAATTAATTGGTGAGAGTTTCAGATAAGCATATGGAGATGCTTTTGTTCCTTCTGAACCTCTGCTTTTCTACGGCTTTCATCCAATCACTCATACTCCTTTCCATGGCAAGCTATATGTTGGGAATCACCGTTGTCAATGGCTACATCCCCTCCTCTCAGTGAAAATGGTCCAAATGCGCTGTCACTGCATGACTAATCATCTGTCGGTTCTCGATCATGCTGGAATAGGATCCAGTGATCCTTTTGCGTCTGTCACTACGCCCAGCACTTGTGAGTTTGAAGCTCGTCACAGCCATCCCTTCCTAGATCCTACTCGGAATATCACAGACAAGGTTTAGACTTTCCGGATCTCAAGAATGGCCGCCACTAATTCTAGCCTATACCACGAAGACTCTGATCGTAAATCAGGAGGCTAAGAGATATGCATTCAAGCTTGCTTTCATGTAGAACAGAAGTGTTTGTCAGGCACGCGTTCATAAGTGAGAATGGTGATGAGCGTCACATAATCATCACATTTATCATGTTCTTGTGTGCGAATGAATATCTTAGAGAAGAAATAGGCTTGAGTTGAATAGAAAAACAATAGTACTTTGCATTAATTCATGAGGAACAGCAGAGTTCCACACCTTAATCTATGGTGTATAGAAACTCTACCATTGAAAATACATAAGAACAAGGTCTAGGCATGGCCGAATGGCCAGCCTCTCCAAATGGAATATGAATTCAAAAATAGGGAGAAGACTGATCCCTGATCAAGGATGATCAAAAGATGTAAATACCATAGTAAAAAGTCCTATTTATACTAAACTAGTTACTAGGGTTTACAGAGATAAGTAAATGATGCAGAAATCCACTTTCGGGCCCACTTGGTATGTGCTTGGGCTGAGCATTGAAGCTTTCACGTGTAGAGGTCTTCCTTGGAGTTAAACGCCAGTTTGTAACTTGTTTCTGGCGTTTAACTCTGCTTTACAACATGTTTCTGGCGTTTAACGCCAGAATAGGGCAGAAATCTGGCGTTAAACGCCAGTTTGCGTCATCTAAACTCGGAAAAAGTATGGACTATTATATATTGCTGGAAAGTCCTGGATGTCGACTTTGCAACGAAATTGAGAGTGCGCCAATTGGGTTTCTGTAGCTCCAGAAAATCCACTTCGAGTGCAGGGAGGTCAGAATCCAACAGCATCTGCAGTCCTTCTTCAGCCTCTAAATCAGATTTTTGCTCAAGTCCCTCAATTTCAGCCAGAAATTACCTGAAATCACAGAAAAACACACAAACTCATAGTAAAGTCCAGAAATGTGATTTTTATTTAAAAACTAATAAAAATATATTAAAAACTAACTAAATCATACTAAAAACTATGTAAAAAGCAATGCCAAAAGGCGTATAAATTATCCGCTCATCACAACACCAAACTTAAATTGTTGCTTATCCCCAAGCAACTGAAAATCAAATAGGATAAAAAGAAGAGAATATACTATAAATCCTAAAATATCAATGAAACTTAGCTCCAATTAAATGAGCGGGACTAGTAGCTTTTTGCCTCTGAACAGTTTTGGCATCTCACTTTATCCTTTGAAGTTCAGAATGATTGGCATCTATAGGAACTCAGAATTCAGATAGTGTTATTGATTCTCCTAGTTCAGTATGTTGATTCTTGAACACAGCTACTTTATGAGTCTTGGCCGTGGCCCTAAGCACTTTGTTTTCCAGTATTACTACCGGATACATAAATGCCACAGACACATAATTGGGTGAACCTTTTCAGATTGTGACTCAGCTTTGCTAAAGTCCCCAATTAGAGGTCTCCAGGGTTCTTAAGCACACTCTTTTTTTTTTTTGCTTTGGACCTCGACTTTAACCGCTCAGTCTCAAGCTTTTGCCTTGACACCTTCACGCCACAAGCACATGGTTAGAGACAGCTTGGTTTAGCCGCTTAGGCCAGGATTTTATTCCTTTGGGCCCTCCTATCCACTGATGCTCAAAGCCTTGGATCCTTTTTATTACCCTTGCCTTTTGGTTTTAAGGGCTATTGACTTTTTCTGCTTGCCTTTCTTTTTTTCTTTCTCTCTTTCTTTTTTTTTTCTTTTATTTTCGCAAGCCTTGTTATTCACTGCTTTTTCTTGCTTCAAGAATCAATTATATGATTTTTCAGATTATCAAATAACATTTCTCCTTTTTCATTATTCTTCAAGAGCCAATAATTTTAACATTCATAAACAACAAATTCAAAAGACATATGCACTGTTCAAACATTCATTCAAAAAACAAAAAGTATTATCACCACATCAAAAATAATTATACTAATTTCAAGGATGAATTCAAAATTCATGTACTTCTTATTCTTTTGTAATTAAAACATTTTTCATTTAAGAAAGGTGATGGATTCATAGGACATTCATAGCTTTAAGACATAGACACTTAAATACTACTGATCATGTAATATAGACATAAACACAAATAAACATAGAGCATAGTAAACGAAAAACAGAAAAATAAGAACAAGGAGATTAAGGAGCGGGTCCACCTTAGTGAGGGTGGTGTCTTCTTCCTCTTGAAGAACCAATGGTGTTCTTGAGCTCCTCTATGTCTCATCCTTGTCTTTGTTGCTCCTCCCTCATAGCTCTTTAATCTTCTCTAATTTCATGGAGGAGGATGGAATGCTCTTGGTGCTTCACCCTTAGTTGTCCCATGTTGGAACTTAATTCTCCTAGGGAGGTGTTAATTTGCTCCCAATAGTCTTGTGGAGGAAAGTGCATCCCTTGAGGCATCTCAGGGATTTCATGATGAGAAATTTCCTCATGCTCTTGTTGAGGTCCATGAGTGGGCTCTCTTGTTTGCTCCATCCTTTTCTTAGTGATGGGTTTGTGAGATGAATCTCTCCATCTTCCATGACTCAGAGGTGGAAGCTTTTGCCTTCCCTTTCCTCTTTCTAGAGGTTTCTCTGGCCTTAGGTGCCATAAATAGTTATGGAAAAACAAAAAAATGCTTTTACCACACAAAACTTAGAAGGTTTGCTCGTCCTCGAGCAAAAGAAGAAACAAGTGAGTAGAAGAAGAAGAAAATGGAGGAGATAGAGGTGTGTGAATGGTTTGAATTTGAGTGGGTGGGTGTAGGTGGGTTGTATGATGGTTTTGGAGGAGTAATGGAGGTGATTGGTGGAGGTTATTTTAGGGAAGAGTGTTATGGAAAGGTAGGGGAGAGAGAGAGAGATGGGGTAGGTGGAGATCTTGTGGGGTCCACAGATCTAGAGGGGTCAAGGACTTAGCATCCCTGCTCTATTTAGGCGTGCAAAACGCCCTTAGAATGCATGTCTGGCGTTAAATGCCAGCTTGTTGCTTGTTTCTGGCGTTTAACGCTAGCTTTTTTCCCATTCTTGGCGTTAAACGCCAATTCCATGCTATGTTCTGGCGTTAAATGCTAGTCTGGTGTTTGTTTCTGGCGTTTAACGCCAGCTTGATGCTTCTTTCTGGCGTTAAACGCCAGTTTGATGCTTCTTACTGGCGTTTAAACGCCAGTAAGCTCTTCCTCCAGGGTGAGCTATTTTTAATGCTGTTTTTCATTCTGTTTTTGATTTTTCAGTTGTTTTTGTGACTTCACATGATCATCAACCTAAAGAAAATATAAAATAGCAATGGAAAATAAATAGATATAATTAAATAACATTGAGTTGCCTCCCAACAAGTGCTTCTTTAATGTCAATAGCTTTACAGTGAGCTCTCATGGAGCCTCACAGAAAATCAGAGCAATGTTGAGGCCTCTCAATACCAAACTTAGAGTTTGAATGTGGGAGTTTTGTTTGACTCTGTATTGAGAGAAGCTTTTCATGCTTCCTCTCCATGGTTACAGAAGGAGAACCTTGAGTCTTAAATACAAGGTAGCCCTCATTCAACTGAAGGACCAACTCTCCTCTGTCAACATCAATCACAGCTTTGCTGTGGCTAGGAAAGGTCTGCCAAGGATGATGGATTCATCCTCATCCTTCCCAGTGTCTAGGATTATGAAATCAGCAGGGATGTAAAAGGCTTTCAACCTTCACTAGCACGTCCTTTACTAGTCCATAAGTCTGTTTCATGGATTTGTCTGCCATCTCTAGTGAGATTCTTGCAGCTTGTACCTCAAAATTCCCAATTTCTCCATTACAGAGAGGGGCATGCGGTTTATCCCTGACCCCAAGTCACACAAAGTCTTCCCAAAGGTCATGGTGCCTATGGTACAAGGTATGAAGAATTTTTCGGGATCCGGTTTCTTCTGAGGTAATGTCTGCCTCATTAATGAACTCAGTTCATTGGTGAACAAGGGGGGTTCATCCTCCCAAGTCTCAGTACCAAATAAATTGGCATTCAGCTTCATGATAGCTCCTAGATATTTAGCAACATGCTCTTCAATGGTATCTTCATCCTCTTCAGAGGAAGAATATTCATCAGAGCTCATGAATGGCAGAAGAAAGTTCAATAGAATCTCTATGGTCTCTGTATGAGCCTAAGATTCCTTTAATTCCTCAAAGGGGAACTCCTTTCTGTCCAGAGGACGTCCCAAGAGGTCTTCTTCACTGGGATTCGTGTCCTCCTCCTCCTCTGGGCATTCGGCCACACCAAGTAAGGTTATGGTCTTGCACTCTCTCTTGGGATTTTCTTCTGTATTGCTTGGGAGAGTACTGGGAGGAGTTTCAGTAATCTTCTTACTCAGCTGACCCACCTGTGCCTCCAAATTTCTAGTTTAGTACTATTGGATGCAGCTTGCAATCTATTAAGACTATGAGAAATCATATTGACTTGCTGAGTCAATATTTTGTTCTGAGCCAATATGGCATTCAGAGTATCAAATTCAAGAACTCCCTTCTTCTGAGGCGTCCCATTGTTCACAGGATTCCTCTCACAGGTGTACATGAACTAGTTATTTGCAACCATTTCAATGAGTTCCTGAGCTTCTGCAGGGGTTTTCACATGAAGAGATCTTCCTGCAGAATGGTCCAATGACATTTTTGACAACTCAGACAGACCATTATAGAATATACTTATGATGCTCCATTCTGGAAGCATGTCAGTAGGATACCTTTTGATCAGTTGCTTATATCTTTCCCAAGCTTCATAGAGGGATTCTCCTTCCTTCTGTCTGAAGGTTTAGATTTCCACTCTAAGCTTGCTCATCTTTTGTGATGGAAAGAATTTGGCCAGGAAAGCACTGACCAGCTTATCCCAAGAGTTCAGGCTATCCTTAGGTTGTGAATCCAACCATGTTCTAGCTCTGTCTCTTACAACAAAAAGAAAAAGCATAAGCTTGTAGACCTCAGGATCAACTCCATTGGTCTTGACAGTATCACAGATTTGCAGGAATTCAGCTAAAAATTGATGAGGATCTTCCATTGGAAGTCCATGAAACTTGCAATTCTGTTGCATTAGAGAAACCAATTGAGGTTTAAGCTCAAAATTGTTTGCTCCAATTGCAGGAAGTGAGATGCTTCTTCCATAGAAGTTAGAAGAAGGTGCAATAAAGTCACCAAGCATCTTTCTTGCATCTCCACCATTGTTATTAGGTTCGGCCATGTCTCCTTCTTTTTTGAAAATTTCTGTCAGGTCCTCTCCAGAGGGTTGTGTTTTAGCTTCTCTTAGTTTCCTCTTCAGAGTCCTTTCAGGTTCAGGGTCAGCTTCAACAATAATGTTCTTATCCCTGTTCCTGCTCATATGAAAAAGACGAGAACAGAAAAGAAAATATGGAATCCTCTATGTCACAGTATAGAGATTCCTTTATGTGAGTAGAAGAAGAGAAGAATAGAAGAAGGAGAAGATAAGAATTCGAACACAGAGGAGAAGAATAAGTTCGAATTTTTGAATGGAAGAGGGGTGTTAGTGATAATTAAATAAATAGAAAGAAATGAGAGGGGGAAGAATTCGAAAATTAAATAAAATAAATAAAAAAATTTTGTTTTTATTTTGACTATTAGTTATAATTCGAAATTTAAAAAGAAAAATAAAACAAAATTAAATTAGAATTTAAAACAAATAGTTAATTAAAAAGGAATTTTGAAAAAGTGGGAAAAGAAAATATGGAATCCTCTATGTCACAGTATAGAGATTCCTTATGTAAGTATAAGAAGAGAATAATGGAGGAAGGAAAAAATAAGAATCTAAACACAAGGGAGAGGAATGAGTTCGAATTCTTGGGTGAAAGAGGGGTGTTAGTAGATGAATAAATAAACAGAAGGGGATGAGAAATGAGAGAATTCGAAAATTAAATAAATTAAAATAAAAATATTTTTGTTTTTAAATTGAATTTAAAATAAAAATTCGAAAATTTAAAAAGAAAAAGAAAATTAAATCAAATTAAAATTTAAAACAAATAGTTAATTAAAAAGGAATTTTGAAAAAAGAGTTAAGAGTTTTCGAAAATTAGAGAGGAAAAATTAGTTAGGTGGTTTTGAAAAAGATATGATTGAAATAGAAAACTTTTAAAATAAAAAATTCAAGTGGTTAATTGAAAAAGATTTGAAAATCAAATTTGAAAAGATAAGAAGTT
This sequence comes from Arachis ipaensis, assembly GCF_000816755.2. Taxonomy (NCBI): domain Eukaryota; kingdom Viridiplantae; phylum Streptophyta; class Magnoliopsida; order Fabales; family Fabaceae; genus Arachis; species Arachis ipaensis. The sequence continues at coordinate 66,442,344 of NC_029786.2, forward strand.
AGAAAAGATTTTGAAATTAAGTTTTGAAAAAGATATGATTGAAATTGAAAAAGGTATGATTGAATGGTGCACGAAATCGTGATTGTTCATTCCTTGGTAACGGCGCCAAAAACTTAATACGCACGTTCATAATCTTAGTTCTTTTTCACAACTTCACACAACTAACCAGCAAGTGCACTGGGTCGTCCAAGTAATAAACCTTACGTGAGTAAGGGTCAATCCCACGGAGATTGTCGGCTTGAAGCAAGCTATGGTCATCTTGCAAATCTCAGTAAGGCGGATTCAAATGGTTATGGTGAATTGATAGTTAAAATATAATTAAAATATAAAATAGGATAGAGATACTTATGCAATTCATTGGTGAGAGTTTCAGATAAGCGTATGGAGATGCTTTTGTTCCTTCTGAACCTCTGCTTTCCTACTGCTTTCATCCAATCACTCATACTCCTTTCCATGGAAAGCTGTATGTTGGGAATCACCGTTGTCAATGGCTACATCCCGTCCTCTCAGTAAAAATGGTCCAAATGCGCTGTCACCGCATGGCTAATCATCTGTCGGTTCTCGATCATGCTGGAATAGGATCCAGTGATCCTTTTGCGTCTGTCACTACGCCCAGCACTCGTGAGTTTGAAGCTCGTCACAGCCATCCCTTCCCAGATCCTACCCAGAATACCACAGACAAGGTTTAGAATTTCTAGATCTCAAGAATGGCCGCCAATAATTCTAGCCTATACCACGAAGACTCTGATCGTAAATCAGAAGGCTAAGAGATATGCATTCAAGCCTGCTTTTATGTAGAACGGAAGTGTTTGTCAGGCACGCGTTCATAAGTGAGAATGGTGATGAGCGTCACATAATCATCACATTCATCATGTTCTTGTGTGCGAATGAATATCTTAGAGAAGAAATAGGCTTGAGTTGAATAGAAAAACAATAGTACTTTGCATTAATTCATGAGGAACAACAGAGTTCCACACCTTAATCTATGGTGTGTAGAAACTCTACCGTTGAAAATACATAAGAACAAGGTCTAGGCATGGCCGAATGGCCAGTCTCTCCAAATGGCATATGAATTCAAAAATAGGGAGAAGACTGATCCCTGATCAAGGATGATCAAAAGATGTAAATACCATAGTAAAAAGTCCTATTTATACTAAACTAGTTACTAGGGTTTACAGAGATAAGTAAGTGATGCAGAAATCCACTTCCGGGCCCACTTGGTGTGTGCTTGGGCTGAGAATTGAAGCTTTCACGTATAGAGGTCTTCCTTGGAGTTAAGTTTCTGGCGTTTAACTCTGCTTTGCAACTTGTTTCTGGCGTTTAACGCCAGAATAGGGCAGAAAACTGGCGTTAAATGCCGGTTTGCGTCATCTAAACTCAGGCAAAGTATGATCTATTATATATTGCTGGAAAGCCCTAGATGTCTACTTTCCAACTCAATTGAGAGCATGCCAATTGAGTTTCTGTAGCTCCAGAAAATCCACTTTGAGTACAGGGAGGTTAGACTCCAACAACATCTGCAGTCCTTCTTCAGCCTCTGAATCAAATTTTTGCTCAAGTCCCTCAATTTCAGCCAGAAATTACCTGAAATCACAGAAAAACACACAAACTCATAGTAAAGTCCAGCAATGTGATTTTTATTTAAAAACTAATAAAAATATATTAAAAACTAACTAAATCATACTAAAAACTATGTAAAAACAATGCCAAAAAGCGTATAAATTATCCGCTCATCAGTGCCTGACAACCACTTCCGTTCTATCTGCAATAGCTTGAGTGTGTATCTCTTAGCCTCCTGGGTCACGACGCATGGTTGCCTCTCCTGACAACAGAGCCTTCCATTCCGTGAAATCAGAGTCTTCGTGGTATAGGCTAGAATTAATGGCAGCCATTCCTGGGATCTGGAAAGTCTAAACCTTGTCTGTGGTATTCCGAATAGGATCCAGGATCTGGAAAGTCTAAACCTTGTCTGTGGTATTCCGAGTAGGATATGGGAAGGGATGACTGTGTCGAGCTTCAAACCTGCGAATGTGGGGCGTAAGTGATAGTGCGCAAAAGGACAATGGTTCTATTCCGACGCTAGCGGGAACCGACAGATGATTAGCCGTGCGGTGACAGCGCATATGGATTTGTTTTCATCTGAGAGGATCATACAACTTTCTATGGAAGGAGTTAATGCATGGTTGGAGGAAGGCAATAGGAAAGCAGAAGTTCAGAAGCAACAAAGCATCTCCAGACGCTTATCTAAAATTCACACCAATGAATTACATAAGTATCTCTATCTTATTTTATATTTTATTTATATTTTAATTATCAAAACTTCATAACCATTAGAATCTGCCTGACTGAGATTTACAAGGATGAACATAGCTTGCTTCAAGCCAACAATCTCCGTGGGATCGACCCTTACTCACGTAAGGTATTACTTGGACGACCCAGTGCACTTGCTGGTTAGTTGTGCGGAGTTATGAAAAAGAATTGAGATTACAATTGTGCGTACCAAGTTGTTGGCGCCATTGAGATCACAATTTCGTGCACCAAGAGTGCAAGGCCATAAACATGTCCCACACGGCCGAACCTGTAGAGGAGGGAAAGGCAGTGATTTCCAGTGAGGAAGACCTCAATGAACATCCACTGGCCTCCAAGGAGTTCCCTAATGAGGAACTAAAGCAATATGAGGCTCATATAGAGACCATAGAGATTCCATTGAACTTACTATTGCCATTCATGAGCTCTGATGAGTATCCTTCCTCTGAAGAGGATGAAGATATTATTAAAGAGCAAGTTGCTCAATATCTAGGAGCAATCATGAAGCTGAATGCCAAGTTATTTGGTAATGAGACTTGGGAGAATGAACCCACATTGCTCATCAATGAACTAAATGATCTGGTTCAACTGAAATTACCTCAGAAGAAACAGGATCCTGGAAAGTTCTTAATACCTTGTACCATAGGCACCATGACCTTTGAGAAGGCTCTGTGTGACATTGGATCAAGTATAAACCTCATGCCACTCTCTGTAATGGAGAAACTAGGGATCTTTGAGGTGCAAGTGATGAGCGGATAATTTATACGCTTTTTGGCATTGTTTTTAGTATGTTTTTAGTAGAATCTAGTTGCTTTTAGGGATGTTTTTATTAGTTTTTATGTTAAATTCACATTTATGGACTTTACTATGAGTTTGTGTGTTTTTTTGTGATTTCAGGTATTTTCTGGCTGAAATTGAGGGACTTGAGCAAAAATCAGATTCAGAGGTAGAAGAAGGACTGCTGATGCTGTTGGATTCTGACCTCCCTGCACTCAAAGTGAATTTTCTGGAGCTATAAAACTCAAAATGGCGCGCTTCAAATTGCGTTGGAAAGTAGACATCCAGGGATTTCCAACAATATATAATAGTCCATACTTTGGCCGAGTTTAGATGACGTAAAAGGGCGTTGAACACTAGTTCTACGCTGCTGTCTGGAGTTAAACGCCAGAAACACGTCACAAGCCAGAGTTGAACGCCAGAAATACGTTACAAACTGGCGTTCAACTCCAAGATTGACCTCTACACGTGTAACATTCAAGCTCAGCCCAAGCACACACCAAGTGGGTCCTGGAAGTGGATTTATGCATCAATTACTTACTTTTGTAAACCCTAGTAACTAGTTTAGTATAAATAGGACATTTTACTATTGTATTAGACATCTTTGATCAGTTTTATGCTATCTTAGACTTTCATGGGGGCTGGCCATTCGGCCATGCCTGAACCTTTCACTTATGTATTTTCAAACGGTAGAGTTTCTACACTCCATAGATTAAGGTGTGGAGCTCTGCTGTTCCTCACGAATTAATGCAAAGTACTACTGTTTTTCTATTCAATTCAACTTATTCCGCTTCTAAGATATTCATTCGCACTTCAACATGAATGTGATGAACGTGACAATCATCATCATTCCCTATGAACGCGTGCCTGACAACCACTTCCGTTCTACCTTAGATTGAATGAGTATCTCTTGGATCTCTTAGTCAGAATCTTCGTGGTATAAGCTAGATTGATGGCGGCATTCATGAGACTCCGGAAAGTCTAAACCTTGTCTGTGGTATTCCGAGTAGGACTCTGGGATTGAATGACTATGACAAACTTTAAACTCGCGAGTGCTGGGCGTAGTGACAGACGCAAAAGGAGGGTGAATCCTATTCCAGTATGATTGAGAACCTCAGATGATTAGCCGTGCCGTGACAGAGCATTTGGACCATTTTCACAAGAGGATGGGATGCAGCCATTGACAACGGTGACGCCTCCAGACGATTAGCCATGCAGTGACAGCGCATTGGACCATTTTCCAGAGAGGATAAAAAGTAGCCATTGACAACGGTAATGTCCTTACATAAAGCCAGCCATGGAAAGGAGTAAGATTGATTGGATGAAGACAGCAGGAAAGCAGAGGTTTGATGCCAAGGCATCTTAGGCTAGTTTCACTAGCATGCAACGTTTGAGTGTAGTTTATGGATCATTATCCTTTTTGGATCAATTATGTCACTCTACTCTTCAAGCAAGCAAGGCCCATCAACAATACCAAATCAAGGCCACAAGAATCATCTAGAATAGTTTATTTTTATTTGATTGTAATTTGCTTTGAATTTCATTTTCATTTTGTAATTTAGGGAGCCTATTTAAAGGCCTTAGTTTCTGCATTTGTGACGGGGGGATTGAAGGGGAATCCAGCCCCTGAGGGGGAACTTTTACACGGAGAACTTTGGATGATTTTCTTTTAGTTTTGTAATTGAATTCAGAGCTATGACTCACTAAACCCCTTTCATTGGGTTAGGGAGCTCTATTGTAATTCAATGAATCAATAATAGTTTTATCTTCTTCTTCAATCTTTTCTCTTGAATTTTGTTAGAAAGCTTCTCGATCTAATTCCATTGGGTAGTTGTCTTGGGAAAGAAACTACCCATAATTGGAATCCTTCGGAACCTTGGGAAAGGAATGGAGGATTCATGCTAGAGAAGCTTTCTCACAGTGAATTGGATTGGGGTTTGGATGGATATTGTGACATGTAATCCTACCAAATTGTGGTTCATGAAACTGTGTGGTATAATCAGTGATCGAGCATCATCTCTTCTTATGAACATTTAAACCAAGGGATTGGGAATTTGTTTGTTTTTAGAGAGGATTGGTGAGCCAAGGGATTGGGATCCAATCATATAAGATTGCCAAGCAAAATTCAATGAATGCATTGGTTGAGGAAGGAATAAAAATGTTTTGATTCGGAGATCTCAATATCTCCTAACACCCAATGAATTCCCCATTTCTGATCTACCACTTTCTCTTTACATTCTGCAATTAAATTCATGCAATCACCCCCATCCCTTTTAATTCCAGCAATTTAGCTTCTCGCTCTTTAATTCATGCAATTTTACATTCCGCAATTCTCATCTAAATCTTGATTCCGCTCAACTAGAACAGACTTCTAATCCGGATTGCTCATTCAACCAATCCTTGTGGGATTCGACCTCACTCTATTGTGAGTTTTTACTTGACGATAACCGGTGCACTTGCCGGAAGGAATTTTGCTGATCGTGCAATTTCCTAAATCGTAGCATAACTAGTTTATGCGCATCAAGTTTATGGCGCCGTTGCCAGGGATTGGTTTTCAATTGACAATTCTCCAATTGGAAGTTAACTAGATTGAGCAATTTTTCTTTTCTTTTGTTAATAGTTTTTGTTTCAGTTTATTACTGCTAATTTCTGCAAATTTTAATTTGTTTTCTTTGCTTATTCACTTGTTAGCATACTAACCACTAGCTGTTTGTGATATTGCCTCACTATGAAATTTCCACTATCTTTGGATGAGTATTGTTTGAGACTGAGCACATTGCAAAAAAGAAAGGAGTATCCATCATCTTTTGGTCAATCAAAATTCATGAGAAACTCTCCACCACCACAGAATGATTCATGTTATTATGCTCATGATGGGTGGGAGTATCAGGAACAGGAAACGGGGTACTTCCCAGAGCCACAAAATGGTCCATGTTTTGGTGAATTTGATCACTACTCAAGTTGTGGCTGGGAAGATCAAAACCAAAGAGATTTCACTTATTCACACCCCATTCATCAAGAGCCATCACTTCTGAATTATCCAACCTCACCTCCTAGTTTTACATATCCAAATTCTTCATCACTTGAGCATTTCTCAGCACAAAATTCCTTCTCAAATTCATACAATTCATTTCACTATCCACAAGACTCATTCCACTACACACAAGAGTCATACCACTACCAACACTCCAACCAAAGACTATATCAGCCCACACAAAACACATACTCCCAGCCACCATATCACAGCCAAGATAATCAACCTCATCAACCTAATCCGAACCAACAATTTCAAGATCAATTAAACAGGATAGAAGGAATGCTTGCAACCATGAGTCAAGACATAACCGATTTGAAAGGCTTTAAGGAAGAAGTGATATCCAACTTACAAAATCAAGGTGCTGCCATTCAAAAGCTAGAAGCACAAATTGGATATCTATCAAAGCAAATCCCTACCCACAATTCTTCTAGTGATACCATGGCAAACCCAAGGGAGGAATCAGAAGAACAAGAAAGGGAGAAAGTCAATCAAGGGAGATCACACTCCAATGAAACAGAGAGTTGCAAAGAGGAAGGGTTCATTGAACCACAAATTCAGGAAGCTTTTGATGAACAGGATACTCCAACTGTCCAACAACAACCAAGTTCTGAGATCAAGGATGTGAAGGCAGTAGAAACAAGCACCAAAATGAGGATTGTGACCGAGAAACAAAGGACCATATCCATGAAGAAGAGAAGGTCGAAGAACAATCCAACTCCTGAGCTAACAAGCAAGTTCACTCAAGCCAATCACAAGGGAAAGCTTGCTGGAAAGAGACATTCACAACAAGGGGCACTAACTAGCTCCCTTATCCACTTGAAGTCATTCCTCTTAACAAACTGGAGGAAGAGGAAGAAAGTCAGGAACAGCATGTCAAGCTAATGACGTTAAAGAAGCGCTTGTTGGGAGGCAACCCAACCTGAGGTAATACCCCTTTGCTGTTTCTTTTATTTCAATAAAAAGGGTGAAGTAGTTTCTGTGCATTGCAAAGAATTAAGTTTGGTGTTTCTCACCAAACAATGAATTCGTGGATCAATAATTCAAAGGGGAATGTGTGACTCTAAGTTTGGTGTTCCACCATAAAGATCAACTGAACACAACAACCTTTGAATTATATGAAAGGAACAACCATTCTAAGCAATCAAAGAAATGCTTAAAATCCTTAGCAGCAACTTCATTCCAAGGAGAACTCAAGGATTCAAAGAACAGAGAAGTAAGTAGGAGACTAAGTTTGGTGTTCACACACCAACTTAAGACTCAGACACTTACCCATACTTAGTTGAGCTAACCACTCAAGTGCTTGAGAAGCAAGCAACTTCATCACTCTTTGCAGGAAAGGAAACAAGGATCTTAAAGCATGAAGCAACAACTAGGAAAAGAAGGAGAAATCAAATTGTTTCCTGACAACAAAGAGAAAATAAGGAATTTCACAAGGTGGTGTTGTTCCTTGACAATTCTTTAAAAAGGGCAAACAAAAGCATGATTGTTCTGGTTTAAACTGTAATTGTTGAATCTTTCTGGAATGTGAAGTTTCTAGTATGTTTGTCTGTTTATTGCTTTGAATAAAGTGAATGCTTAGATGTTTGGATATAACTTCACCTTCTTAAACAAATGCTTGCCATGCTTGTTCTGTTTCCAAAAATAAAAGAAAAGTTTGAACAAAAGTAGTTTGGCTCAATTAGTGACAAATCAAGTAGAATTAAGTGGAGGTATGCATGCTTGATTGTTTAGTCAGATCACTGGAAATTGAGTGTAGAATTATCATTTTTTGTGTAGAAATTGAAAACTGTCTATAGATCTTGATGAATAAATGTCTTTGGCCATGAAAAAGGAAGAAAAAGAAGAAGAAAAAGCCACTGAAAAAGGGCAACCAAAAAGCAAAAAAATTGAGAAAATAAGCTAGGCATCAATGGTTTGAACTTCTGAGACAAATGCCTGTGGTGTT
>NC_029786.2:66450458-66451893 GCF_000816755.2 Arachis ipaensis
CCTCACTCTATTGTGAGTTTTTACTTGACGATAACCGGTGCACTTGCCGGAAGGAATTTTGCCGATCGTGCAATTTCCTAAATCGTAGCATAACTAGTTTATGCGCATCAAGGTTCAGAGGAACGAATGCATCTCTATACGCTTATCTGAAATTCTAACCAATGAATTATATAAGTATTTCTATCCTTATTTTCTATTTATTATTAATATTCGAAAACTCCATAACCTTTTGATATCTGCCTGACTGAGATTTACAAGGTGACCATAGCTTGCTTCAAGCCGACAATCTCCGTGGGATCGACCCTTACTCACGTAAGGTTTATTACTTGGACAACCCAGTGCACTTGCTGGTTAGTTGTATCGAAGTTGTGAATGAAAAACGATTTATTAAGACGTGCGTACAGAGTTTCTGGCGCCGTTGCCTGAGATCGCAATTTCGTGCACCAAGTTTTTGGCGCTGTTGCCGGGGATTGTTCGAGTTTGGACAACTGACGGTTCATCTTGTTGCTCATATTAGGTAATTTTCTTTTTGTTTTATTTTCAAAAATTTTTCAAAAAAAACAACCTTTCAAAAATTTCTCACCTGTTTTCGAAAAAAAAAATATAAATCTTTTCAAAAATATATTTTTCTTCAGAATTTTTAAGAATGAATTCTAGTGTTTCATGATGATTTGTTGAATCCTGGCTGGCTGTAAGCCATGTCTAATCTTTTGGACTGGGGTTTCAACTTATCATCACAAGAGCTTGTTGATTTTCACACACTTAGTTGCTCTATACATGGAAAGTATCAATATCTTCTAAAGCTTGGCTGGCTAGTAAGCCATGCCTAACCCTCAGATTGGAGCTTTAGACTAAGAGTACATGATTCCTGGAATTCATATTAAAGATTTTGGAATCCTTATTTTTCTTTTTCAAATTAATTTTCGAAAAATACCAAAAAAATTAGAAAATCATAAAAAAATCAAAAATATTTTGTGTTTCTTGTTTGAGTCTTGAGTCAATTTTTAAGTTTGGTGTCAATTGCATACTCATCTTGCATTTTTCGAAAATTGCATTCATGCATTGCATTCATCATGATCTTCAAGTTGTTCTTGATAAAACTTCTTGATTGATCTTCATATTATATTGTTTTGTGTTGTATGGTGAATCAAATCTTTTTCATTTTTCTTATTTATTTTCGAAAATTTTAAAAATATTTTTCAAAAATCTTTTTCTTATCTTTATCTTCTAATTTTCGAAAATAACATCATCAATTAATGTTTTGATTCAAAAATTTCAAGTTTGTTAGTTGCTTGTTAAGAAAGATTCAAACTTTGAGTTCTAGAATAATATCTTGTGATTTCTTGTGAATCAAGTCACTAATTGTGATTTTAAAAATCAAACCTTTTTCAAAACTAATTTCAATCATATCTTTTCAAAAATATCTTTTTATCTT
>NC_029786.2:66451972-66452058 GCF_000816755.2 Arachis ipaensis
ATCCAAAAATTTTCATGCATTGCATCATTTTCATGTTTTTCTCTCTCATCATTAAAAATTCAAAAATCAAAAAAATATCTTCCCCT
>NC_029786.2:66452291-66459288 GCF_000816755.2 Arachis ipaensis
TCAAGTCATTAATTGTGATTTTAAAAATCAAATCTTCTAATTTCCTAATTTCAATCATATCTTTTCAAAAATATCTCTTTATCTTATCTTTTTCAAAATTTGATTTTAAAATATCCTTTCTAACTTCTTATCTTCTTATCTTTTCAAAATTGATTTTCAAATTTGTTTCAACTAACTAACTAACTTTTTGTTTGTTTCTTATCTTTTTCAAAACTACCTAACTAACTCTCTCTCTCTCTAATTTTCGAAAATATCTTCCCTCTTTTTCAAAATTTCTTTTTAATTAACTAATTATTTTAAATTTTGATTTTAATTTTCGAAAGATTACTAACTTTTTTCAAAAACTATTTTCGAAAATCACTAACTCTTTTTCAAAAATAATTTTCGAAAATTCTCCTTCTCTCTCATCTCCTTCTATTTATTTATTCATCTACTAACACCTCTCTTCATCCCACATCTCTGCTCTCCTTATCCTTATGTTTCTTTCTTTACATTACATTCTTTTCTTCTTCTACTCACACAGGGGAACCTCTATACCTGTGGTAAAAAGGATCCCTATTATTATTTTTCTGTTCCCTTCTCCTTCATATGAGCAGGAGCAAGGACAAGAATATTCTTGTTGAAGCAGATCCAGAACCTGAAAGGACTCTGAAGAGGAAACTAAGAGAAGCTAAATTACAACAATCCAGCAAGCACCTTTCAGAAATTTTCGAACAAGAAGAGGAGATGGCAGCCAAAAATAATAATAACGCAAGGAGGATGCTTGGTGACTTTACTGCACCTAATTCCAATTTACATGGAAGAAGCATCTCCATTCCTGCCATTGGAGCAAACAATTTTGAGCTTAAACCTCAATTAGTTTCTCTGATGTAGCAGAAATGCAAGTTTCATGGACTTCCATCTGAAGATCCTTTTCAGTTCTTAACTGAATTCTTGCAGATATGTGATACTGTTAAGACTAATGGAGTAGATCCTGAAGTCTACAGGCTCATGTTTTTCCTATCCAATGCATGGATCACTAGGAACCATGATCAAAGTAAGAACCCAAACCCAAAGAATTATATTACAATGGTTTGGGGGAAATACTTAGATTTTAGTCCGGAAAATGTGAGGTTGGTGTTTAACTTTCCTATGATGCAAGGAGATGCACGCCCCTACACTAGAAGGGTCAACTTCAATCAAAGGTTGGACCAAGTCCTCATGGACATATGTGTGGAAGGAGCTCAATAGAAGATTGACTCCAAAGGCAAGCCGGTTCAATTAAGAAGACTGGACCTCAAGCCTGTGGCTAGAAGATGGATGGAGTTCATCCAACGCTCCATCATCCCCACTAGCAACCGATCTGAAGTTACTATGGATCGGGCCATCATGATCCATAGCATCATGATTGGAGAAGAAGTAGAAGTTCATGAAGTCATCTCCTTTGAACTCTACAAAATAGCCAAAAAGCCCTCTCCTGGGGCAAAGCTAGCTTTTCCTCATCTTATTTGCCATCTATGTTACTCAGCTGGAGCTTTCATAGAAGGAGACATTCCCATTGAGGAAGAGAAGCCCATCACTAAGAAAATGATGGAGCAAGCAAGAGAGCCCATTCATGGATCTCAAGAGACGCATGAAGCTCATCACCATGAGATCCCAGAGATGCCTCAAATTCATTTTCCTCCACAAAACTATTGGGAGTAAATCAACACCTCCCTAGGAGAATTAAGTTCCAACATGGGACAATTAAGGGTGGAACATCAAGAGCACTCCATCATCCTTCATGAAATAAGAGAAGATCAAAAAGCAATGAGGGAGGAGCAATAAAGACAAGGAAGAGACATAGAAGAGCTCAAGGACATCATTGGTTCCTCAGGAAGGAAATGCCACCATCACTAAGGTGGACTCATTCCTTGTTCTTACATTCTCTGTTTTTCGTTTTCTCTATGTTAAGTGCTTATCCATGTTTGTGTCTTCATTACATGATCATTAGTATTTAGTAACTTTGTCTTAAAGTTATGAATGTCCTATGAATCCATCACCTCTCTTAAATGAAAACTGTTTTAATTCAAAAGAACAAGAAGTACATGAGTTTTGAATTTATCCTTGAACTTAGTTTAATTATATTGATGTGGTGACAATGCTTCTTGCTTTCTGAATGAATGCTTGAATAGTGCATATGTCTTTTGAAGTTGTTGTTTAAGAATGTTAAATATGTTGGCTCTTGAAAGAATGATGATAAGGAGACATGTTATTTGATAATCTGAAAAATCATAAAAATGACTCTTGAAGCAAGAAAAAGCAGCAAAGAACAAAGCTTGCAGAAAAAAAAATATATAGGCAAAAAAAATAATAAAAAGAAAAGCAAACAGAAAAAGCCAAAAGCTCTTAAAACCAAGAGGCAAGAGCAAAAAGCCAATAACCCTTAAAACCAAAAGGCAAGGGTAAATAAAAAGGATCCCAAGGCTTTGAGCATCAGTGGATAGGAGGGCCTAAAGGAATAAAATCCTGGCCTAAGCGGCTAAACCAAGCTGTCCCTAACCATGTGCTTGTGGCGTGAAGGTGTCAAGTGAAAACCTGAGACTGAGCGGTTAAAGTCAAGGTCCAAAGCAAAAGAAGAGTGTGCTTAAGAACCCTGGACACCTATAATTGGAGACTTTAGCAAAGCTGAGTCACAATCTGAAAAGGTTCACCCAGTTATGTGCCTGTGGCATTTATGTATCCGGTGGTAATACTGGAAAACAAAGTGCTTAGGGCCACGGCCAAGACTCATAAAGTATCTGTGTTCAAGAATCAACATACTGAACTAGGAGAATCAATAACACCATCTGAACTCTGAGTTCCTATAGATGCCAATCATTCTGAACCTCAATGGATAAAGTGAGATTCTAAAACTATTCAAGAGGCAAAAAGCTACAAGTCCCACTCAAGAGAAGCTATAAAGAGAAGAGGAATGGTAGATTAATATGAAATGCAACCTATCTATATGAATGCAACTACATGAAAAATATTTCTACCTACTTAGTTAAAAGTAAACAAATCTTTCAAGAAGAAATATGAACTGGATTTCACTAATTCAAATCATGAAAATGAAGAACAAATAGACTCGCAAGAAGAAAATAGCTCATGAAAGCAGGGAACAAGGAATTGAGCATCGAACCCTCACTGGTAGTGTATACACTCTAATCACTCATGTGTTTAAGGTTCGATTCTCTCAATTCTCTACTAACCTTGCTTTCTAAGGCTTGCTTTTCATCTAACAATCAACAAAAATTTAATGCACAAATACACAAATCAAGAGGTCTTTTAAGGGTTGTAATGGGGTTAGGGTCAAGGTAGGATTGTATTTGGTCAAGTGGACTAAAATCTGAATCCTTAATTAACTTAAACTTTCCACCTAACTTTAGACAATACATGTAATCATAATACCACATCTAACTATCCATTAACCATATTTTCCACATATTCATGCATTCTAATTTCAAGTACAGTACATATGCATTGCTTTCACCACTTACATATTTTCTTTCATTTTCAGAAAATTATAACATACTCAATTCTCAAACCAAATGTTTCCAAATTCAACTTTTCCCATACTTAATTCATAAGCACTCTCACTAGTCTAAGCTAACCAAGGATTCAAATTAAGGACATTATTGTTTTTTGCTTAGAGTTAATGATGTGCTAAAGTAAAGAACAAAGGGGTAAAATAGGCTCAAAATTGGTTTGCAAAGAATAATAAAAAGGGTAAGGCCATATGGGTATGTAAGCTCAGTGAAATAAAGGCCTCAATCATGTAAGTGTATGCATACATCAAATAATAGAAATATAGAATTAAGCGAGACAAAGATCACAATTTTAGAGAGAAAAATACACACTAAAACAGAATATTGGTTGATAAAATGCAACCAATTTAAATAAGCTCAAAAATCTCACAGGTTTTGTGTGTTCGAGCTCTAAACCATGTTCCAGTATAATATTTCTTCAAACAAGTGTAACATTAAATTTTATTCAAATTAGTGAAATGCTCTTAAAAGGTTTCTTGAAAAAGAAAATATTACTTCAACCAAGTGGTAAAATATGCAAAAAATCAAATAAATATGCAATTAAACATGCAGATGCAACAACTAACAAGGAAAATAAACCATTGGTGTTGAGATAGGAGAGTAACTAACCCATGGAGATCGGTATCGACCTCCCCACACTTAAAGGTTGCACCGTCCTCAGTGCATGCTAAGATGTGCAAGTGGACGAGTTGTTCCAACTGGCGCTTTTCCCCAAAGATTGTGCAGATGGACTTGGCTTGTTTTCCCATGTAAACATCTTCCGGTTCCCTTCCGGGTGGCCATCCTGAAAGAAAAAGGGAAGAAAAGTAACCCAGAAATAGAGATAAGAAAATAAATGAAGTATGGGTGGGTTAATGCCAAATGAAAAGGGTCTTATTTACATGGAAGCTTCAACATGTACGTGAGAAAACAATAGAAGCCATGGCATACCAATGGTGCAGAATTTGCAACAATGGGGGAGAGAGTGGGGAAGGAGAGATAATATAAATTCATGTCAATGCAAAAGTAATACAGATATAAAAGATTGGCATTGATTTAAATAATATTACTCAATCAGAATAAAACAAGTCACTAAGCACCTAAAATAATTCAAGAGAAGATGCAACAGTTAAATAAGAAAATTTTAACACCAAAGGAAAAATAATTAATTTAGAAAAAAAATAAAAATATGCACAAAATTGAGATGCAATGAATTAAAAATACAAATAAATTAAGTAAAATAGAATGAAGGTGAAAAGGAATGAGAAGTTAAAAAGATGAAGAGAAAGAAAGTAAGAAAGGAGAAAGAAAGAAATTAGGATTTGGGGAAGAAAAGGTAAGATATTTTGGCTGATCTGGATATTCTGTGCACCGCATGTGACGCGGACGCGTGAGTGACGCGGTCGCGTGGTGCGCAATAAGGTCAGGTGACACGAACGCGTGGGTCACGCGATCGCGTGGCTTCATTTGTGCGATTGGCGCGAGGGCAGCCTCGCGGTCGTGCAACTCTCTGTTTAAATCTCATTTTGCCAAATTATTGGGTGACGCGGTCGCGTGGTTGACGCGATCGCGTGGATGGCCATTTTCTTAAAATGACGCGGCCACGTAGGGCACGCGGTCACGTGGTAGGGCTTGGGCTTCCAGCACGAGTCCAGCCCAATTCCAGCTCAACTTTCGGCCATACACCTTTTTACGTCGATTTACAGGGCCACGCGGTCGCGTGGGTGACACGGACGCATGGGGCCCTTTTTCCACATGACACGGTCGCATGGGGTCAAATTATGCTAAAGGCGCACCTCCAGCCACGCTCTCGCGTGACTTTCTGTTCGTTTTCTTTTCTTCCCATTGCACTGGTGACGCGGACGCGTCAGCGACGCTGCCGCGTCGTGTGCGTGCTTTTTTTTTTTGATGTAGTATGCAGAGTGCAAAATGATATGGATGTTATGAGTAATTCCAGGTTCAATAAAATAAAATAAAATAAAACTCAAAAACAAAAAAAACAGACTAGAATTAAAATTGAAAAAGGGACGATCATACCATGGTGGGTTGTCTCCCACCTAGCACTTTTAGTTAAAGTCCTTAAGTTGGACATTTGGTGAGCTTCCTGTTATAGTGGCTTGTGCTTGAACTCATCCAGGAATCTCCACCAGTGTTTGTAATTCCAATGGCCTCCGGGATCCCAAACTAGGCACGTAAAGCCTTTGAGCAGCTTCAAACAGATTCTTAGGCTCCCGGGGTGTTGGATGTCAGAACAGATTCCAGGATCCCAAACCTGGCTATTGCACCCGTCTTCTTGTTGATCATCATGGTTCCATCCGGGTGACAAGCAATCTGAATTCTCACTAAAGCGGCCAACCAACTTTCTAGACCCATTCAGTTGAGCTTTATACCAACCTTTGCGTTTAAACTTAAAGCTTCCAACCATAATGAACCTTGCAGGGCAATTCTTACCATTGACCATCTTTCTCTTACTCTTAATGCCACAAAGAGCTCTAAGTTGACCATCCGTCTCCAGTAGCCCATATTCAAGTGGGATTAGAAAGCTAAGGGATATGAATTTTACCCACTTGAATGTTGTGAAGGATGATGGAAACTTAGGGGGAGGGGTCTCCAATAACTTTGGCAAGGTGATTTCAAGCTCCACTCCCTTGTGCTCTTTGACAACTTCCACCTCTTTGCAAACTTCTTCAATTTCAACCTCTTCCTCTTGGTAGATTTCTTCCAGTTCAGTCTCTTCTTCACTACTTACCAAAGGCATAGGAGGTTGTGCTTCTTCTTCTTGAATCTCCATCTCTTGATTAACCTCTTCAAAGTCTTTAGCCATGATATGCCTTGGAGGTTGTACACCCTCCTCAACATCAATTTCAAACGTCTCTGGAGGAGGTTCTATGTCTTGACTTTCCCATGGAGGTTCAGCATCTCCCAAGTCTTCAACCACTTCTTCCTCTGCAACTATTATGGCTTCCTCCACTTGTTCCAATACAAAGCCATGTTCCTCATTGTCCACCGAAGTTTCTAGTGTCTCCTTCATGCTTTGCTCTTCTTTTGATTCTCCACATGTAGCCATGGGAGTTCTTTGAGTGCTCAGATATTGGGAGGCTATTATATTTACTAACTCGTCTAAGGTGGCCGCGAAATTTAGCACACTCTTATTCATCCTTTCTTGTCTTTGAAGAATAACACGAAGTCTGTCATCCATTGGAGGTTGGGGTGGATATGAGGATTCATTGGTTGGGAGAGAGGGTTCATAATAGGAAGGTGGTTCATCTTGATAATAATATGGAGATGGTGAATATGGGTTAGGGTCATATGGAGGTGAATGGTGGAAAGGGGCTTGTGAGTATGGTGGTCCAAAGTCATGTTGAGGAAAGGGTTCATAGGCATATGGTGGTGGTTGTTGATAGTCCATTGGAGGTGGTTGTTGCCATGAGGGTTGATCAAATCCTTGTGGCTCCTCCCATCTTTGATTGTTC
>NC_029786.2:66459385-66460280 GCF_000816755.2 Arachis ipaensis
TTTTAAATTTTTGAAATTTGAATTTTGAAATTTGAGATTTGAAATTTGAAAAATTTTTAAAATTGAATTTTGAAAATTTTTAAATATGAATTTTGAAATTTGATTTTTAAATTTTGAATTTTTGAATTTAATAAGGAAAGAGAAAAACAATAAAATGACAACAAACTTAAAAATTTTTAGATCAAAACGAAGAAAACAACTAAGAACAACTTGAAGGTCAAGATGAACACGAAGAACGACTTGAAGATCAAGATGAACACCAAGAAAAAAAATTTTTTGAAAATTTTTTTTATAATTAAATAAAAACCAATAACCTCTTAATTTATGAAAAAAAGAAAAAATAAAAACAAAAATAAAAACAAATAAACAAGCAAAAAGCAAATATTTACAATAACCAATAATAAGGCACACGTTTGCAATTTTCCAGCAACGGCGCCATTTTGAAAGAGCGGAAGATTGATGGTTTAGAGGTTATAGTAAACTCTCGTTGCAAGTATAGTTACTAAACCAAGCAATCAACCTTTCTTACAAACGTTTTGGTTGTCACAAGTAACAAACCCCTTTAAAATTGATAACCGAGTATTTAAACCTCGGGTCGTCTTCTCAAGGAATTGCAGGGAGGTGTTCTTATTATTGGTTATGAGTTTGTAAATTGGGGGGTTTTTAATGTATAAGATAAAAAGCGAGAATAGTAAATGGCGAGAAAGTAAATTGTATTAAATTAAATAGATAATAAAACTCTTGGCAAGGTATGAAAACTGAAAGTCCTATCCTGGTTATCCTTATCAATTGTAATGAGAATTGGATTTTTCTCCCACTTTGTTAACCTCTAACTATGAAGGTAAGTTAAGTGGATGAATTAATTCTGATTCCTCAAGTCCTAGTCTTTCCTTGG
>NC_029786.2:66460682-66472499 GCF_000816755.2 Arachis ipaensis
AGAAAGCAGAAAGCAATCATAATTCTGAAATACCTCAATTAGCACTAATAAAGATATCAAATGTAACATGGAAGAGTTCATAAATTAAATTAGGAAAATAAATAAAAAGAACATTGAATCTGTGATGAAGAAGAAATAATCCTAAATCCTAAAACTAAATCCTAAGAGAGAGGAGAGAACCTCTCTCTCTAAAAACTACATCTACTCCTAAAATTGTGAATTATGAGCTTATCCTTATAAATGGATGCATTCCCCCACTTTATAGCCTCTAATCTGTGTTTTCTGGGCCGAGAACTGGGTCAGAAACAGCCCAGAAATCGCTTGAGAAGAAATCTACCACGCTGGTTTTTGGAACTGCGACGCATCCGCATGGAGCACGTGTTCGCATTGCCTAGCGTCAGGGAAACTATGGCATATTACATATCAAATCGAAGCCCCGGACGTTAGCTTTCCAACGCAACTGAAACCGCATCGTTTGGACCTCTGTAGCTAAAGTTATAGTTGTTTGAGTGCGAAGAGGTCAGGCTGGACAGCTTAGCAATTTCTCCAACTTCTTGTATTCCTTCCACTTTTGCATGCTTCCTTTCCATCCTCTGAGCCATTCCTACCCTGTAATCTCTGAAAGTACTTAACACACATATCAAGTCATCTAATGGTAATAAGAGAGGATTAATATTAGCATATTAAGACCATAGAAAGCATGTTTTCAATCATAGCACAAAATCAGGAAGGAAAATGTAAAACCATGCAAATAGTATGAATAAGTGGGTAAAGAGTTGATAAAATTCACTCAATTGAGTACAAGATAAACCATAAAATAGTGGTTTATCAGGAGAACCACCCCATCTGGATACAAAAAGATCTTTGAGTGATCCATCTTTGGTTCAAACTGCTTTGAGTACTGTCTGACTTGTTTCTTATACTTGTTTCTTAGTTTTGCTTCTCCTATGTTGTAACTCATCCTTATAGTTGATTCTGTATTTTCAGAGATGTCGAAAAACAATGATTCCATGAAGGCCTACAAGAAGGCGAAGAAGGCTGCTGCTGCTCAAAACATCTCGGCCAAAGCGGCCGGAGAGGGATCTTCTCAAGTTCCAGTGAAGCCGCCCGTGCCGAGTTCTCCTGGGCCGAGGAAGGTGATCCCCACTCCTCGAGTTCATCTGACTGATCCTCCACAGACTTCTGTCACTACTTCTGGTGCTCCTCCCAACAAGAAACAAAAAACAATTGAGCCTTTCAACCTTGACGCTCCTGATTTTAATGCAATCGAGTTCGTAGATCAGCAAATCGGTCCCTACGGTGCCCTCGCCATGGATGATGTATCAATCCTTCGCCATCTGGATTTTATGACCTGAAACAGTGTTAAAATGGCATATATAGGGGCTGCCCTGTACCGAACTGCTCAGAATCTTCCTCTCCATGCCACCAAAGAATTTATGGAGGAGGCTAAACAAGAGTCCGATCGGATGAAGGGCTTGCAGGAAGAGCTTGAGGTGAAGGTAGCCAAGTTGGAGAAGGATCTGGAGAACGAAAAGGCGAGTTCCCTTGCTCTGGCGGCTTCTGTGCGGTTGGCCGAGGACACGGCATTGAGGCATAAGGACAGTTATGTTACATCTTACCGGGAGGTGGTGCGTCTGACGGAGGAGCTGGAGTCTGCCCGAGTAGACTATTCTGAGCTTCAAGGTCACCTCATCGGCAGCGTGAATGCTGCCTATGATAACCTAAAAGAGCAAGTTCAAGTTCTTGCTCCTGATGTTGACCTTACTCTCTTTAGCTTGGACAATATTATGAGGGATGGTAAGATTGTCCCTGACGACCAAGATGATAATGATGTTGATCCTCCTCCTGTGCTTTCTGCCAAGGTGCCCGCTTCTACGATTCCTTCGATTGAGGTTGGTCATTCTGTTTCTGATCCGGACTGTCAGATCTTGAACCGGGATGATGGTACCGTGGATGCTGTGCCTCTCCAGGCTCGTCCTCCTTCACCCCAGACTGATGCTGCTAAAAAGTCTTCTAATCTTTAGCTGAGTTTTCTTTGGATATTTGCGTAGTTGGCCCGGCTTGTGGGCTTTAAAACTCTTTATCTTGTATAGTTGAATATTTTGCTGATTGCTGGTACTCCTTTTGGTTGCTTGTTTAGCAACTTTTGTTTTTTAAAAAAACAAAAAGCTTTCAATCTTTTGGGCTTGACCCTAAAGCTTTATAATATTGTATTCTATAGCATGCTTGTTTGCACTTGTCTTAGCACTTTTTGGAAATGTTGGAGCCTTGCTTCTTGGCCTCTTTGGATCGCTTTACACTTGTTGCTTGCAGGTTGACTCCTTTGAAGTCGTGAATGGGCGGGTCTAACTTGTTTCTCAGTTTTCTCGCTTTTGCTTGTATTTCTAGCAATCCATAGCCGATTTCTTTACGTTGGTCCTTGTTTCAGTCATTTTTGCAGTCCTCTTTCTTGGACCTTTGCTAGGTCTCTTTCAGGGACTACTTTGTAGGAGGTCGACTTCTTTATGTCATCCTTTTCTAAGTTATTTTTGTAATCCTCTTTCTTGGACCTTTGTCAGGTCTCTTTCAGGGATTACTTTTATAACTTGTCTTTGTAGGAGACCGACTTCGTTACGTCAATCTCTTCTAAGTTATTTTTGTAATCCTCTTTCTTGGACCTTTGTCAGGTCTCTTTCAGGGATTACTTTTATAACTTGCCTTTGTAGGAGACCGACTTCGTTAGGTCGATCTCTTCTAAGTTATAGCAATTCCTCTTTTATAGGTTGGCCAGACCTCTTTCCAGGGATTTGCTGATAACTTGGGTTGACTTGGTCTGACTTCTCAACGTCGGCCAGTCTTTTAAGTTATTATTTAGCAATCCATAAGACCTCGTCAGGTTCTTTTTCGGATCACTTTCGATAACTTCTTGCATTATTCTGTGTTCATCTTTGCCGATTTGTAGAAGGTGGTTTCTATCTTTGTTTAGTCGACCTTTAGATGAATCGCATTTTCATCTTTATTGGTCTTCTATCGTGATCGTGCAGTGAATCTGTTTTTCACTTTCTGCCGATCTGTTGCTTTATAATCGGACGATGAATGCTTCAGATTAATGCGTCTTGAAAATTTTGTAGAATATCTAAAATATATTTTATTCAAAAGCAAGTGCAAATATATACATGCGGGAGTTTTTCATCCCTTTAAGTCGGATAATTTCTGGATCTCAACTTGGTGCCTCATTAAAAAACCTTTTCAGGAAAAAGAGTGCATCCTAGATCTTTTACCTTCTCTAGCTATAGTACCTTCTTAGGTTGCAGGCGTACCATGATCTGGGAAGCTCTCGTCCGTCGAGTTCAGACAGTCTGTAGTAGCCCTTTCCAAGTACTTCTATGACTCGGTAAGGTCCTTTCCAGTTTGCTACCAGTTTTCCTTCTCCGGGTCGAGTTGTTCCAATATCATTTCGGATTAGGATGAGATCATTCTCAGCGAAACCTCATGGCACTACCCTTTGATTATATCTCGAAGCCATTCGTCGCTTTAGCGCTTCTTCCCTGATCCAGGCACTTTCTTGGATTTCCGGAAGTAGGTCGAGCTCATCTCTTTAAAGTTGAGAATTGGCTTCTTCATTGTAGTGGACTACTCTGGGCGATCCTTCCTCAACCTCTACTGGGATTATTTCCTCCACTCCATATGCTAGTCGAAATGGTGATTCGTTTGTGGTGGAATGTGGCGTTGTTCGATACGCCCATAGGACTTGAGGAAGTTCTTCGGCCCAAGCTCCCTTTGCCGCTTGCAGTCTCCATTTCAACCCAGCCAATATGACTTTATTGGCAGCTTCGGCCTATCCATTGGCTTGAGGATATTCGACGGATGTGAACTGGTGTTTTATGTTCAAATCGGCTACTAACTTTCTGAAGCCTGCATCTGTGAATTGGGTGCCATTGTCCGTGGTGATGGATATGGAACCCCGAACCTTGTGACAATGCTCCTATATAGGAATTTTCGGCTTCTTTGAGCAGTGGCGTTGGCTAGGGGCTCTGCCTCGATCCACTTTGTGAAATAGTCTACCCCTATTATGAGGAATTTGACTTGTCCTGATCCCTGGGGGAAAGGTCCGAGGAGATCAAGTTCCCATTTTGCAGATGGCCAAGGTGAAGTTACGCTGATGAGCTCTTCTGGAGGGGCGATGTGAAAGTTGGCATGTTTCTGGCATGGTGGGCATGTCCTTACATACTCTGTAGCTTATTTTTGTAGAGTTGGCCAGTAAAATCCTGCCCGGAGTAATTTTTTGGTGAGAGCTTGTGCTCCGAGATGATTACCACAAATGCCACTGTGTACTTCCTCTAAAACTTCCCTTGTGTTGGAGGTCGGCACACATTTTAATAGTGGTATTGAAATCCCTCTTTTACATAAGGTGTTGTTTATGATAGTGTAGTACTGAGCCTTTTGTTTTAACCTCTTTGCCTCCTTTTCATCTGTGGAGAGTGTTTCTATTTTGAGGTAATTAATTATGGGAATCATCCATCCTTGATCCTGGCTTGTTATGGCTAGGACTTTTTCCTCTTCTGAGATTGACGGATACTGTAGCATTTCCTGGATGAGGCTTCTATTGTTGCCCCCTGGTTTGGTGCTGGCTAGTTTTGAGAGTGCGTCAGCTCGGGCATTTTGTTCGCGGGGTATGTGGCAGATCTTGTATTCCCCGAGTTGTCCGAGCTGTTCCTTGGTTTTATCCAGATACTTTTTCATGGTGGGATCTTTGGCTTGGTAACTCCTCGTTATCTGTGAGGTGATTACTTGTGAATCGCTGAAGATGTTGAGTTTTTAAGCTCCAACTTCCTTAGCCAGCTTCAAACCAGCTTGTAACGCTTCATATTCCGCCTGGTTGTTTGAGGCCGGGAACCCAAATTTAAGGGAGAGCTCAACTTGGATTCCTTGGTTGCTTTCTATTATCACATGTGTGCCACTTCCGGTTTTATTCGAGGAATAGTCCACGTAGAGATTCCATTCTGTGGGGGTTTTCGGGGTATCTGTGAACTCTGCGATGAAGTCGGCTAAGTACTGTGATTTGACGGCTATCCGAGCTTCATATTGGAGGTCGAATTCAGACAACTCGACTGCCCATTGTAAAATTCTTCCTGCTAAATCTATTTTCTGTAATATCCCTTTTATGGGCTGGTCGGTCCGAACCTTAATGGTGTGAGCCTGGAAGTACGGGCGAAGTCTTCAAGATGTCAGTACGAGAGTATATGCAAACTTTTCTATCTTTTGGTAGTTCAGCTCGGATCCCTGCAGCGCTTTACTAATGAAGTATATAGGTTGTTGCCCCTTGTCATCCTCTCGAACTAGTGCTGAGGCTACTGCCCGGCTTCCGACTGCGAGGTATAATATGAGTGGTTCTCCTTCTCGTGGCCGAGATAGGATAGGTGGCCGTCCCAAGAATTCCTTGAAGTCGTGGAAGGCTTGCTCACATTCCGTTGTCTATTCAAACTTCTTTCCCTTCCTTAACGTAGCATAGAAGGGGAGAGATCTTATCGCTGATCCTGCCAAGAATCTAGATAAGGCTGCCAATCTCCCGTTGAGTTGTTGCACCTCTTTGACACAAGTCGGGCTCTTCATGTTGAGTATGGCCTGACATTTGTCTGGATTTGCTTCAATTCCTCTTTGTGTGAGCATGAAACCTAAGAATTTGCCTGCTTCTACTGCAAAAGTGCATTTTGCGGGGTTGAGTCGCATGCCATGCTTCCTTATAGTGTCGAACACTTGGGCCAGGTCGAACAATAGTGTTTCTTTGTTTTGTGTCTTTATTAACATGTCGTCCACGTAGACTTCCATGATTTTTCCGACATGTTCTGAAAAGATTTTATTCATTAGCCTTTGATAAGTTGCTCCCGCGTTCTTGAGACCGAACGGCATCACGATGTAGCAGTAATTTACTTTTGGTGTTAAAAATGAGATCTTTTCTTGATCTGTTGGATACATGGGGATTTGGTTGTATCCGGAATATGCATCCATGAATGAGAGGTATCTATATCCGGATGAAGCATCTACCAGAGCGTCGATATTTGGGAGTGGGTAAGGGTCTTTGGGGCAGGCTTTGTTAAGATCGGTGTAGTCGGTGCACATGCGCCACTTCCCATTTGATTTTTTAACCAAGACGACGTTAGCTAGCCATAGCAGGTACTTGACTTCTCTTATGAATCCTGCTTCCAGTAGTGCTTGTACCTGTTCTTCCACAGCGTGGGATCGCTCTGGCCCAAGTTTTCTTCGTCTCTGCTGTACCGGCCGAGATCCTGGATAAACCGCCAACTTGTGACACATTAGCTTGGGGTCTATGCCTGGCATGTCTGCAGCTTTCCATGCGAAGAGATCGACATTATCTCGTAAGAACTGTACTAGTAATTATTTTGCGTTTCCTTTCAGGATCGTGCCGATATTAGTTGTTTTGTCCGAGGTGTCTCCGATCTGAACTTTCTCTACTTCACCCTCGGGCTGTGGGTGGAGTTCCTCTCGTCTCTGAACTCCACCTAGCTCAATTGTATGGAACTCTTCTCCTCTGCCTCTGAGGTTTAGACTTTCGTTATAGCAGCGGCGTGCCATCTTTTGATCTGTTTTTATTGTAGCTATCCCTTCTGTAGTTGGGAATTTCATGCATAGATGTGGAGTTGAGACTATTGTGCCGAGTTGATTTAGTGTTGTCCGACCTATTAAGGTATTGTAGGCTGAACTCACGTCGACCACGATGTAGTATATCTTGAGTGTTCTGGATTGGTTCCATTTTCTGAAGGTTGTATATAGTGACACATATCCTAGTGGTTGTACTGGGGTATCGCCTAATCCGAACAGGCTGTTCGGGTATGCTCTAAGCTCCTTTTCCTCTAAGCCGAGCTTGTCGAAGGCAGTTTTGAATAAGATGTCAGCGAAGCTTCCTTGGTCTATTAATGTGCGGTGGAGATTGGCGTTTTCCAGTATGATGGTGATTACCATGGGATCGTCGTGTCCTAAGATGATACCGGATGTGTCTTCTTTGGTGAATGTGATTGCAGGGATGTCGAGTGTTTCCTCCTTCCCTTCGACATGATATACTTCTTTGAGGTGTCTTTTACGGGATGATTTGGAGATTCCACCTCCTGCGAATCCTCCGTGTATCATATGGATATGTCTTTCTGGCGTACGAGGTGATCGCTCAACTCGTCCGAGATCTTCATCTCTTCGTTTTTTTTCTTTGCTCATCATCTCGGGTGGCCAGATACCGATTTAGTTTTCCTTCTCTCACTAATTTTTCTATGATATTTTTTAAGTCAAAACATTCATTGGTGGAATGTCCTCGGACCCGATGATATTCACAGTATTCGTTCCGATTTCCTTCTCCTCTTTTGCCTTTGAGTGGTCGAGCTGGGGGTATCTTTTCTATGTTACAGACTTCTTTGTAAATATCCACAAGAGACACCCGAAGAGGGGTGTAATTATGATACTTTTTGATTTTTTCGCCCGTTCGATCTTCCTTCTTCTTGGATTCTTTATCTTTATCTCGGTAGGTGAAACCGGATTTCGAGGCTTCTCCAAGTCGGGAATTTTCTTCCATGTTGATGTACTTCTCTGTCCGCTCTTGTACCTCATCCAGGGATGTGTGGTACTTCTTTGATATAGATTGACTGAAAGGTCCCTCTCGTAGGCCGTTGATGAGGCCCATAACGGCGGCCTCTGTTGGCAAGCTTTGTATGTCTAGACATGTTTTGTTGAATCCTTCCATGTAGTTGCGACGACTTTTCCGATCTCCTTGCTTGATACCTAGTAGGCTGGGGGCGTGCTTAGCCTTGTCTTTTTGGATAGAGAATCTGACCAGGAACTTTTTGGCCATGTCGTTAAAGTTGGAGATGGATTTCGGAGGTTGGTTGTCGAACCATCTAATTGCTGTCTTTGTGAGATTCGTTGGAAAAGCTTTGCAACGAACGGTGTCTGAGGCGTCGGTGAGGTACATTTTGCTTCTGAAGTTGCTGAGGTGATGGTTGGGATCTGTAGTGCCATCATACAAAATCATATCCGGAAGTTTGAAGTCTTTAGGGATTTTAGTCTTCATGATTTCCCTAGTGAATGGGTCTTGATCCTTGCGAGAGTTGTCCTCAGGGGTGATCCGGGTAGCCTTTGATTTGAGATCGGCTTCAAGTTGTAGGAGTTTATCTTCTAATTCTCGAGGTCGTCTTACCTCTCTTTGTAGGTCCTTGCCGACTTCTTGCTAGTACTGGCTTTCTTTTTTAAGTTGCTTTAAACGATCTTGAAGTGCTTCTATTACTCCTAGATTTGATGAGTTTTTGTGTCCGTTAGATTCCGGAGTGTCTTTTGGTGTATTGCCCGCGTTTTTGTGCCGTGTTCTATCCTCTAGATCTGAATCATAGTCATTGTCATGGTCGTCCGCCATGGTGGTGGGATGACTTCCAGGTTCCCCGGCAACGGTGCCAATGTTCCGAGGGTTACCTGAAACTATAGGCCGATCTCGGATGAGATCTTCTGTACTGGTCGGAGATGACGTGTCCAGCTGGCTGGTGGCGGCCGGAGCTGTTGTGTTCGACTTGTTGGACTGGCTTCACTTCTGATCCTTGGTCACCGGAGGGTGGGGGGTACCTGCAAGAGACTCTGATGCTTAAGTTAGCATGGGTATTAAGCAGGTTTTTTTGTAGAATCAGAGTATGAGTTATACCTGGGTGCTCCAGTGTATTTATAGTAGTGTGGGCTGACCTTTCTGATAAGATAAGTTAGTTATCTTATCTTATCTTGTTTTATTTTTGGGTGAAGTCAGCTTATCCTCAAGGGAACTGCCTTTATCTCTATATGCTTGGATTGCCTTTGGATTTGGGTCGTGTTCCTCTATTTGGGCCCTTTACTGGGCTTTCCTGTTGATTTGGCTGATCTCTTTAAGAAGAGATCGGGTAGTCGGCCCTGAAGAGGTCGGTTGCCATGTCGCTAAACATCCCGGATCGGACAGCTCGACCCAGGGTATGAACACTAACTAATAATTAAAATAAAAATAAAAATATTTTTCTTTTATTTTAATTTAAATTTCGAATTCTCTCTCTCTCATCTCTTTCTATTTATTTATTTATTTACTAACACCTCTCTTCTTAAAAATTCAAACCCTCTCCCTCTCTCTGAGTTCAAATTCTTCCTCTTCTCCCTTCTTCATTCTACTCTTCTATTCTTCTACTCACATAAATGAATATCTATATTGTGACACAGCGGATTCTTATTCTTTTCTATTCTCTTCTTTTGCATATGAGCAGGAGCAAGGATAAGAACATTCTTGTTGAAACCGATCTGGAACCTGAAAGGACTCTAAAGAGGAAGCTAAGAGAAGCTAAAGCACAAAACTCTGGAGAGGACCTGACAGAATTTTTCGAAAAAGAAGAAGAGATGGCCGAACCCAATAACAATGGTGGAGATGCAAGGAAGATGCTTGGTAACTTTATTGTACCCTCTTCTGACTTCTGTGGAAGGAGCATCTCAATTCCTGCAATTGGAGCAAACAACTTTGATGCTTAAGCCTCAATTAGTTTCTCTAATGCAGCAGAATTGCAAGTATCATGGACTTCCATTGGAAGATCCTCATCAGTTTTTAGCTAATTCTTGCAAATCTGTGACACTGTTAAGACCCATGGGGTTGACCCTGAGGTCTACAGACTTATGATTTTCCACTTTACAGTAAGAGACAGAGCTAGGACATGGTTGGACTCACAACCTAAAGAAATCCTGAACTCTTGGGAAAAGCTGGTCAATGCCTTCTTGGCAAAGTTCTTTCCATCTCAAAAATTGAGTAAGCTTAGAGTGGAAGTCTAGACCTTCAGACAGAAGGAAGGCGAATCCCTCTATGAAGCTTGGGAAAGATACAAGCAATTGATCATAAGGTATCCTTCTGGCATGCTTTCAGAATGGAGCATCATATGCATATTCTATGATGGTCTGTCTGAACTGTCCAAGATGTCATTGGACAACTCTGCTGGTGGATCTCTTCATCTGAAGAAGACGTCTGAAGAAGCCCAGGAACTCATTGAAATGGTTGCAAATAACCAGTTCATGTACACTTCTGAAAGAAATCCTGTGAACAATGGGACAACTCAGAAGGAAGGAGTTCTTGAGATTGATACTCTGAATGCCATATTGGCTCAGAATAAAATATTGACTCAGTAAGTCAATATGATTTTGCAGAGTCTGACTGGAATACAAGCTGCATCCAGCAGTAATAAAGAAGCATTTTCTGAAGAAAAAGCTTATGATCCTGAGAACCCAGCAATGGAAGAGGTGAATTACATGGGAGAACCCTATGGAAACACCTATAATCCTTCATGGAGAAATAATCCAAATCTCTCATGGAAGGACCAATAGAAGCCTCAACAAGGCTTCAACAACAATAATGGTGGAAGAAACAGGTTTGGCAATAGCAAACTTTTTCCATGATCTTCTTAGCAACAGACAGAGAACTCTGAGCAGAGTCGTTCTGGCCTAGCTACCATAGTCTCTGATCTATCTAAGACCACACTAAGTTTCAGAATAAAATAAGATCCTCCATTAGAAATTTGGAGGCACAAGTGGGTCAGCTGAGTAAGAGAATTATTGAAACTCCTCCTAGTACTCTCCCAAGCAATACAGAAGAAAATCCAAAGAGAGAGTGTGAAGAACTGAAGATTGATGGTTTAGAAGTTATAATAAACTCTCGTTGCAAGTATAGTTACTAAACCAAGCAATCAACCTTTCTTACAAACGTTTTGGTTGTCACAAGTAACAAACCCCTTTAAAATTGATAACCGAGTATTTAAACCTCGGGTCGTCTTCTCAAGGAATTGCAGGGAGGTGTTCTTATTATTGGTTATGAGTTTTGTAAATTGGGGGTTTTGAAAGTAAGAAACCAGTATGTTAAATGATAAGAAAAATAAAATAGTAATAATAAAATAAACTCTTGGCAAGGTATAAGAACTGGAAGTCCTATCCTTATCAATTGTGATGAGAATTGGATTTTAATCCCACTTTGTTAACCTCTAACTATGAAGGTAAATCAAGTGGATTAATTAACTTAATCCTTATGTCCTAGTCAATTCCTATAGAAAGACTAGAGTTATTGGAGTAACTCCCAATTTCAACCACTGCTTTATTTGACAGCTCAAGCGTTACCAATTACTTAACCAAAGCCAAAAGGAAAAAAATATCTAAATTAAATTAAAAGCATCAATATAAATAAAGCAAAGCAATCTTAAATCTGAAATACCTCAAATAATATTAATTAAGAAAATCATAACATGAATGTAGCATAAGCTAAATTGAAAAGATAAATAATAATTAAAGGTATATAATAAAAGTAGAAAATAAATAAGAGGAACATTGAACCTGTGATGAAGAAGAAATAATCATAAATCCTAAAACTAAATCCTAAGAGAGAGGAGAGAACCTCTCTCTCTAAAAACTATATCTAAAACTAAAAATTATGAATTATGAGCTTGTTATTATGAATGAATGGGTTCGCCCACTTTATAGCCACTAATCTGTGTTTTCTGGGCCGAAAACTGGGTCGAAAACAGCCCAAAAATCGCTGGAGAAGAAAACTGCCACGCTGATTTTTGGAACTGCGATGGGTCCGCGTGGAGTGCGCGTTCGCGTTACCTATTATCAAGGCAACTATGGCATATTATATATCAAATCGAAGCCCTGGACGTTAGCTTTCTAACGCAACTCAAACCGCATCGTTTGGATCTCTGCAGCTAAAGTTATAGCTGTTTGAGTGCGAAGAGGTCAGGCTGGACAGCTTAGCAATTTCTCCAACTTCTTGTATTCCTTCCACTTTTGCATGCTTCCTTTCCA
>NC_029786.2:66476751-66479881 GCF_000816755.2 Arachis ipaensis
TTATCGTGATCGTGCAGTGAATCTGTTTTTCACTTTCTGCCGATCTGTTGCTTTATAATCGGACGATGAATGCTTTAGATTAATGCATCTTGAAAATTTGTAGAATATCTAAATATATATATTATTTAAAAGCAAGTGCAAATATATACATGCGGGAGTTTTTCATCCCTTTAAATCGGATAATTTCTGAATCTCGACTTGGTGCCTCATTAAAAAACCTTTTCAGAAAAAATAGTGCATCCGAGAAAACCTTTTCTCGATCTCGGATGAGATCTTCTGTACTGGTCGGAGATGACGTGTCCAGCTGGCTGGTGGCGGCCGGAGCTGTTGTGTTCGACTTGTTGGACTGGCTTCACTTCTGATCCTTGGTCACCGGAGGGTGGGGGGTACCTGCAAGAGACTCTGA
Organism: Arachis ipaensis; assembly: GCF_000816755.2. Lineage (NCBI taxonomy): Eukaryota > Viridiplantae > Streptophyta > Magnoliopsida > Fabales > Fabaceae > Arachis > Arachis ipaensis. The sequence continues at coordinate 66,477,158 of NC_029786.2, forward strand.
TGCTTAAGTTAGCATGGGTATTAAGCAGGTTTTTTTGTAGAATCAGAGTATGAGTTATACCTGGGTGCTCCAGTGTATTTATAGTAGTGTGGGCTGACCTTTCTGATAAGATAAGTTAGTTATCTTATCTTATCTTGTTTTATTTTTGGGTGAAGTCAGCTTATCCTCAAGGGAACTGCCTTTATCTCTATATGCTTGGATTGCCTTTGGATTTGGGTCGTGTTCCTCTATTTGGGCCCTTTATTGGGCTTTCCTGTTGATTTGGCCGATCTCTTTAAGAAGAGATCGGATAGTCAGCCCTGAAGAGGTCGGTTGCCATGTCGCTAAACATCCCGGATCGGACAGCTCGACCCAGGGTATGAACACTAACTAATAATTAAAATAAAAATAAAAATATTTTTCTTTTATTTTAATTTAAATTTCGAATTCTCTCTCTCTCATCTCTTTCTATTTATTTATTTATTTACTAACACCTCTCTTCTTAAAAATTCAAACCCTCTCCCTCTCTCTGAGTTCAAATTCTTCCTCTTCTCCCTTCTTCATTCTACTCTTCTATTCTTCTACTCACATAAATGAATATCTATATTGTGACACAGCGGATTCTTATTCTTTTCTATTCTCTTCTTTTGCATATGAGCAGGAGCAAGGATAAGAACATTCTTGTTGAAACCGATCTGGAACCTGAAAGGACTCTAAAGAGGAAGCTAAGAGAAGCTAAAGCACAAAACTCTGGAGAGGACCTGACAGAATTTTTCGAAAAAGAAGAAGAGATGGCCGAACCCAATAACAATGGTGGAGATGCAAGGAAGATGCTTGGTAACTTTATTGTACCCTCTTCTGACTTCTGTGGAAGGAGCATCTCAATTCCTGCAATTGGAGCAAACAACTTTGATGCTTAAGCCTCAATTAGTTTCTCTAATGCAGCAGAATTGCAAGTATCATGGACTTCCATTGGAAGATCCTCATCAGTTTTTAGCTAATTCTTGCAAATCTGTGACACTGTTAAGACCCATGGGGTTGACCCTGAGGTCTACAGACTTATGATTTTCCACTTTACAGTAAGAGACAGAGCTAGGACATGGTTGGACTCACAACCTAAAGAAATCCTGAACTCTTGGGAAAAGCTGGTCAATGCCTTCTTGGCAAAGTTCTTTCCATCTCAAAAATTGAGTAAGCTTAGAGTGGAAGTCTAGACCTTCAGACAGAAGGAAGGCGAATCCCTCTATGAAGCTTGGGAAAGATACAAGCAATTGATCATAAGGTATCCTTCTGGCATGCTTTCAGAATGGAGCATCATATGCATATTCTATGATGGTCTGTCTGAACTGTCCAAGATGTCATTGGACAACTCTGCTGGTGGATCTCTTCATCTGAAGAAGACGTCTGAAGAAGCCCAGGAACTCATTGAAATGGTTGCAAATAACCAGTTCATGTACACTTCTGAAAGAAATCCTGTGAACAATGGGACAACTCAGAAGGAAGGAGTTCTTGAGATTGATACTCTGAATGCCATATTGGCTCAGAATAAAATATTGACTCAGTAAGTCAATATGATTTTGCAGAGTCTGACTGGAATACAAGCTGCATCCAGCAGTAATAAAGAAGCATTTTCTGAAGAAAAAGCTTATGATCCTGAGAACCCAGCAATGGAAGAGGTGAATTACATGGGAGAACCCTATGGAAACACCTATAATCCTTCATGGAGAAATAATCCAAATCTCTCATGGAAGGACCAATAGAAGCCTCAACAAGGCTTCAACAACAATAATGGTGGAAGAAACAGGTTTGGCAATAGCAAACTTTTTCCATGATCTTCTTAGCAACAGACAGAGAACTCTGAGCAGAGTCGTTCTGGCCTAGCTACCATAGTCTCTGATCTATCTAAGACCACACTAAGTTTCAGAATAAAATAAGATCCTCCATTAGAAATTTGGAGGCACAAGTGGGTCAGCTGAGTAAGAGAATTATTGAAACTCCTCCTAGTACTCTCCCAAGCAATACAGAAGAAAATCCAAAGAGAGAGTGTGAAGAACTGAAGATTGATGGTTTAGAAGTTATAATAAACTCTCGTTGCAAGTATAGTTACTAAACCAAGCAATCAACCTTTCTTACAAACGTTTTGGTTGTCACAAGTAACAAACCCCTTTAAAATTGATAACCGAGTATTTAAACCTCGGGTCGTCTTCTCAAGGAATTGCAGGGAGGTGTTCTTATTATTGGTTATGAGTTTTGTAAATTGGGGGTTTTGAAAGTAAGAAACCAGTATGTTAAATGATAAGAAAAATAAAATAGTAATAATAAAATAAACTCTTGGCAAGGTATAAGAACTGGAAGTCCTATCCTTATCAATTGTGATGAGAATTGGATTTTAATCCCACTTTGTTAACCTCTAACTATGAAGGTAAATCAAGTGGATTAATTAACTTAATCCTTATGTCCTAGTCAATTCCTATAGAAAGACTAGAGTTATTGGAGTAACTCCCAATTTCAACCACTACTTTATTTGACAGCTCAAGCGTTACCAATAATTCAACCAAAGCCAAAAGGGAAAAATCTGAATTATTTAAATAAAGGAAAGCAATCATAGATCTGAAAATACCTCAAATTAGCACTAATAAAGATAGCAATTGTAACATGGAAGAGTTCATAAATTAAATTAGAAAAATAAATAAAAGGAACATTGAACCTGTGATCGCAAAAGATGAAATAATCATGAAGTGAAAA
>NC_029786.2:66480087-66537550 GCF_000816755.2 Arachis ipaensis
ATTTTGAAGAACTGAAGATTGATGGTTTAGAAGTTATAGTAAACTCTCGTTGCAAGTATAGTTACTAAACCAAGCAATCAACCTTTCTTACAAACGTTTTGGTTGTCACAAGTAACAAACCCCTTTAAAATTGATAACCGAGTATTTAAACCTCGGGTCGTCTTCTCAAGGAATTGCAGGGAAGTATGTTCTTATTATTGGTTATGAGTCTTGTAAATTGGGGGTTTTGAAAGTAAGGAACCAGTATGTTAAATGATAAGAAAAATAAAATAGTAATAATAAAATAAACTCTTTAAGAACTGTAAGAACTGGAAGTCCTATCCTTATCAATTGTGATGAGAATTGGATTTTAATCCCACTTTGTTAACCTCTAACTATGAAGGTAAATCAAGTGGATTAATTAACTTAATCCTTATGTCCTAGTCAATTCCTATAGAAAGACTAGAGTTATTGGAGTAACTCCCAATTTCAACCACTGCTTTATTTGACAGCTCAAGCGTTACCAATTACTTAACCAAAGCCAAAAGGAAAAAAAATATCTAAATTAAATTAAAAGCATCAATATAAATAAAGCAAAGCAATCTTAAATCTGAAATACCTCAAATAATATTAATTAAGAAAATCATAACATGAATGTAGCATAAGCTAAATTGAAAAGATAAATAATAATTAAAGGTATATAATAAAAGTAGAAAATAAATAAGAGGAACATTGAACCTGTGATGAAGAAGAAATAATCATAAATCCTAAAACTAAATCCTAAGAGAGAGGAGAGAACCTCTCTCTCTAAAAACTATATCTAAAACTAAAAATTATGAATTATGAGCTTGTTATTATGAATGAATGGGTTCGCCCACTTTATAGCCACTAATCTGTGTTTTCTGGGCCGAAAACTGGGTCGAAAACAGCCCAAAAATCGCTGGAGAAGAAAACTGCCACGCTGATTTTTGGAACTGCGATGGGTCCGCGTGGAGTGCGCGTTCGCGTTACCTATTATCAAGGCAACTATGGCATATTATATATCAAATCGAAGCCCTGGACGTTAGCTTTCTAACGCAACTCAAACCGCATCGTTTGGATCTCTGCAGCTAAAGTTATAGCTGTTTGAGTGCGAAGAGGTCAGGCTGGACAGCTTAGCAATTTCTCCAACTTCTTGTATTCCTTCCACTTTTGCATGCTTCCTTTCCATCCTCTGAGCCATTCCTGCCCTGTAATCTCTGAAATCACTTAACACACATATCAAGGCATCTAATGGTAATAAGAGAGGATTTAAACATAGGGAACTTAAGGCCAAAGAAGCATGTTTTCAATCAAAGCACATAATTAGGAAGGCAAATGTAAAAACATGCAAATAGTATGAATAAGTGGGTAAAGAGTTGATAAAAACCACTCAATTGAGCACAAGATAAACCATGAAATAGTGGTTTATCAGAGTGCAAGGCCATAACTATGACCAACATGGCCGAACCAAGAGAGAGTAAGGAGGACGTGATTCCCAGTGAGAAAAACCTCATGGAATGTCCTCTGAACGAAAAGAAGTTCCCCTTTGAGGAACCAAGGGAATCTGAGACTCATACAGAGACCATAGAGATTCTTACTTCTGCCATTTATGAGCTCTGATTAGTATTCTTCCTCTGAAGAGGATGAAGATATCACTGAAGAGCAAGTTGCTAAGTACCTGGGAGCAATCATGAAGTTGAATGCCAAGTTATTTGGTAATGAGACTCGGGAGGATGAACCCCCCTTGCTCACCAATGAACTGAATGACTTGATTAGGCAGACATTACCTCAGAAGAAACCGAATCCTGAAAAGTTCTTAATACCTTGTACCATAGGCACCATGACCTTTTTGAAAGCTCTGTGTGATCTAGGGTCAAGTATAAACCTCATGTCCCTCTCTGTAATGGAGAAACTAGGGATCCTTGAGGTGCAAGCTACAAGAATCTCACTAGAGATGGCAGACAATTCAAGAAAACAGGCTTATGGACTTGTAGAGGATGTCTTGGTAAAGGTTGACGGCCTTTACATCTCTGCTGACTTCATAATCCTGGACACTGGGAAGAATAAGGATGAATCCATCATCCTTAGCAGACCCTTCCTAGCCACAGCAAAAGCTATGATTGATGTTGACAGAGGAGAGTTGGTCCTTCAAGTGAATGAGGACTGCCTTGTGTTTAAAGCTAAAGAATCTTCTTCTGTACACATGGAGAAGAAGCATGACAAGCTTCTCTCAATGCAGAGTCAAACAGAGCCCCCACATTCAAACTCTAAGTTTGGTGTTGGGAGGCCATCATCATGCTCTGTGTATTTGTGAGGCTCCATGAGAGCCCACTGTCAAGCTATTGACATTAAAGAAGCGCTTGTTGGGAGGCAACTCAATTTTTACTTATCTATGTTAAATTTCTATTGTTATTTTATGTTTTTCTTAGGTTGATGATCATGTGGAGTCACAAAAATAACTGCAAAAATCAAAGTAAAATAAAAAATAGCATTAAAAACAGCACACCCTGGAGGAGGAGCTTACTGGCGTTTAAACGCCAGTAAGGGTAGCAAAATGGGCGTTAAACGCCGAGTCTGGCACCATTCTGGGCTTTTAACGCCAGAAAAGGGCATAAAGCTGGCATTTAATGCCAGAAAGGGAAGAAAAGCTGGCGTTAAACGCCAGAAACGGGCAGCAACCTGGCGTTAATCGCCAGGATTGGCACTCAAAGTGACATTTACACGCCAAAATGGTGCAGGGATGAGAAATCCTTGACACCTCAGGATTTGTGGACCCCACAAGATCTCCACCTACCTCAACTCTCTCTCTTTCTTCTTCACACCTAACCATAACACCCTTCCCCAAATCTCCCATAACACCCACCTCACAATTCAAAAAAAAAAAGGATGGAGCAAATAAGAGAGCACACTCATGGACCTCAACAAGAGCATGAGGGAAGAGCAACAAAGGCAAGGAAGAGACATTGAGGAGCTCAAGCACTCCATAAGATCCTTAAGAGGAAGAACTAGCCGCCATCACTAAGGTGGACCCGTTCTTTAATTTCCTTGCTCTTTATTTTCTGTTTTTCGTTTCTTATGCTTTATGTTCTGTCTATGTTTGTGTCTTTATTACATGATCATTAGTGTCTAGTGTCTATGCTTTAAAGCTATGAATGTCCTATGAATCCTTCACCTCTCTTAAATGAAAAAAAAATGTTTTCTGAAAAAGAAAAAGAAGCACATGAATTTCGAATTTTTAAAATAGTTTAATTATTTTGATGTGGTGGCAATACTTTTTGTTTTTCTGAATGAATGCTTGAAAGAATAATGAAAAAGGAGAAATGTTATTTAATAATCTGAAAAATCATAAAATTGATTCTTGAAGCAAGAAAAAGCAGTGAAAAGCTTGCAGAAAAAATTATATGGCGAAAAAAAAAGAAAAAAAGAGAGAAAAAGCAAGCAGAAAAAGCCAATAGCCCTTTAAACCAAAAGGCAAGGGTAAAATAAAAAGGATCCAAGGCTTTGAGCATTAATGGATAGGAGGGCCCACAGGAATAAAATTCTGGCCTAAGCGGCTAAACCAAGTTGTCCGTAACCATGTGCTAGTGGCGTGAAGGTGTCAAGTGAAAAGCTTGAGACTGAGCGGTTAAAGTCGTGGTCCAAAGCAAAAAGAGTGTGCTTAAGAGCTCTGGACACCTCTAATTGGGGACTCTAGCAAAGCTGAGTCATAATCAGAAAAGGTTCACCCAGTTATGTGTCTGTGGCATTTATGTATCCGGTGGTAATACTGGAAAACAAAATGCTTAGGGTCACGGCCAAGACTCATAAAGTAACTGTGTTCAAGAATCAACATACTGAACTAGGAGAATCAATAACACTATCTGAATTCTGAGTTCCTATAGATGCCAATCATTCTGAACTTCAAAGGATAAAGTGAGATGCCAAAATTGTTCAGAAGCAAAAAGCTAATGGCCCCGCTCATTTAATTAAGACTGATCTTCATAGATGTTTTCGGAATTTATTGTATATTCTCTTCTTTTTATCCTATTTTGTTTTTAGTTTCTTGGGGATAAACAACAATTTAAGTTTGGTGTTGTGATGAGCGGATAATTTATACGCTTTTTGGCATTGTTTTTAGGTAGTTTTTAGTATGTTTTAGTTACTTTTTATGATATTTTTATTAGTTTTTAAATAAAAATCACATTTCTAGACTTTACTATGAGTTTGTGTGTTTCTCTGTGATTTCAGGTATTTTCTGGCTAAAATTGAGGGACCTGAGCAAAAATCTGATTCAGAGGTTGAAAAAGGACTACAGATGTTGTTGAATTCTGACCTCTCTGCACTCGAAGTAGATTTTCTGGAGCTAAAAAAATGCCATTGGCACGCTCTCAAGTGCGTTGGAAAGTAGACATCCTGGGCTTTCCAGCAATATATAATAGTTCATACTTTTCCCGAGACTTGATGGCCCAAACCGGCATTCAAAGTCAGCTTAAAATTTCTGGCGTAAAAACGCCAGAACTGGCACCAGAATTGGAGTTAAACGCCCAAACTGGCACCAAAGCTGGCGTTTAACTCCAAGAATAGCCTATTCACGAAAAAGATTCAATGCTCAGCCCAAACACACACCAAGTGGGCCCCAGAAGTGGATTTCTGCATCATTTACTTATTTCTGTAAACCCTAGGCTACTAGTTCATTATAAATAGGACCTTTTACTATTGACATTTCATCTTTAGATTTTTTTGAGACTATCTTTGTATTACTTTTGATCTCTTGATCACGTTTATGGAGGCTGGCCATTCGGCCACGCCTAGACCCTTTTTTCACTTATGTATTTTCAACGGTGGAGTTTCTACACCCCATAGATTAAGGTGTGGAGCACTGCTGTTCTTCATGAATTAATGCAATTACTAGTTTTACTAGCCATTTTTTGTATGCTGTTCTTCTATTCTTGGCTAGTTTTACTAGCCATTTTTTGTATGCTTTAGGTTGGTTTCATGCATTTTCTTAGGAAATAAGAAAGTATTTGGTTGAAAATGCATTCATACCATGATTCAAGCAAACATTGTGAATTTTGAATGATTTCATGAGAATGATGCATGAATTGAATGATAAATGGATGATACATGATCTCATGATTAAGAGCAAGACTTTGATGCACTTTGTTTGATTAATTTCAGGTAACAAGAAGCAGAGAAGAGCCACGTTAGTGGCTACGTTAGTACCACTAACGTGGCCATTAACGTGGAAGGAAGGAAAGTTTGGAACGTTAGTGGTAAAAGTAAACACCACTAACGTTAGCGAAGGGAAAGAAGACCCACGTTAGTTTCCACGTTAGTTACATTAACATGGGAACTAATGTGGAAGGAAAGGGAAACTCCAACGTTAGTGGAAAAAGTGAACGCCACTAACGTTTGCGAAGCCAAGAACACCCACGTTAGTGCCACTAACGTGGGCATTAACGTGGAAGAAAGGAGGCAGCTGTGAAAGTTAGTGAAAAAAGTGAACGCCACTAACATTTGTGAAGCAAAGAAGACCTACGTTAGTGGCCACGTTAGTGCCACTAACGTGGGCAAAATCTCACCCGGTAGCCTGACCATGCCTTCTTCAAACAAGGATAACTTGAGCCACAAAGCTCCAAATGAGGTGATTCTAGTGGCATTGGAAAGTAGGATTCCAGAGCTTTCCAAGCATATATGGCACTACATGGTGGACACTAAATTTGAGGGAGAAAACCTGCCCCGAAAGTGCAAAGATGAACATGGTATCAACCTGTAGTAAGGCCATCTGACCTCTTCACCTTCCAAGAAGTGTAACTTGAGCTGTAGAGCTTTAAATGATGCACTTCAAAAGGCGTTGGAAAGTAGATATCCAGGGCTTTCCAGCAATATATAATAGTATGGGATGGACATTAAGTTTGAGCTCCAGAACCTGGCAATATTAATCCCCTAAACGCTGACGTTATTGGCACTCACTTTTGCCAATAACGCCAGCGACCCTATCCCCTTCAAGGGAGCATAACTTGAGTTACAGAGGTCCAATAGAGGTTATTTCAGTTGCGTTAGAAATCTGACATTTAGAACTTTTCAACGATATATAATAGTTTATAGTGGGCATGAAATTGGAGTACAAACAAAAGGCATCTTTTAAGCCCCAAAAACACTAACTGGGTAGAAAGTGTGACGTTAGTCACACTAACTTCAGCACTAACGATTAGCACCTGGACCTCAACCTGATTCACTTCTCTTTCAAGGACCACCCAACCACAAGGAAGCAAGCCTACAAGTGTCAACCAATCAAGGTCACAAGAAGCATCTAGAATAGGAATTTTTATTTAATTGTAATTTACTTTTAGTTTCATTTCATTTTGTAATTTAGGAGAGCCTATATAAAGGCCTTAGTTTTTACATTCAATTGATTCAGGATTGGAGGGGGGATTCTGTATTGGGGTCTTCGGACTCCCTCCCCTCACACACTTTTCTTTCTTTTTCTTTCCTTAGTAGTAGTTCATTTTATAGTTTGTAATTTTCCATTTATGAATGTGGAAGTCTCAATTTCAGTTTTAATCTTCATCTTTATTTTTTTGCACTTCTTTTCTTCTCTGTTGAATAGAGCAATGAACAACTAACTCTTTTAATTGGGTTAGAGAGATCTATTGTGATTCAATGGATCAATTGTAGTTCTTATTCTTCTTCTTCTTTCTTTTCTCTTGATTTTACTAGAGAGCTTTCGATCTTCATCCAATTGGGTAATTGTCTCGGAAGAGAAATTGCTCATACTTGGATTTCCTCTGAACCTTGGAAGAGGAATGAGGAAATCATGCTAGAAATACTCTCTCACATTCGATTAGGTTGGGGGTTGGATGGATATTGTGATATTTAATCCTACCAATACTTTGATCTATGAATGTGTGTGGTATAATCAGTGACCAAACTTCATCTCTTCCCATGAGCAATTAAATCAAGGAATTGGGAAATTGTTCAAGCTTAGAGAGATTGGATTGCCAAGAAATTGCGATCCAATCACTTAAGATTGCCAAGGAGATCAATGAATACATTGATTGAGGAAAAGATGAGAATGAACTTGATCCGGAGGATTGCAATATCTCTTGATCCCAATGTTCATTTTATTTTTAATTCTTACATTTACTCTTCTTGCCATTTTACTTTTCTGCACTTTATTGCTTTCTTTACGTTTATGCCATTTACATTTTCTTGTTGCTTATCACTCCAATCTGATTCATCTAACTAGGATAATCAATTAACCATTGATTGCTTAATCCGTTAATCCCTGTGGATTCAACCTCACTCTATTGTGAGTTTTTACTTGACGACAATTCGGTATACTTGCCGAAGGAAATTTTGTTGAGAGACAAGTTTTCGTGCATCAAGTTTATGGCGCCGTTGCCGGGGATTAATCGTAATTAACAAACTACCGGTTGATTACTTTACTAGATTATACACTTTTCTTTTGTCTTTGTTTTCTTTTGCTTTTTATTTTCTTTTGCTAACTAACTGTTTGTGATATTGCCTCACTAAGAATCCATCATTTATTACAATGGAGATTCCAATTTCTTTTGGTGATTATTGTTTGAGACAGAGCTTTTTACAGGAAAGAAAGGAGCATCCATCATATTTTAGTCAATCAAATTTCATGGGAAACTCTCCACTACCATAGAATGATTCACTTTACTATGCTCATGGTGGGTGGGACTATCAAGATCATGAAATTGGGTACTTTCCAGAGCCACAAAATGGTCCATATTTTGGTGAAATTGATCACTACTCAAGTTGTGGCTGGGAAGATCAAAATCAAAGATATTTCACTCATTCATACCCCATTCATCAAGAGCCATTACCTCTCAATTATCCAACCTCACCTTCTAGTTTTACATGCCTAAATTCTTCATCACTTGAGTATACCTCAGCACAAAATTCTATCCCAAATCCATACAATTCATTTCACCATCCACAAAACTCAATCCACTACCCACAAGAGTTATACCACTTTCAGAACACACAACCACAAAACAACCAATTCCATTCACAAGCCATCCCCGACCAACCATTACAACCTACCCAACCTCCTTTATATAGACTTGCTAGGATGGAACTCATCATTGAAGAACTCAAAAAAAGTAGAGAAGAAGAGAGACTCGCTAGGATAGAACTCCTCCTTGAAGAAATGATAAAGACAAACGAAGAGAAAAAAATAGTAAAAAGAGACCATGAAGAAAAATTGAGACAGAATGCACAACTCTATTCTGAAGAACAATTCATTGAAGAGCTGAGATTACAAAGAGAGACCACTTCACTCTCTCCAGAAATAGAGGAGTTCATTCAAAGGTCAAGAACAAGGGAGGAATCAGTAGAACAAGAAAAAGAGGCAGCCATACCAAGTGAGATTCATATGAAGAAGGAGGAGGTTGTGAGAGTATATAAGCCCAAAGCTCCATAGCCACAGAGGCTACTAAGGGTGACAAAGGAACATGCAAACTCACTCCCAAAAGGCTCAATGCAACATCATGCAGAAGAAAGGGAGGAAGTCAATCAAGGGAGTCCACACTACTCCAATAAAACAGAGAGTTGCATAAAGGATGAGTTCATTGAACCACCAATTCAAGAAGCTCTTGATGAAGAGGATGCTCCAACCATCGTACAACACCCAAGTACTGAAATCAAGGTGGTGAAGGCAATCAACATGAGCACTAAAAATAGGATGGTGACCAAGAAAAGAAGGACAATATCCATGAAAATGAAAAGGTCAACCAAAAGCCATCCCACCCCTACCTCAACAAGCAAGTTTACTCAAGCTAACAACAAAAGAAAGCTTGCTGGGGAGAGGCACTCAAAACAAGGGGCATTAACTGGCTCCTCTTTCTTCTTGAGGTCATTCCTCTTAACAAACTGGAAGAAGAGGAAGAAATTCATGAACAACAAGTCAAGCTAATGACATTAAAAGAGCGCTTGTTGGGAGGCAACCCAACCGTAGGTAACATTTTCTTTCCTTACTTAGTTTACTTTCAATAATTTGACATATGATTGCATTCTAAGTTTGGTGTTGCCATACAACAAAATGATTTTCAATCTTCACTAGGTATTTGCATCATTCTAAAATGACAGTGTCACACTAAGTTTGGTGTTGCTACTTAAATTTCATGCAAAGTACCATGCCAATACCACTTATTAATGCCATCACAATGTTTCTATTTTTAGTTCTTGTGCCTTTATTGTGGTCCTTAATCTTGTTTGCTGAAACACATGCATACTCGCTCTTTATTCTAAGACATTAATGATCCATCATAAACCCCATCACCACTGTTTTACTTGTTGCTTGAGGATAAGCAATCATTCTAAGTTTGGCATGGGAAGGGGGAGAATAGGAGGAAAAGGACAATAACAATGAAGATGAACTACAAGGTGGTAAAGTTCCTTTTTTCTCTTACTTATTTCCAGCACTTTAAATTGCATGATTGTCTTCTATTTTCTTTGTATGCATGTGTGATTACTCCTTGTGAATAAGCATAAATTGATATTTGATTTGTAACATGTTGCTATGATATCATGATTATCATCTTGAATTTTACTTGCACCCAATATCTTTAAGAATGCAACAAAGAAATCATTCTTTTGAAAGGAAAATGTTGAAGAATTTTATAAATCTTGGGGCAAGCAAAAAATTAAGAGGAGTGGAGGTTCTGATTGTATGATTGTGTATTGAAGTTGCATGTTTGTGAAAACTTGCATGGGAGCTCATAGACAGGAAATGAAGTTTAGAGAAGTATTATGGAATTTCTCAAACATCTATTGATCCAAGAAGCAGTAACAAAAGAAAACAAAAGAAGAAGAAAAACAAAGAATAAGCCCAAGGCTCTGAGCATCAATTACTAGGAAGAAAAAGAAAGAAACAAGAACTCAAAGAGTTATTGTCCTAGCTAAATGCTTGTGGTAGATTTGTATCAAAGAGAGAGGCTTGAGCAAGTAAATCCTAAGGGGTGCTTCAACACCTAATACCTTAGACCAACTGGTTTGGGTAGTTTTTGTATGCTGAGTGACAATCTGAAAAGTTCCACCCAGTTATGTGTCTGTGGCATTTATGTATCCGGTGGTAATACTGGAAAACAAAATGCTTAGGGTCACAACCAAGACTCATAAAGTAGATGTTTTCAAGAATCAACATACTGAACTAGGAGAATCAATAACACTATCTGAATTCTGAGTTCCTATAGATGCCAATCATTCTGAACTTCAAAGGATAAAGTGAGATGCAAAACTGTTCAGAAGCCAAAAAGCCTCTAGTTCCGCTCATCTCATTGGAACTAAGTTCATTGATAAGTTTGGAATTCATTGTATATTCTCTTCTTTTTATCCTATTTTATTTTTAGTTGCTTGGAGACAAGCAATAATTTAAGTTTGGTGTTGTGATGAGCAGATAATTTATACCCTTTTTGGCATTATTTTTACATAGTTTTTAGTATGTTTTAATTATTTTTTATTATATTTTATTAGTTTTTATTCAAAAATCACATTTCTAGACTTTACTATGAGTTTGTGTATTTTTCTGTGATTTCAGGTATTTTCTGGCTGAAATTGAGGGACCTGAGCAAAAATCTGATTCAGAGGCTGAAAAAGGATTGTAGATGCTGTTGGATTCTGACCCTCCTGCACTCAAAATGGATTTTCCCGAGCTACAGAAGCCCGATTGATGCACTTTCAATTGCGTTGGAAAGTAGACATTCTGGGCTTTCCAGCAATAAATAATAGTTCATACTTTGCCCGAGATTTGATGGCCCAAACCGACGTTCAAAGCCAGCCTAAAACTTTCTGGCGTAAAACGCCAGAACTGGCACCAAAACTGGAGTTAAATGCCCAAACTAGCACCCAAGCTGGCATTTAACTTCAAGAATAGCCTATGCACGTGAAAGCTTCAATGCTCAGCCTAAGCACACACCAAGTGGGCCCCAAAAGTGGATTTTTGCACTATCTGCACTTAGTTACTCATTTTCTGTAAACCTAGGTTACTAGTCTAGTATAAAAACTACTTTTAGAGATTTATTTTATATCTTTTGATCATCTTTGATCTTTTGATCATCTTATGTAACTTTTTACATCTGAAAACCTCTTTGGAGAGGCTGCCTCACGGCCATGCCTAGACCTTTTTCACTTATGTATTTCCTACGGTGGAGTTTCTACACCCCATAGATTAAGGTGGGGAGCTCTACTGTTCTTCATGAATTAATACAATTACTACTGTTCTCTATTCAATCACGCTTGATTCTATTTCTAAGATACTCACTCGTACTTCAATCTGGAGAATGATATGATCCGTGACACTCATCATTATTCTCAATTCTATGAACGCGTGCCTGACAACCACTTCCGTTCTATCTGAGCTCAACATAGTCATTAGGTGACAGCTTGAGTGCATATCTCTTGGGTATCTAATACACAGAACGAGTCCGTGAGATTAGTATCTTCGTGGTATAGGCTAGAACCAATTGGCAGCCATTCCTGAGATCCAGAAAGTCTAAACCTTGTCTGTGGTATTCCGAGTAGGATCTGGGAAGGGATGACTGTGACGAGGGTCCTATTCCGACGCTAGCGGGAACCGACAGATGATTAGCCGTGCGGTAGCTGTACTTGGTATTTTTCATCCGAGACGAGAAATCCGACTGTTGACTAGCCGTGCAGAGATCGTACCTGGTATTTTTTATCCGAGAGGATCATACAGCTTGTCATGGAAGGGAGCACGCATGATTGGAAGAAGACAATAGGAAAGCAGATGTTCAGAAGCAACAAAGCATCTCCAAATGCTTATCTGAAATTCCAACCAATGAATTACATAAGTATCTCTATTTTATTTTATGTTTTATTTATCTTTTAATTGTCAAAACCTTATAACCATTTGAATCCGTCTGACTGAGATTTACAAGATGACCATAGCTTGCTTCAAGCCGACAATCTCCGTGGGATCGACCCTTACTCACGTAAGGTTTATTACTTGGACGACCCAGTGCACTTGCTGATTAGTTGTACAGAGTTGTGAAAAGTGTTAATCACAATTTCGTCCACCAGGATAATAGAGAAGAAAACTATGAGAACAGTGACTCTAATGGAAGGTAGTAGCAGCTCTCTCAAGATCTAATTCAAAGAGAAACTAAAAACATCAAAAATCCCAAAGAAAAGTAGGTGTTTCTCTCTCTAGAATTCAAAAACTAATCTAAAACTAAAGTTAAAGTAAAGTCTCAGCTCCATCCCTGCCTCTAGTCTGTGTTTTCAGGCTTAGATCTAGGTCCAAATCAACCCAGAAATCGCCCCCAGTGAGTTCTGTTAAGTGCAGCACGTGGCACTCTGTCACGCGTATGCGTCACTGAACTTCTACACGGGTCACGCGTACGCATCGGTGAATGACGCTCATGATCACGCGCACGCGTCAGCCTTGCATGCGTGTCACTCCTTGCTTCTTAAGTCGTCGATTCCTTGTGTTCCTTCCACTTTAACATGCTTCATCTTCATTATTTAAGCCATTCATGCCCTATAAACCTGAAAACACTTAACAAACATATTACGGCATCGAATGGTAATAAAGGAGAATTAAAAATTAACAATTTTAAGGCCTAGGAAGCATGTTTTTAATCATAACACAAATTAGGAAGGAAATGAAAAACATGCAATTTACATGAATAAGTGTGAGAATAGTTGACAAAACCCACTCAATTCAGTCCAAAATATATCATAAAATAGTGGTATATCAAATCTCCCCACACTTAAACATTAGCATGTCCTCATGCTAAGCTCAGGTGAGACAAAGGAGTGAAGTGAAAATGGTGAGACTTATGCAATGCAATTTATCTATAAGAATGCAACTACATGCTAAATGCTTCTACCTACTTGGGTAAAAGTAAACAAATTCTCTAAGATAAACATAAACTGGATTCTACTAATTCAAATCACACAATAAAAGGCAAGTAAACTTGCAAGAAGAAAGCTCATGAAAGTCAGGAACAAATAATTGAGCATCGAACCCTCACCGGAAGTGTATACACTCTAATCACTCTAGTGTTTGAGGGTCGATTCGCTCGGTTCTCTACTAATCTTGCTTTCTAAGGCTTGCTCTTCTTCTACCAAGCAACAACATTTAATGAACAAACACACATATCAAGAGGGCTTTTCAAGGGTTGTAATGGGGTTAGGATTATCAAGGTAGGAATGTATTTGGTTGAGTGGACTAAAATCTGAATCCTTGATTAACCTAAACTTCCCAGCTGACTTAGGACATTCCATGTTATCATAATGCAAAACCTAGCCACCCATTAACTATTTTTCCACAAATCCATGCACTTTGATATCTTTTGAGTACAAATCATATGCATTAGTTCACTTATTAGCCTTGGGAGATTTTGTCCGCTTTTTATTGCTTCTCTTTTTCTTTTCTTTTCATCATTATTCATATTTTTTTTCTCTTTTTTTTTGTTTTCTTTTTTTTTTTACAATGAGTTAATCCAAACTATTTTCACATTTCCATATAAAAATATAAAATACCCAATTCCCTAACTAAGTAATTCCCCAACTCAATTTCTCCACACTTAATTCATGTATATCTCAATAGTCTAAGCTAACTAAGGATTCAAATTAGTGACATTTATTGTTTTCCGCTTAGAGTTAATGATGTGCTAAAATAAAGAATAAATGGGGTAAAATAGGCTCAATATTGGGTTGCAAAGGGAAATGAAAAGGGTAAGGCCATATGGGTATGTGAGCTATAGTAAAACAAGGCCTCAATCACGTAAGTGCATGCATACATCAAACAATGAAAATATAGAATCAAGCAAGACAAAGATCACAATCTTAGAGAGAACAACACACACCAAAATCTCACTGGATTTTGTGTTTGAGCTCTAAAACCATGTTCCAAAATAAAATTCTTCAAGCAAGTTCAAAAAGTTTTAATTCAAATTAGTGAAATGCTTTAAAGCAGTGTCTTGAAAAAAAATTTATTACTTCAACCATGCAGTACCTAAATGCAAGCAACTAACTACTCATGCAAGTTATCCTATCTAACAAAAGAAAATTAAAATATTGGTGTTGAGAGAGAGAATTGTTACCTTCGGAAGTCAGTTACTGACCTCTCCACACTTAATGCTTGGCACGGTTCTCCGTGCCATCAGTGATGAGCAAAGTGGGGTTGGAATCATCACTCCCACTGTCCTGTTCTTCATGGCTCTCCATGCTGTTATTTAAAGTAGATTTTGGGGTATCGGGCTCTTCGGGAGGTGTGTAAGTACAACTAACGAGCTCCTTCAAGTAGTTGTATTGGCACTTGTTGCGGTGCTCAATTTGCTCAATCTGCCGGCCTTGCCAGTCTAACTTATCAGGGATCTCAAGTAGCAACTGATTGGTGGGTGGTGGTGGTGCATGTGGTGTGGATGATGGTGGGGTGGAAGATGAAGGGGCATCGAAGGATGGGTCTTCATTCCGGCTCACATATGGCATTGAAGGTCTGATATATTTCCCATTTGGCATAAATTCGTCATCCCTGGGAATCATCGTCCTCGTATCCCCAGCCCAATAGGAGACTCCCACTGTAGATACCAAATCTATAACAAATGCAGGAAAAGGTAGGTTGCCTGCGATTTGCACCCGCCCCATAGCCTGTCGGATGAGTCGTGGCAAGTTGAGAGGTTTCTCTGTGAGAATGCACCAGACAAGAACGACCATGTCAGCATTGAAAATAAACTCATGAGTGCTCAGAAATATGTAGTGGGACATAATCTGTGCCCACACTCGAGCCTCCAAAGTGAGTACTTGACAGAGATGCTCTTGGGTTGAGTCTGGTATTGCCCACAAATCCAGTCACATTCGGGCTGGGTAATGAGGCTATGGATGAGGTTCGAGTCAAACTGGAATGTCTGGCTCTCAAGCTGTGCCTCTTGATAGGCATCCATCCCCTCCGGACTAGGTAAGAGATCAAGTACTTTCTGAATGGCACCTTCTGAGACAGGGACTTGCTTTTGGCGCACAAAGACTGACTGAAGGGTAGGCGAGTGATAGTTGGCGTAGAATTCAACTACCCAAGAGAGATTAGCCTCTCGAGGCTGCCTCTTTAAGAATCTCCACTATCGCCTTTCAATGCGGGCACCACAAAGTCAACGAAGTGCACTGGAAGAATGAGGAGGTGCTCATTGTGGTAGTTTCTCTCTGCTAAGACGGGGAACATCCGCTCACAATAGCGGTTAGTGAATCGTGCGGAGTCTTGTGTGGGAATTCCTTTTCCGCTTCATCAACTCGGATGATCCTTTTCACTCGCTTATTAGGTGGCTTGACCCTTGAGGATGGTTGTGCCTTAGCCGGTGCTTTTTTTAGTTCCCTTCTTTGCTGATGTCTTTTTTTCTTTTCCTCTCTTGGTGGCCATCCTGAAAAAAGGAAGAAAAAGAAGGAATATTAAACTTAGAAAAATAAACACCGAAAGTAAGAAAGTGCAAGTGATAGTGAATGCCAAAGAAAAAGAAAGTGTCTTAAGTACCTGGTAGCTACAACATGCAAGTAAGACATCAATTAAAATCATGAAGGCATATCACTAACAACTAGATGCAAGAGGGATAAAATCATGTAAGTAACAAGCATTAGAAGAATAGCTCAAGCATCAATATCAACAAGAATAATCATATGTAACAAAATAATGAGCACTTTTATGATGAAAATTAATGAATACGAAACTCAATAAACATGGATTGCAAGGGTTGTGAAAAAGAAGCATTAAGGTGCAAGAATAAGATAGAAAATAAATCAAGATACCATGAGAGCTTTTTCACAAATACTTGGTGTGCAAATTAAAAATAGGAAATAAGGTAATCAATCCAAGTATATAGGAGACCCAAAATAGGATGCCAATTGTCAAAGCATACCTCATAACACAAACAAGCTAAGAAATAGCAAAATAATCACCCAAATAAAATTCTAACACCAAAATAAAAATGCAAGAGAAAAGAATAAAAATGAAATTGCAAATAACAAAACTAATATGAAATTAAAAATAACTAAAATATTCAAGTGCAAGAGACAATAGAAGAATTAAAGAGTAGAAAAAGGGAAGAAAAGGAACCTTGAAAAGAAGATGAAAAGAGGGAGATAAATGGGAGTAAGAATGAGATAAGAGGGGAAGGAAGAGAAAAAAAAAAGGAAAGGAAATTGTGGCTGCCGGAGTTGGTGGTCCGACTGTGGTGATGGGGTTGATACCAAGGCATCTTAGGCTAGTTTCACAAGCCTTTTTTATTTGTTTTCATTAGGTTTTATGCACTTTCTTGAGCTATAAGTAAGTATTTGGATAAGAATTTTATGCACCCATTGATTCAATCAAACTTGGTTATTTGTGTGCTTTTCACAAGATTTTATACAAATTTTGCTTGATGATTGAATGATGCAAATATCTTGTGATTATAGAAAACTTTGATGCAAGTGTTTAGTTGATGATAGGTGGAAAGGAAGCTAAGAAAGGGAAAGCAAACAAGCAACAAAAAGGGCATGGAAGGAAGCAAGGGGAAGCAACGTTGGAGCCAAAGTTGGTGCTCCAACGTTGCCTCAAACGTTATACTCAAGAGGTGCATAGTTGGAGCCAAAGTTGGTGCTCCAACTATGCCTCAAACGTTGGCCAAGAAAGGTGGATAGTTGGAGTCATAGTTGGACCTCCAACTATACCTCCAACTATAAAAGAAGGCAATGTTTGAGTCCAAAGTTATACCTCAAATGTCACCCTAAACGTTACCATGAGAAAGGCCATAGTTGGAGTCATAGTTGGACCTCCAACTATGCCTCCAACTACTCATGCAAAAGGGCCATAGTTGGAGCTATAGTTGGACCTCCAACTATACCTTCAACTACAACTATGGTGGAACGTTGGAGCCAAAGTTGGTGCTTCAACATTGCTGGCAACGCCAACGTGAAGGGGTGCCAACGTTGGAGGAAACATTGGGGTCCAACATTACCTCTAACGTGTGTGATAAATTTCAAGAATTTGGAGTTGGAAAAAGTGCATCGACGTGTACGCATGGACCACACGTACGCGTGGGTGAAGATTTTAGCCGTATGGCGCGTACGCATGACCCACGCGTACGCGTGAGTAGGCTAACGTTTTTGCTTAAACGTTGAGTCCAATATTGAGTCCAACGTTGGGTCAAACTTCAAGGCCAACGTCCCAGCCTCATTTGGAAAAGTATTACCCAACGTTTGCACTCAAACGTTGAACTCCAACGTGAGCTTCAACACCAATCTAACTTCAATACAAAAGGCACCCATGCAGAGTATAAAACATTAACTCCCAAACGTTTCCATCAACGTCACTAAAGGCCACTTCCAACTAGCTTCAAGAGAGGCCACAAGGCCCAGTCCAAGTACTTGTAGACTGAATGAAGAAAGTGTATAAATAGATACGAGTTTAAGTTAGAAGGGGGGGCTGACACATTGAGTACTGTAACTCTGCCCAATTTTACTTTCTCTGTAGATTTTAGTTTACCTTCAATATACCTTTTGATTTCAATTTCCATTCCCAGAGCTATGAACAACTAAACCCCTTTCATTGGGTTAGGGAGCTCTGTTGTAATTCAATGGATCAATAATAGCTCTCTTGATTTTGCTAGAAAGCTTTTGATCTTATTTCAATTGAGCAGTTGGCTCGACGAAGAAGCTGTTCATAATTGGGTTTCCTTTAAGGCTTGAGAGAGGGATGAAGAAATCATGCTAGAAATGCTTTCTCATGTTGGACTGGATTGGGGGTTGGATGGATATAGTGACATGTAATCCTACCAATACTTTGATCTACAAAAACATGTGGTATAATCAGTGACCATACTTCATCTCTTTCCATGAACAATTAAATCAAGACATTGGGCAATTGTTCAAGCTTAGAGATATTGGTAAGCTAAGACATTGGAATCCAATCACCTAAGATTGCCAAGAAAATCAATGAGTATCTTGATTGAGGAAGAGATGAAAATGAACTTGATCCGGAGAATGCAATATCTCATAAGCCCAATGAATTCTCCATCTCTGATCTACCTATTATCTTTAATTTCTGTTATTTACTTTTATGCTTAACCACCCCATTCCCATTTATTTTTCTGCACTTTAATTTCTGCTCTTTACATTTTGCAATTTGCATGCAGTCATTTATATTCTTTGCAATTTATTTTTCCCGCCATTTAATTTTCTGCAATTTCATATTTAAATCTGCCTAATTCAACTAGAACACCCCTCCAGTTAAAGTTGATCAACCAATCAATCCATGTGGGATTCGACCTCACTCTATTGTGAGTTTTTACTTGACGACAATCCAGTGCACTTGCCAGTGGAAATTTGTTAAGAGACAAGTTTTTATGTATCAAGTTTATAGCGCCATTGCCAGGGATTAATTTTGTATTGACAATGATTAAATTGGAGGATAACTGGATTGAGCATCTTTTCTTTTCTTTTGTTGTTTATAGTTATTTCTTTTTGCACTTTCAGTTATTTCTCTTTGTTCTTTTACTTTCCAGCTCAACTAATTCACTAACTCCAATAACTGTTTGATTAATTGCTCTAACCAATTTTTTTCATTAACTGTGAATTTTCCACTTGTTGTTTGCCTGTGTTTGCTGAGTGCATGACAGGTAGAAGAGGAGCTTCAACATCTTTTGATAGTGAACCTGGGAGAATTTTCCTTAGATTAAGGAAGGAAGCACGAGGCAAGGGAGTAGTTGGAGAAGAAGAGTTGGAAGAAGATCTAAATGTTGCTATGGAGGAAGAGGTTCATAACCATGCTGGAGAAGGTGTAGCCAATCATGATCCACAAGAGAGAAGAGTGTTAAGCTCCTACATTAATCCCAATCCTGGGAATTGTGGAAGCAGCATTCTAAAGCCAACTATTCATGCCAAAAACTTTGAACTAGAACCACAACTCATCACCCTGGTTTAAAACAATTGTTCCTTTGGAGGAAGTGCCCAAGACGACCCCAACCAACATCTAACCACCTTCCTGAGAATATGTGATACTATGAAGTCCAATGGTGTTCATCCTGACACCTATAGATTGCTTTTGTTCCCATTCTCTCTTAGAGATAAGGCATCTAAGTGGCTAGAGTCATTCCCTAAAGAGAGCCTCACAACTTGGGAAAACGTGGTAAACAAATTTTTGGCAAGGTTCTATCCTCCACAAAGAGTCAATAGGCTGAGAGCAAAGGTCCAAACATTTAGACAATAAGATGGGGAGACCCTTTATGAAGCATGGGAAAGATATAAGGACTTGACAAGGAAGTGTCCCCCGGATATGTTCAATGAGTGGGTGCAACTACATATCTTCTATGAGGGGGTGTCATATGAGTCAAAAAAGGCTCTAGACCATTCCTCTGTAGGCTCTCTCAACAAGAAGAAGACCATTGAAGAGGCTATTGATATCATTGAAACAGTGGCTAATAATGAATATTTCTATGCCTCTAAAAGGAGCAACAATAGAAGAGTGATGGAGCTGAACAACATGGATGCAATTATGGCTCAGAACAAGATGATTGCTAAGCAATTGGCTGATCTCACCAAGCAGATGGAGAAGAACTAAGTTGCAGCAATCAATACTCAACCACCAACAGTCTAAGAGGAGTTCAATGCAGAGGAAGGAGGAGATTGGGAGTAGGCTAATTATATTGGAAACTCATCAAGACAATCTCATGATCCATACTCCAAAACCTACAATCCTGGTTGGAAGAACCACCCAAACTTTGGATGGAGAAACCAACGAAACCAGAGCCAAGACCAAAGACCTCACAACTCCAACCATTATAATAACTCCACCTACCAACAACCCAATCAAAAATCATATCAAGCGCCAAATACCCATTCTCAACAACCCAATTCCAACCCACCATTACCACATGATGATAGACTCTCTAAGATTGAGGCCATGCTTGGAGATCTTTGCAACGAATCCAAGGACATGAGGAATTTCAGGGAAGAAGTGATATCTAACATGCAAAACCAGGAGGCCGCCATCAAGAAGCTTAAGACACAGTTGGAATACTTGTCCAAGCAAATTCCAACCCACAGTTCTCCCATTGGTACCAGGGAAAACCCAAAGGAGGAAAGCAAAGCCATTACACTAAGAATTGGGAAGGAACTGAAGGAAGCCTCACGGGAAGTGCAAGGGAAGAAAGTGGATGAAAACTTAAGTGATAAGGGAGAAGCACAAACACCGGTGATCACTCTAATCTAAGACAAAGAAGTTATGAAACCATATGTTCCAAGGGCCCCCTACCCTCAACGATTAAAGAAGGATGAAAAGGACAGACAATTCTCCAGATTCTTGGATGTTTTCAAGAGACTCCTAATCAATATTCCTTTTGCTAAAGCTTTAGAGCAAATGCATCTCTATGCCAAGTTTTTGAAGGAGCTGATGACCAAGAAGAGAAGCTGGAGAAATGATGAAACTGTGGTATTAACTGAGGAATGTAGTGCTATCATTCAACACAAATTACCTCAAAAATTGAAGGACCCTGGAAGCTTCCAAATCCCTTGTGTCATAGGAGAAATCACAGTGGAGAAAGCCTTATGTGATTTAGGAGCCAGTATAAATTTAATGTCCTTAGCAATGATGAGGAGAATGAAAATTGAAGAAGCCTAACTAACAAGAATGGCACTTCAACTAGTGGACCGATCATTCAAATTCCCCTATGAAATAGTAGAAGACTTGCTGATGAAGGTGGGAGACTTCATCTTTCCAGCAGACTTTGTGGTATTGGATATGGAGGAGGAAGCCAAAACTTCAATCATTTGGGGAAGACCATTTCCAGCAACAGCCGGAGCCATCGTAGACATCCAAAAGGGTGAACTTACCCTTAGGCTGCATGACGAGAAAATGGTATTCAATGTGTTCAAAGTCATGAGATACCCACAAGAGTCAATAGGAGAATGCATGAAGGTGGATGTAGTGAAAGCCTTAGTACAAGAAACCTTTGAAGAAGAAGATATTGAGGAGATGCCAGAAGAAGACCCCATGTCAAACTGTGAGGCTGCAGTAATCCAATCAACAGAGACACCTATCCCAAGCACGTTAGAGGAGAAGATTGAAGTAAAGGAAGCACCTAAACTTGAACTAAAGGCATTACCTCCCACTCTCAAGTATGTATACTTGGGGAGTGATGGAAGCTATCCAGTGATCATCAATGCTGCCCTCAGCCAAGAACAAGAGAGAGTTGATCAGGGTGCTTCAAAAACATCAAGATGCCATTGGATGGACCCTTGCTGATCTAAAAGGGATAAGCCCTTCCATGTGCACGCATAAGATCCTATTGGAAGATGAGGCCAAGTCCTCCATCCAACTAATAAACCCATATTTTATGATATATTTTGTGACTAATTTAAGTGATTTATTCAATCCTTCACTCACTTATTCATGTTAATTGCATGGTTTTACTTTCCCTTCCTTATTATGTGAGATATGTGAAAAACATGTTTCCTATGCTTTAAGAATAATTATTTTAATAACCCTTTATTACCATTTGATGCCGTTATTTGTGTGTTGAGTAGTTTCAGATCTTCTAAGGCAGGAATGACTTAAAGGATGGAAAGGAAACATACAAAAATGGAAGGAAAGCACAAAATGGAGTTTTTGAAGAAACTGGTAGCGACGCGAACACGTGGACGACGCGACCGCATGCCCTGCGCGAAGAGAGCGCGATGCGAACGCGTGAATGACGTGAACGCGTGCCTTGAGCAGAACGCAAATGACGCGGACGCATGACCGAAGTGAACGTGTAATAAGGAAAACTCCAGATGACACGACCGCGTGACCCACGCGGATGCGTGACAGAGGCCACGCACCAGAAATTACAGAAAATGCTCCCAGCGATTTCTAAATCCCTTTTTTGCCCAGATCTAAGTACAAAAAGCACAGATTAGAGGTTATAAAGTGGGGGAATGCATCCATTCAAGGGAGAGTCTCCAATTTTTACTTTTGATGATTTAGATGTAGTTTTTAGAGAAAGGTTCTCTCCTTTCTCTCCTAGGATTAGGATTTAGGATTTTTCTTGCTTTCATGATTGTCCCTTTTTATCAGGTTCAACTTTCCTTTTTATTATCTTCTCAATTTAATTTATGAACTTTTCTATGTTATAAATAATTCTCTTAATTAATGTTATTTGAGGTATTTCAGTTTATGATTGCTTTCTTTTGTTTATGTTATTGTTAATTCCAACCTGAAGATATTTTTATTCGAGTAGATTTACTTTTTCCCTTTTGGTCTTGGTTAAGAAATCAGTAACTCAGGAGTTATCAAACTCAACGTGATCGATAATTGTTATCTTTGCTAATTGAATTGAACTTCAATAATTCCAGTCCTTTCTCAGGAATTGACTAGAACCTGAAGATCAGACTAATTAATCCACTTGATCTTCCCTTGCTTTAGTAAAGGCTAACTAAGTGGGAGTAAGACTCAATTCTCATCACCATTGATAAGGATAACTAGGATAGGACTTCCAATTTCTCATACCTTGCCAAAAGTGTATTTTACAGTTATTTCTTTATTTTACTTGTCATTCAAATTACTTGTTCCTTACTTTCAAAACCCTCAATTTACAATCTTCATAACCAATAGTAAGAACATCCCTCCCTACAGTTCCTTGAGAAGACGACCCGAGGTTTAAATACTTCGGTTATTAATTTTAAAGGGGTTTGTTACTTGTGACAACCAAAACGTTTGTACGAAGGGATTTCTATCGGTTTAGAAACTATATCTACAATGCGACTATTTTTATAAAATTCTTTACCAGCAAAAAATCCTAACGTCAAAATGGCGTCGTTGCCGGGGAACTGCAAACGTGTGCCTTATTATTGGTTATTGTAAATATTTTATTTTTCCTGTTTATTTATTTTATTTTTGCTTTTTAATTTTTATTAGCTACTATAAATTCTCACCCCTCTCGCTTTGAGTTTGGTTCTAATATTGTTGAAAGGAGTGAAATCTATAATAGGAATATGCATTAAGGTCAGAAAAATCAAAGATGGATGGAGCCAAGAGGATTTGATCAACCCTTTAGGCAACAACACCCTCCAAGATATCATGGACAAAGACCATTCTACAATGCATACCAAGCTGATAGATATGGTGGACCACCCTGTAACTACCAACAAGCCCCACCCTGTGCTTATAGACCACCCTCTCAACGTAGCTTTGAACCACCACACTCACAAGTTCCTTTTCACCATTCACCACCATATGATCCTTATTTACCCCAATCCCAATCCGATTACTCCCAAACACCACCACTTCCCTACGTACCATGTCCAAATCCATCACCTCCAAAATCACAGGCTCGCCTCAAGGAAACAGTAGATCAACTTCAAACAACCCTTCATCAACTGGAGCAAGCAATAAGTCAATTATCTTCTAGACATTCGGACATTCAAGGACCTTCCACAACCCCATGTGGACAATCTAATGAATAGCGTAGCATGAAGGAGATACTAGAAACTCCAGTGGACAAAACAGAGCGTGACTTCGTACTGGAACAAGTAGAGGAAGATGTCATTATAAATGAAGAAGAGTTGGTTGAAGACTTAGGAGACGCTGAACTTCCATGGGAATCCAGAGTTGTGGAAAATTCTGTCAAGGATGTTACAATTGATGCTAAGGAGGATAGTGCACAACCCCCAAGGCAAGTCTTTTATGAAGAACTAGACGGAATAATCCAAGAAGCAAATCTCTTTGATGATGATAGTCACAAGTCAAGTTCTCCTAGTAATGAACTTGCATCCGCAAGTGAATTCTCTGAGATTGAAGAACCTTATCCAAGTGAATACGAAGAAGATGCGGATGTAGATTTCTCTCAACCTCCAACTTATGACTTGAGTGATGAGGAAGACATAGAAGACTTTGATCAGGACGATATTGCATTTGAAGAATTCTGCAAGGAAATGGAGAATTCACAGAAGAGCACAAGGGAGTAGAACTTACAGAACTACTGGACACACCTACCCCAAGGCCATTACCACCTAATACAAGCTTCAAGTAGGTACAATCCTTAACCTTTATCTTTACTTTTCCACTTGAATATGGTTTGCTTGAAATAGATGGCCAGCTTAGAGCTCTCTGCGGCTTTAAGAGTAAGAGGGAAATGACTCGCACTCAGAGCAGGTGCACAAGGTTCAATAAGGTTCCACGCTTCAACTCGAAGTACACGGATTGGCATCATGTTCAATCGAATGGATCTCGGAAAATGTTTAGTTATCTTGATGAGAATCCAATTTCTAAACCGCCCGGATGGAAAAATATAGATCAAGACGAAGGCGGATTTAAAAGCAAAGTTTGGGATCCTGGAATCTATTCTGACATTCGTCACCCCGGGAGCCTGAGAATCTGTTTGAAGCTGCTCAGAAGCTTTACATGCCTCGTTTGGGACCCCGGAGGCTGTTGGCATTTCAAACATTGGTGGAGATTTATGGATGAGTTTAAGCATAAGCCACCATAACAGGAAGCTCATCTAATGTCCAACTTAAGGACTTTAACTAAAAGTGCTAGGTAGGAGACAACCCACCATGGTATGGTCATTTCTTTTTCAGTTTTATTTCGTGTTATTTATTTTTATTCTTTTTTTCAATTGAACCTGAATATTATTCATTAGCATTGCATACTGCATAATTGCATAATTTCTTATAAAAAAAAGGGCGTGCGACGTGACCGCATTGCTCATGCGATCGCGTCAGTTGCGAAAAACACCTCCCACGCGTCCGCGTCATTCACGCGGCCGCATGATCTGGAAATCGGCGTAAAGATCCAACGCCCAGAAAGTTGGGCTGCAATCGTGCGGCTGTTGTGCGTTTCGCACAAAATGACCCATGCGATCGTGTTCCTGACGCGATCGCGTCACTTGCACAACACCCATCCCACGCGATAGCGTGAGCGATGCATCCGCATCGCGCGGATATAATGGCACCCCAGTGGAGACAGAGAGTTGCGCCGAAACGACGCTGGAATTGTGCGTTTCGCACAATTTTCGACGACGCGGTCGCATGCCCCACGCGACCGCGTCATTCATCCTTTTTCCATTCCATGCGGTCGCATCACTCACGCGATCGCGTCAACCCCATTCCACCCCAGCCATGCGATCGCGTGGATTCAAATTCATTAACCCCCCAGCTAGAGAACACACAGCCTGTGAGTTTTGAGCTTAATTGTATGGTTACATTCAAACCATAATATTTTATTCATGTGTGTTTTGCCCTTCTTTTTTATTCTGATGTTTTTTACTTTGTTTTAATCTATATGTCCAATTATAGAATATAGATACATACCAAGAAAGTGATTGAGGCCATTGTTTGATTCTATCTCACTTATCCCAAATTAGCCTACCTTTTACATCACCCTTGTTAGCCCCCTTGAGCTTTTAATCCCCTCTTGTTCTATAAACCACATTATTAGCCTTACGCAGAAAAACAAAATAAAAATCCCAAGTTGAATCCTTGGTTAGCTTAAGATAGAAATTGTGTATTGTTTAAGTGTGGGGAACCTTATGGGAACATGGATGATAAAAACAAAGGTAGAAAGTTAAAAAGAATAAAGACATTTCAAAATAAAAGTTTTGGGAAGCATGCTCATGTGAAATCAAAACAATTGAATTACCATCTGCACTAAAAAAAATTTCTATTTAAATAAAGGGGATACAAAAATTCCCCAATTGCAAAATAAAAAAAGAATCAATGCACATGGGACAAAAGTTAAAGTTAATATATGAGCCTGCAATACAAAGTGAAAAAAATTGGGTAAATAGGTAAAGAAGCTTTGCTTTATAAATATGTATGTTAGGTGAGATCTTAGACTAATCAAGGATTCACTTATTAGCTCACTTAGCCTTATACATACACCCTTACCTTTACATTGGCCCCATTACAACCTTAAATAAAGACCTCATGATTTTTTGTATGTCTGTATTCTATAATTGTTGATTGGTTAGATGAAGAACAAAGTTATAGAAAGTAAGGATAAAAAGAAGAATGGAGTGATTAACCCAATAAACACTGAGTGACTAGAGAGTAAACACAAAATCCAGTGAGGGTTCAATAGCTCATCAACATATATCTCTGCTTA
Source organism: Arachis ipaensis (assembly GCF_000816755.2). Lineage (NCBI taxonomy): Eukaryota > Viridiplantae > Streptophyta > Magnoliopsida > Fabales > Fabaceae > Arachis > Arachis ipaensis. Next base: position 66,506,165 of record NC_029786.2, read on the forward strand.
AATTGGTAATTGTCTTGCAAGTTTATAAATTATTTTTCTTTCCCATCTCAATTGTAAAAGTGCTTTAACATTATCTAAGGTTTGGCTATGCATATATGACTCCTTGAGAATGTGAATTAGTTCAACTACATGTAAGTTTTATATACAAGTGAATGACAATTAGAATTGCATGATTCATTTAGGTAGTTGCATTTAGAATAGATTGCATTACATGAGATTTCACCACTTTAACTTTAACCTTACTCTTTCTCTTGGATTTAGCATGAGGACATGCTATTGTTTAAGTGTGGGAAGGTTAATAAACCCATATTTTATGATATATTTTGTGCCTAATTTAAGTAATTTATTCAATTCTTCAATCACTTATTCATGTTAATTGCATGGTTTTACTTTCCCTTCCTTATTATGTGAGATATGTCAAAAACATGTTTCCTATGCTTTAAAAATAATTATTTTAATTACCCTTTATTACCATTCGATGCCGTTGATGACATGTCACCATGTCATGTTTTTCTATGCTTTTTCATACAAGAAATTTATGATTAGTGCTTAAATATTGCATTCTTTGGTGCTTAAATGGTATATTTCTTTGATATTTTTATTTGATAAACTTTGTAGGAAATAAGAAGAAAAAGAAGCAAAAAGAGCACAAAATAAGCTAAAAAGAAGAAAAGAGGAATTTTGGGCACACTTTGAAGTTGGAGCACACTTTGGAGGCTTAGGCCACGCTTCTAAAAGCGTGACCCATGACCAAATCAAGGAAGAGAAGCGTGGCCCAAAGGAAGAAAAGCGTGGCTCAAAACAAAGAGCAAGAGAGGATAAAAAAAAGCTTGAGCTAAAGTTTGCCTCAAACTTTAGCTCAAACTTTTGGAGGAGCTTGACTACACCCTGGAGGGAGCAAAAGCTTGCGCCAACGTTTGCCTCAAGCTTATTGGCAAACGTTGGCACCACAAAACAAACACCCTGGAGGAAAAATCTTGCGCCAACGTTTGCCTCAAGCTTTTTGGCAAACGTTGGCGCCACACACCACAACAGCCTAAAGGGGTATACTTCCAACAAGAATAACTTGAGCTACAGAGCTCCAAATGAGGTGATTCAAAAAGCAATGGAAAGTAGGAATCGAGAGCTTTCCAAGCATATATGGCACTGCATGGTGGACACTAAAATTGAGGGAGAAAACTGCCCCGTAATGTGTATAAACGAACATGGTGGCAACCTGCAGTGAGGCCAACTGACCTCTGCACCTTCGACGGAGTATAACTCGAGCTGTAGAGCTCCAAATGATGCGCTTCCAATGGCATTGGAAAGTAGACATTCAGGGCTTTCCAACAATATATAATAGTATGGGGTGAACAATATGTTTGAGCCTCCAGAACTGGCGTTTTCGACCACGTTTGAGGCAAACTTTACCTCAAACGCTGCACACCAAAGCCAGCGACCTTGTCCTCTTCAAATGAGCATAACATGAGTTGTAGATGTCCAATTGAGGTGATTCCAATTGTGTTAGAAATCTGACATTCAGAGCTTTCTAACCATATATAATAGTCTATAGTGGACATAAAATTTGCAACGTTGACAAGCAGACAAAGTAGTACCTCAACATGCATGCAAGAAGGCCCAACGTTTGGCTAAAAGTTTGACCTCAAACTTTAGCCCAAACGTTGGTAGCAGCAAATGAGGGCAGCTGGTATAAAAAGTTTGAGTAAAAGTTTGCCTCAAACTTTTAATCAAATTTTTATGATTCATGGCCCGGTTCACAATGGGTTTCTCTCCAACTCCAAGAGCAATCAACCAAGGCCTCTATCAACCCAATTCCATCAAGAGCAAAGGCCCAATTCAAGGCTTAAAGACCATTTGAAGAAAGTGTATAAATAGCTTAAGATTTAAGTTTTAGGGGAGCTTTCTTTTCGGTTTTGATTTGGTAGTTTTGTAGAGAGCTCACCTTTACATTTTGGCATTGTTGTTTGAATTCAAGAGAATCTGGAAGAGAATTGATCTCTCTTCTTCCTTGTTCTTGCTTGAATACTCTTTACTTTTCTTGCTTCGGATCTTGGGTGGAGAATTGAAGAAATTCTGTTTCAATCTCACCTTGGGATCTTGTTTAATTTTCCGTATCATTGAATTTCAGTTTCTGTTAATTGCTTCTTCTTCTACTTTCTCTGCAATTTACATTTCCTTTGCAATTGTTCTTGTTGGATCTAGGAAGGTATTGAGATCTAGACTCGGTTATCTAGTCTCTTGAGTCCTGAGATCTGGATTCCCATTTTCGAATTCTCTGTTTACTGCTTTTCAAACTCTTTTATATCTCTGTTTTAGATCCGATTCAATCCAAGGCATCCTCTACTCTTCTGTTTGTTGAGATTTACTTTCCTCTGTTTAATTTCTGCAAATCCAATTCCCAATCCCCTTTACAATTCAAGCCATTTACATTTCTTGCACTCTAAGATTCTGCAATTTACATTTCTTATGTTCTAAGTTTCTGCCATTTAATTTCTTGCTCTTTAAGATTTAGCATTTTACATTTCAGTTCTCTTTAATTTCATGCAAATTACCCATTCCCTTTATTTTCCATGCAATTTAAATTCTGCCGCACATCAAGTTTTTGGCGCCGTTGCCGGGGATTGATTTAGATCAACAATGATTAAGTGGGTGAGAAGTCTAGATTAAGCGTTTTCTTTGTTTTTGTTCTTGAAACCAAGGTGTTTGTGTTTTTGCCTCACTAAGCAAATATCATCTGAAACATGAATTTCAATTTTATTTGGTGTTGTGTTTTACAAAATTCAAATGGAGTTCAACTCATCTTATGATCAAACAAATTTTATAGGATATTACCCACCATCACCAATCTCTAATGGTGGCTGGGAATATCACCAAGAAAATACACATTCTGAGCACTCCAATTCATGGAGACTTGCTTTAGAGACACAAGATGAGCAAAAAAATCATATGGGATACCAACCACCACCACAAAATGATTCATATCATTATCCTCATGGTGGATGGAAGCATCACCAAAGAATGGAAGAGCATCCACCCTCACGTCCTAGTTTCTCATTTGAAAATTCTTCATCACTTGATTATGCCTCAACACAAAGTTTCCTCCAAAATCCATACAAGTTACCCCATCAATCACACAATTCATTCCACACCCCTCAACACAACTTCACCACAACACATCCATGTCACCAAAATTACTCTCAACCTTTATCTCTTGAACCAACAGATGAGGATTACCTCCAAGCCATTGAAATACACAGAAAACTCGTGGAAAGATACACAAAATCCCCATCCTGGAAAAAAACCATCCTTAAGAAGATGAATGGGTCCTTAGAGCAAACAAGGGGGAACTTAGAACCATCAAACAGTGAGGATGAAGACCAATTTGTGGGTGAGGAAGTGGAAAAACAAGAACCAAAGGTCCCTGTGTCAAGTGAAATTGTACTGAAGAATGAGGAACATGAGCCAAGGATTTTACATTCACAAGAACTAATTGAAGTGACAATAGAACACAAAGATTCCCTCCCAAAGGACTTGATGGAAAGTTGTGAAGAAGGAATGGAGGAGAACAATCAAAAGAAGTCACACTCAACTGAAGCAAGGAAAGTGCTAAAGAAGGAAGGTGAAGAGGCCCCTATATCAAGCAAACCTTCAATGAAGAATGAGGTGGTGGAGGTATTTGAACCTGAAACTACACTTGAGATAACAAGAGCACATGGCAACTCACAACTCTCACAAACCTCCCTGGACCAAAACGCCTCAACACTTGAATCCATGATTGAAAGGTATGAAGAGGAGATGAAGAAAGCTTGGGAAGATCAACAAACCTCCTCCATGAAAGAGCTATTAAAGCAAATGTTGAGTGCAAAGAAAGGAGTGGAGGAGCAAGAAAGTGAGGAAGTCATTCCAGAGAATCCAAACTCAAGTGAGGCAGAGAAGTACATGAAGGAGGAGTTCATGGAACCACCAGTTCAAAAGGCTTTGGATGAATACAAAACTCCAATAATCACACAGCAACCAAGTCTTGAATCCAAAGGAGTGAAGGCAACTAGCAAGAGCACCAATCCTGTCCCTTATCCAGCAAGCAAGATCAATCAAGCCAATTGCAAAAGAAAGCTTGCTGAGAAAAGGCCAAGACAAGGGATAGTAGCTGAATCTTCTCCTCCTTTGAGGTCATTCCTCTTAACAAACTGGAAGAAGAGGAAGAAAGTGAAAGACAACATGTCAACCTAATGACACTAAAAGAGCACTTGTTGGGAGGTAACCCAACCGTAGGTAACATTTTTTTCTTTTTCTCTGCTTTATTTTCTTTCTTTGCTTTGTTTAAATTCAATAAATTGGCATATGGTTACATTCTAAGTTTGGTGTTGCCCTGCAACAAACTGTTTTCCATCTTCATGGATGATTGCATCAATTTTACATGAAAGTGACACACCAAGATTCTAAGTTTGGTGTGCCACTTATTTTTCTATGCAAATCATTCAGCAACACCACTTGTCTGCATAACCATAATGTCTTTGCAGTGTTAATTTTCTTTTGGTTTGATATTTTGTTACTCTGTTTACTTTAGTTAATTCTTTGTTTTTAATGCTTTCAGTTTAGTTTGCTTATTTACTGTGTTTGTTAATACATTACCAAGAGAGCTTTATACATGACAGATTCTTGGCTTGGTGATTGTATTTAACATATAACAGTTTCTTTCGTTTAATTTTATTTCAAATAAATTGACATGTGGTTGCATTCTAAGTTTGGTGTTGCTATGCAACAAAATTTGGTTCTAATCCTTACAAGATACTTGCATTAATTCTAAGTGAAAGTGTCACACTAAGTTTGGTGTGCCACTTATTCTTTATGCAAAGTATTATGCTCACCTTCTTAAATTTGCAATCACAATGTCTCTATCTCTTGTGCCTTGATTATTATCTTTAATTTTGCTTGCTTAGAACACATGTACTACTAACTTTTCATTGTGTAAGACACTCATGATCCATCTTAGCCCCATAGCCATGGTTCTAATTGTTGCTTGAGGATAAGCAAGCATTCTGAGTTTGGCAAGGGAAGGAGGAAGAATAGAGGAAAAGGACAACAATAATGAAGATAAACTACAAGGTTGTAGAGTTCCTTTTCTCCTCATTTGTTTCCAGCACTTAAATTGCATGATTGTCTTCATCCTTTCTGTTTACATGTGTGTATGAATAAAGCATGAATTGAATCTTGATTTGCAACATGGTGCTGTGTCATTATGATTACCAACTTGAGTTTTGTGAATTCAAAAGCAACAAAGTATCATGATCATAAACAAACAAGGCATTAAAGAAGATTTTAGCATGTGCATAAAAGTATTGGGAAGCTAGTATGTTTGATTGTTGCTTAATTGCATTAGATTTTATTTAATTGAAGTTTTCATCTAGCACGTTTTGTGAAATCTTTTAAAATCATGAAAACCTTGAAAGCAAATGCAAAATAAAGCAAGAAAAGAAAAAGGGAAAGAATGAGAAAGCTGAAGGCTCTGAGTACCAATAGCAATTTATTTGTTAAGTGCTTGTGGTGTTTATGTATCAAGCCAAATGCTTGAAAACAAAACACTTAGAAGTCAAGGCTAGGCTCAAGTGCAAAAGCACTCCCTCAAAGCTCAAGGCTCTGAGCATCAATGATTAGAGAGTCAAGAAAAGAAAAGAAAAAATTGAGATTAATAAAGTCCTCTAATCAAATGCTTGTGGTGCTTATGTATCAAGTGGTAATACTTGAAAACAAAGCATTTAGAATCGTAGCTTTGTTATCAACTCATGGGGCAAAGCACCCAAAAGGAGAAGCTAATAAGAAAAATCAAAAGCTTGTTTCAAGGAAGAAATATAAGAGAAAGATTTCATAAATTGAGCTAGATGGAAGCATCAATCATTTACATTTCTTTTGTGATTGTAGCATGCTTAGAAAACTAGCTTACCATGAACATTGAGTTGCTATTCTTCTTACCTTGGATTGTCAATCTTTAAATGCATGATTCTTTTCTTGCTTGGGGACAAGCAAGGTTTAAGTTTGGTGTTGTGATGACATGTCACCATGTCATGTTTTTCTATGCTTTTTCATACAAGAAATTTATGATTAGTGCTTAAATATTGCATTCTTTGGTGCTTAAATGGTATATTTCTTTGATCTTTTGATTTGATAAACTTTGTAGGAAATAAGAAGAAAAAGAAGCAAAAAGAGCACAAAATAAGCTAAAAAGAAGAAAAGAGGAATTTTGGGCACACTTTGAAGTTGGAGCACACTTTGGAGGCTTAAGCCACGCTTCTAAAAGCGTGACCCATGACCAAATCAAGGAAGAGAAGCGTGGCCTAAAGGAAGAAAAGCGTGGCTCAAAACAAAGAGCAAGAGAGGATAAAAAAAAGCTTGAGCTAAAGTTTGCCTCAAACTTTAGCTCAAACTTTTGGAGGAGCTTGACTACACCCTGGAGGGAGCAAAAGCTTGCGCCAACGTTTGCCTCAAGCTTTTTGGCAAATGTTGGCACCACAAAACAAACACCCTGGAGGAAAAATCTTGCGCCAACGTTTGCCTCAAGCTTTTTGGCAAACGTTGGCGCCACACACCACAACAGCCTAAAGGGGTATACTTCCAACAAGAATAACTTGAGCTACAGAGCTCCAAATGAGGTGATTCAAAAAGCAATGGAAAGTAGGAATCGAGAGCTTTCCAAGCATATATGGCACTGCATGGTGGACACTAAAATTGAGGGAGAAAACTGCCCCGTAATGTGCATAAACGAACATGGTGGCAACCTGCAGTGAGGCCAACTGACCTCTGCACCTTCGACGGAGTATAACTCGAGCTGTAGAGCTCCAAATGATGCGCTTCCAATATCATTGGAAAGTATACATTCAGAGTTTTCCAACAATATATAATAGTATGGGGTGGACAATATGTTTGAGCCTCCAGAACTGGCGTTTTCGACCACGTTTGAGGCAAACTTTACCTCAAACGCTGCACACCAAAGCCAGCAACCTTGTCCTCTTAAAATGAGCATAACATGAGTTGTAGATGTCCAATTGAGGTGATTCCAATTGGGTTAGAAAGCTGACATTCAGAGCTTTCTAACCATATATAATAGTCTATAGTGGACATGAAATTTACAACGTTGACAAGCAGACAAAGTAGTACCCTAACATGCATGCAAGAAGGCCCAACGTTTGGCTAAAAGTTTGACCTCAAACTTTAGCCCAAACGTTGGTAGCAGCAAATGAGGGCAGCTGGTATAAAAAGTTTGAGTAAAAGTTTGCCTCAAACTTTTACTCAAACTTTTACTCAAACTTTTATGATTCATGGCCCGGTTCACAATGGGTTTCTCTCCAACTCCAAGAGCAATCAACCAAGGCCTCTATCAACCCAATTCCATCAAGAGCAAAGGCCCAATTCAAGGCTTGCATTTACATTTCTTGCACTTTAAGATTCTGCAATTTACATTTCTTGCGATCTAAGTTTCTGCAATTTATATTACTTGCACTTTAAGATTCAGCTTATTTACTTTCTTTGCTCTTTAATTTCATGCGAATTACCCATTCCCTTTATTTTCCATGCAATTTAAATTCTGCAAATCACAAATATCTCAACCAAATCTTGATTCGCTTGACTAAATCAACCATTAAACTAAAATTGCTCAATCCTTCAATCCCTGTGGGATCGACCTCACTCCCGTGAGTTATTATTACTTGATGCGACCCAGTGCACTTGCCGGTGAGTTTTGTGTTGGATCGTTTTCCACACATCAGCCGTGATTTATGTGTTGAGTAGTTTCAGATCTTCTAAGGCATGAATGACTTAAAGGATGGAAAGGAAACATACAAAAATGGAAGAAAAGCACAAAATAGAGTTTTTGAAGAAACTGGCAGCGACGCGAACGCGTGGACGACGCGGCCGCATGCCCAGCGCGAAGAGAGCGCGATGCGAACGCGTGAATGACGCGAACGCGTGCCTTGACCAGAACACAGATGACGCGGACGCATGACCAAAGTGAACACGTAATAAGGAAAACTTCAGATGACGCGACCACGTGACCCACGTGAACGCGTGACAGAAGCCACGTACCAGAAATTACAGAAAACGCTCCCAGCAATTTCTAAATCCCTTTTTGGCCCAGATCCAAGTACAGAAAGCACATATTAGAGGTTATAAAGTAGGAGAATGCATCCATTCAAGGGAGAGTCTCCAATTTTTACTTTTGATGATTTAGATATAGTTTTTAGAGAGAGGTTCTCTCCTCTCTCTCCTAGGATTAGGATTTAGGATTTTTCTTGCTTTCATGATTGTCCCTTTTTATCAGGTTCAACTTTCCTTTTTATTATCTTCTCAATTTAATTTATGAACTTTTCTATGTTATAAATAATTCTCTTAATTAATGTTATTTGAGGTATTTCAGTTTATGATTTCTTTCTTTTGTTTATGCTATTGTTAATTCCAACCTGAAGATATTTTTATTCGAGTAGATTTACTTTCCTCTTTTGGTCTTGGTTAAGAAATCAGTAACTCAGGAGTTATCAAACTCAACGTGATCGATAATTGTTATCTTTGCTAATTGAATTGAACTTCAATAATTCCAGTCCTTTCTCAGGAATTGACTAGAACCTGAAGATCAGACTAATTAATCCACTTGATCTTCCCTTGCTTTAGTAAAGGCTAACTAAGTGGGAGTAAGACTCAATTTTCATCACCATTGATAAGGATAACTAGGATAGGACTTCCAATTTCTCATACCTTGCCAAAAGTGTATTTTACAGTTATTTATTTATTTTACTTGTCATTTAAATTACTTGTTCCTTACTTTCAAAGGAACATTGAACTTGGAATGAAGTAAACGAAGAAATCCTAATCCTAAAACCTAAGAGAGAGGAGAGAGCCTCTCTCTCTAGAAAACTACATCTCAAACATAAAATTATGAATGTTGTTGAATGAATGTTGAATCAATCAATTGATTTTCCCATTCTCCAGCCTCTATTCTGTGTTTCTAGGCTTGGATTTGGGCCAAAAAAGGGCCCAGAAATCGCTGGAGGCGACTTTTGTAATTTTCTGCACGTGGCATCCGTCACGCGTGCGCGTGTGTCATGCGTGTGCGTCAATTGGAGATTTTCCTTGCCACGCGTACGCGTCATTTGTGCTCTGCGCCAGGCATGCGTCTGCGTCGTCCATGCGTGCCGTCGCTGCCATTTTCTTCAAAACTTTATTTTGTGCGTTCCTTCCATTTTTGCATGTTTCTTTTCTGTCCTCTAAGTCATTCCTGCCATATGAAGCCTGAAAATACTTAAGACACAGATCACGGCATCGAATGGTAATAAAGGACAATTAATATTTTTAAGGCATAGGAAACCATGCAATTTATATGAATAAATGGATGAAGAATTGATAAAAACACTCAATTGAGCACAAGATGAATCATAAAATAGGGGTTTATCACAAGCCTTTTTCTTTTGTTTTCATTAGGTTTTATGCACTTTCTTGAGCTATAAGTAACTATTTGGATAAGAATTTTATGCACCCATTGATTCAATCAAACTTGGTTATTTGTATGCTTTTCACAAGATTTTATGCAAATTTTGCTTGATGATTGAATGATGCAAATATCTTGTGATTATAGCAAACTTTGATGCAAGTGTTTGGTTGATGATAGGTGGAAAGGAAGCTAAGAAAGGGAAAGCAAACAAGCAACAAAAAGGGCATGGAAGGAAGCAAGGGGAAGCAACGTTGGAGCTAAAGTTGGTGCTCCAACATTGCCTCAAACATTATACTCAAGAGGTGCATAGTTGGAGCCAAAGTTAGTGCTGCAACTATGCCTCAAATGTTGGCCAAGAAAGGTGGATAGTTGGAGTCATAGTTGGACCTCCAACTACAAAACAAGGCAACGTTTGAGCCCAAAGTTGGACCTCAAACCCTAAACGTTGCCATGAGAAAGGCCATAGTTAGAGTCATAGTTGGACCTCCAACTACTCATGCAAAAGGGCTATAGTTGGACCTCCAACTATACCGTCAACTACAATGATGGTGCAACGTTGGAGCCAAAGTTGGTGCTCCAACTTTGCTGGCAACGCCAAGGTGAAGGGGTGCCAACATTTGAGGGAACGTTAGGGGTCCAACGTTACCTCCAATGTGCGCGATAAATTTCAAGAATCTGGAGTTGGAAAAAGTTCATCGATGCGTACGCGTGAGTAGGCTAACGTTTTTGCTTAAACGTTTAGTCCAACATTGAGTCCAACGTTGGGTCAAACTTCAGGGCCAACATCCCAGCCTCATTTGGCAAAGTTTGACCCAATGTTTGCGCTCAAACATTGAACTCCAATGTGAGCTTCAACACCAATCTAACTTCAATACAAAAGGCACCCATGCAGAGTATAAAACGTTAACTCCCAAACGTCTCCATCAACGTCACTAAAGGCCACTTCCAACTAGCTTCAACAGAGGCTAAAGGGCCCAGTCCAAGTACTTGAAGATTGAATGAAGAAAGTGTATAAATAGATACGAGTTTAAGTTATAAGGGGGGGCTGACACATTGAGTATTGTAACTCTACCCAATTTTACTTTCTCTGTAGATTTTAGTTTACTTTCAATGTACTTTTTGATTTCAATTTCCATTTCCAGAGCTATGAACAACTAAACCCCTTTCATTGGGTTAGGGAGCTCTATTGTAATTCAATGGATCAATAATAGTTTTCATTCTTTTTTTTCTTTCTTTTCTCTATATTTTGCTAGAAAGCTTTCGATCTTATTTCAATTAAGCAGTTGGCTCGACGGAGAAGCTGTTCATAATTGGGTTTCCTTTGAGCCTCGAGAGAGGGATGAGGAAATCATGCTAGAAATGCTTTCTCATATTGGACTGGATTAAGGGTTGGATGGATATAGTGACATGTAATCCTACCAATACTTTGATTTAGAAAAACATGTGGTATAATCAGTGACCATACTTCATCTCTTCCCATGAACAATTAAATTAAGACATTGGACAATTGTTCAAGCTTAGAGAGATTGGTGAGCCAAGACATTGGAATCCAATCACCTAAGATTGCCAAGAAAATCAATGAGTATCTTGATTGAGGAAGAGATGAAAATGAACTTGATCCAGAGAATGCAATATCTCCTAAGCCCAATGAATTCCCCATCTCTGATCTACCGATTCTCTTTAATTTCTGTTATTTACTTTTATGCTTAACCACCCCATTCCCATTTATTTTTCTGCACTTTAATTTCTGCTCTTTACATTTTACAATTTACATTCAATCATTTATATTCTTCGCAACTTACTTTTTCCGCCATTTAATTTTCTGCAATTCCAAATTCAAATCTGCCTAATTCAACTAGAACACCCCTCCAGTTAAAGTTGATCAACCAATCAATCCCTTTGGGATTCGACCTCACTCTATTGTAAGTTTTTACTTGACGACAATCCAGTACACTTGCTGGCAAAAATTTGTTGAGAGACAAGTTTTCGTGCATCAGGGGAGAAGAAGAAAGAAGGAAGAAGTAGAAAGAAAGAAAGAAGAAGAGTGAAGAAGTGTTAGGATTAGAGAAAGAAAAGAATAGTGAAATGAACAGAGGTCTGCGCGGCGCGCTAGTTTAATTGATTCGGCGCTATGACACGTGCGCATCGCCCACACGTACGCGTGGGTTAGCAGAAATATCAGTGATGCATATGCATCAGTCATGCATACGCATGAGTGCTTGTCGTGCCAAACACACGATTCTAGCATAGTGCTGGCACAACTCTCGGGTTTTTATACCAGAGTGTGCCGAATTGCCATACGACGTATGAGCGTTGCTCATGTACATGCATGAGATGGTGAAATTGCTGGTGACGCATACGCGTGGAGTGGGTTATGTGCCAGGTACCCCACCCGCACAGTTCCAGCCCAACTCTAAGGAAAATGTACCGGAGAGCGCCAACATCCCTACGACGTGTGCGCGTCGATGACGCTTATGCGTGGGATGTACTTTTTTTTTATAATACTCAGAACAAAAGGGAAATGTGCTTATGGAAAAATTAACAAAGAGAAGTAATGAAACAAATATAAGCAAATAAATAAAATAGAACCATGAAAGAAAAAGGAAGATCATACCATGGTGGGTTTCCTCCCACCTAGCACTTTTCTTTAACGTCCTTAAGTTGGACGGTCCATAGGCTCAGTCCTCTTTCTTTGCTGGATCCTTCAAGAGGAAGATCTCCAGCTCCTTGTTGTTCTTCACTTTCACACCATGATACAGCTTCAAACGGTGGCCATTGACTTTGAAGAAGGTAGGGCTTGAGGGGTGACTTAGGTGGACAACTCCATACAGTTCCACTTTCTCCACCATGTAGGGTCCATCCCACCTTGACCTCAGTTTGCCCGCCATTAACCTCAACCTTGAGTTGTAGAGAAGGACTTGATCTCCATCTCTAAACTCCCTTCTCTTAATGTTCTTGTCATGTACCGCCTTCACCTTTTCTTTGTAGAGCCTTGAGTTTTCATACGCTTCTAGCCGAAGGCACTCCAATTCCTCCAGTTGTAATTTTCTTTCAATTCCGGCTCCTCCCAATCGTGAGTTGCATTCCTTCACAGCCCAGTAAGCCTTGTGTTCCACCTCCATCGGAAGGTGACAAGCCTTTCCATAGACTAGGCAGAATGGACTCATGCCGATGGGTGTCTTGTAAGCTGTCCGATAAGCTCACAGCGCATCTCCAAGCCTAGAGCTCCAGTCCCTTCAATGAGGTTTAACAATCTTCTCGAGTATGCACTTGATCTCTCTATTAAACACCTCGGCTTGGCCATTTGTTTGGGGATGGTAAGCCGTCACCACCTTGTGAATGATGCCATGTTTCATCATCAAACCTGTCAATCTTCTGTTACAAAAATGAGAGCCTTGATCACTCATGATTGCTCGTGGTGATCTAAAGTGACAAATAATATTATTCCTAACAAAAGAAACAACCACGTTAGCATCATCAGTACGGGTAGAAATTGCTTCTATCCATTTAGAAACATAATCAACAGCTAACAGAATATATAAGAAATCATTCGAGTTTGGAAATGGACCTATGAAGTCAATACCCCAAACATAAAAAATTTCACAAAACAACATGAGTTGTTGGGGCATCTCATTCCTCTTGGATATGTTTCCAAATCTTTGGCATTGGTGGCAAGAGTCACAGAAAATATTAGCATTCTTAAAAAGTGTGGCCACCAAAATCTGCAGTCTAAAATTTTTCTTGCAGTTCTTTGAAGACCAAAGTGTCCACCACTCTCAGAAGAGTGGCATGCCTCTAAAATAGACTGGATTTTGGATTGTGAAATACACCTTCTAATTATTTAGTTAGCACCACATCTGCACAAATATGGGTCATCCTATATGTAATAATTGGACTCGCTCTTGAGCTCGTCCTTTTGATGCTTAGAAAAATTTTGAGGAAAGGTGCGACTAACCAAATAATTAGCTATGGGTGCATACCAAGGAACCACCTCAGATATTGCTTGCAAGCTATCAAGTGGAAATACATCATTGATAGGAGTGGAGTCACTTTTAATATGTTTTAGGCGACTCAAGGGATTCGCCACCAAATTTTGGGAACCACTCCTATCTTTGATTTCTAAATCAAACTCTTTCAATAACAATATCCAACGGATTAACCTTGGTTTAGACTCTTTCTTAGCCAACAAGTATTTCAAAGCCGCATGGTCTGAATATACTACCACATTTGTTCTAAGTAAATAAGCCCGAAATTTATCCAAAGCAAAAACAATGGCTAACAGTTCCTTTTCAGTGGTAGTATAATTAGACTGGGCACCATCTAAAGTATTAGAAGCATAAGCAATAATGTAAGGATCCTCTCCTTCGTGCTGAGCCAGCGCCGCTCTTACCGCATAGTTAAATGCGTCGCACATAATCTCGAACGGCCTACTCCAGTCAGCCCCTCTCACAATAAGAGCTTGGGTCAAGACAATCTTCAGCTTGTCAAATGCTTCCATGCAGTCTTTACTCAAGTCAAAATTACGTCTTTCTGCAGCAGACGGGAAAGGGGTAGTGCAACCTTACTAAAATCATTGATAAAATGCCGGTAGAAACCTGCATGACCAAGAAAAAAATAGACTTCCCTCACAGAGGAGGGGTAAGGTAAACCAGAAATAACATCAACTTTCGCAAGATCAACAGATACACCAGTATTAGAAACAACATGGCCTAGAACAATACCTTACTTTACCATAAAATGACATTTTTCAAAATTAAGTACAAGGTTTGAACTAGCACATCTTTCTAATACTCTAGCAAGATTATCCAAACAAAGATCGAAGGAATCACCATAGACACTAAAGTCATCCATAAATACTTCCATACAATGCTCAAGAAGATCCGAGATGATACTCATCATGCACCTTTGAAACGTAGCCGGTGCATTACATAAACCAAAAGGCATTCTTTTATATGCATACGTTCCAAAGGGGCATGTAAAAGTTATTTTCTCCTGATCTTCTGGAGCGATATGGATCTGAAAATAACCAATATAACCATCTAAAAAAATAATAGTGTGATTTACCTGACAAGCGATCAAGCATTTGATCGATGAAAGGTAGTGGATAGTGATCCTTGCGAGTGGCCAAGTTTAAGCGCCTGTAGTCGATGCACACTCTCCAGAAATTCTGCACCCTTGTAGTCATGAGTTCTACATTCTCATTCTTCACTATTATGACTCCGGACTTCTTCGGAACCACTTGTACTGGACTAACCCACTCACTATCTGAGATTGGATAGATAATGTCAGCTTCAAGCAGTCGGATCACTTCCTTCTTCACAACTTCCAGAATTGTGGGGTTTAACCGCCTATGAGGTTGATGGATAGGCTTGGCTCCCTCCTCTAGAAAAATGCGGTGCTCACAGACTTGAGGGCTTATACCTACTATGTCTACCAAACTCCACCCAATAGTTTTCTTGTTCCTTGTCAGTACATTAAGCAGACACTCCTCTTGTTGGGAAGTAAGCTCCTTTGCAATAATCACCGGGAGCTTCTGATTGTCTTCGAGATAAGCATACTTGAGGTGAGGTGAAAAGTGCTTCAACTCCATGTTCAGCTCATGGCTTGGCACTTGATCATCTGGAACCACTGGAGGTGGCAAAGTGTCTTCAGTATACTCACGGGGCTTTCCCACACTTGTACCTTGAACCATGTTCTTCTCATTAACTGTCTCTTGGTGAACTTCAGCCACAGTCTCATCAATAATATCACACTGGAAGATAGAGTGGTCTTCCGGTGGATGCTTCATAGCTTGATGAGAGGATTTTTGCCAGTAAAGAAGTTCATAAAAACAGTCGCGTTGTAGATATAGTCTCTAAACCAACAAAAATCCCTTCATACAAATGTTTTGGGTGTCACAAGTAACAAACCCCTTTTAAAATTATTAACCGAGTATTCAAACCTCGGGTCGTCTTCTCAAGAAACTGCAAGGAAGTATGTTCTTATTATTGGCTATATGGGTTGTAATCGGGGTTTAGAAGGTGAGAAGCAAGTGATTTGAATGACAAGTAAAGTGAATAGCAATTAAAATAAATAAATACTGTAAAGCAAGTTTTGGCAAGGTAAGAGAAATTGGAAGTCCAACTTAGTTATCTCTCTCAACAATAATGAAAGTTGAATCTAAATTCCACTTAGTTAACCTTTACTAAAGTAAAGAAAAGTCAAGGGACTAATTAGTTTGACCTTCGAATCCTATTTATTTTCTAAGAAAAAGTTGGGATTATTGAAGTTCAGTTCAATTAGCAAGATAACGATTATCAATTATGCTGAGTTTAATAACGTTGAGTTACTGATTTCTTAACCAAGACCAAAAAAGGAAAAGTAAAATTGTTGGAATAAAAATGTCCTTAGATGGAAAGCAATGGTGACACAGATTAAGGAGAAAGCAATCAATAACTGAAATACCTCAAATAATCATTAATTCAAATCATAACATGGAAAGGGTTCATAAGTCAAGTTGGCAACATTTATAGGTACAAATAAAAGCATTAAAGTAAATATTAAACCTGGATCCAGAGTCACTCTTACAAACTAAGAGAAGTCCTAAATCCTAATCCTAATCCTAAGAGATAAGGGAGAGAATCTCCCTCTCAAAACTAAATCTAAATCATGGAAAGTAATAAAAATGTGAGCTCTCCCTGAATGGATGCATTCCCCCACTTTATAACCTCTGGTCTATGCCTTCTGGACTTGGATTTGGACCAAAAAGGGCTTCAGAATTCGCTATGAGTGTTTTCTGCAATTTCTGGTGCGTGGCCTCTGTCACGCGTCCGTGTAGGTCACGCGGTCGCGTCATTCGGAGCATTTCGTTGCCACGCGGTCGCGTCAGTCATGCGACCGCGTCATGTGCGTTCTGCTTAAGGCGCGCGGTCGCGTCAGTCATGCGGCCGCGTCGCTGCTGATTCGCGCTTGGCACGTGATCGCTTCGTCCATGCGATCGCGTGGATGCCAGTTTCTTCAGAAGCTCCATTTTGTGCTTTTCTTCCATTTTTGTATGTTTCCTTTTCCATCCTTTAAGTCATTCTGCCTTAGAAAATTTGAAACTACTCAACACACTAATCACGGCATCGAATGGAAATAAAGGTAATTAAAATAATTAATATTAAAGCTTAGGAAACATGTTTTTCACATACATCACATAATAAGGAAGGGAAAGTAAAACCATGCAATTAATATGAATAAGTGGGTGAATGATTGAATAAATCACTCAAACTAAGCACAAAATAACTCATGAAATATGGGTTTATCATAGCTTCATCAAGGTTGAAACTTACTGTTCTTCCATCAATCTCAAAGGAATATGTACCCGAGAAGGCATCCAATTTAAACTGAGAGGTTTTCAAGAATGGCCTTTCAAGCAAGATAGAGGATGGTCTTCCTAATTCATTAGGAGGCATCTCTAGAATGTAGAAATCAATAGGAAAGATCAGCCTATTAATGCTCACCAAAACGTCTTCTGCAATGGCAACCACTAAGATTATGCTTTTTTCTGCCAACACAAAACGGGCTGTCGACCTTCTCAATGGTGGAAGCTTCAAAGCATCATATACAGATAATGGCATAATGATAACACATGCGCCTAAGTCACACATGCAATCCACAAACTGTACACCACCAATAGTGCAAGTAACCATACACGGACCGGGATCACCACATTTCTCCGGTATAGCACCCATCAAAGCAGAAATCGAGCTACCCAAAGGAATAGTTTCTAAATCATGGATCTTTTTCTTATTCATGCACAAATCCATTAGAAACTTAGCATACTTAGAAACCAGGCGAATAACATCAAAAAGTGGAATAGTTACCTCAACCTTTTTGAAGATCTCCACCATCTTGGGATCTAGCTCCACTTGCTTTTTAGTCCTCCTAGCAAGGTGTGGAAAAGGAATGGGAATGGCTTCTTTCAAAATATTGTCTTCCTTAGATACTCCATCCCTTGGTTGAGCAACTTTTTCTTCAACTGCCTATTGTACCTCATCCTCGTCTTCAATATCTTCTACCTCAATAACTTCTTCATCTTGAATGTCTTCTCTTGAGCTTGGCTCCTTGGGACACCTCTCTTGTAATGTAATGTCGGACCTCAAAGTGATGGCATTGATTCCACCCTTAGGGTTAGGTAAAGATTGAGAGGGAAGTGCATTAGAGCTTGAAGGTTGAGTGTTGGAGGTAGAGTGTGGGTCCATACGGGATAGAAGAGCTTGGATAGTAGAGTTAAGACTGGTGATACTAGAGGCAACTGTGGCTTGCAGCTCTTTTTGTCCTTGCATAAGAGAGTGAAGCATCTCATCGTTAGAGGAAGAAGGAAGGTATGTAATTTGGGGGGCTTGTGGTTGGTTGAGTTGAGGTGCTTGAGCTTGCCTTTGGTGAGGTGGTTTGTATCTTTGGCCTTGATTTTGTTGTTGGTATAGAGGCTTTTGTTGATATCGGTTTTGTTGGTAGTTATTATTCCACATTTGATTTCCACCATTGTCTTTGCCTCCTTGGTTGTAGTTGTCTCTCCATCCTTGGTTGGGATTATCTTGCCAACCTTGATTGTAGTTACCGCCTTGTTGATAGTACCCTTGATTCGGACGATTGTAATAAGCATTAGTGGCTGCCAAGGTGTTGTCCTCTTGGAGTTGTGGACATTCATCAGTATAGTGAGAATAGCAAGCGTAAATTCCACATACTTTCTAAGGGACTAACTGTTGACATTGTTGTTGTGGAGGGGGTGGAGGTTGTTGTTGATTGAGTTGGAGTTGCTTGAGTATGTTGGTCATCTCCCCCAAAGTCTTGGTGAGAGCGGGGGTCTCACTACTAGAAGAAACTTCTGCAATAGCCTTGGGATGTGTATTCCTTTGCCTTGCATATTGAGTAAACTCGGCTAAATCGGTGATCAGTTGCCACGCTTCTGTCGCCATCTTGTAATTTGTCAGAGAGCCATTACTCGCAGCATCCAAGAGGGTCTTGTCTCAAGGCTTCATAGCTTGGAAAAAGTAGCTAATTAACACCAACTGATCAATCATGTGATGGGAGCACGATTCAAAGAGATTCCTAAAGCGTTCCCAATACTTATAGAGAGTCTCTGATTCACCTTGAATGACGTAGGAAATTTCCTTCCTCAATCTATCTGTGACCTCCGGTGGGAAGAACTTGTCCAAGAATTCCCTTCTAAGCAAATCCCAATTAGTAACAACAGCTTCAGGTTGAGTGTAGAACCACTCATTTGCCTTTCCCTTAAGAAAAAATGGGAAGGCATATAACCAAACGGCAGTCTCATCCGTACCATACCGCCTAGTAGTTGAACAAGCTGTTTGAAAGTCTCTAAGGTGCTTGATAGGCTCTTGAGCGGGTAAACCATAGAATTTAGGTAGTAGATTAATCAATGCGGTCTTCAGTTCAAAATCAGCAGTTAAATTCGGATCACGTGCTTGAAATGGTTAAAGAGTAAAATCCAAAGCTCCCGCTTCCTTGAGAGTAATCCTTCTAGGAGCTACCATAGTATCTGCACCTAAATCAACAGAAGAGACGTCAATGGACTTAGTAGGAGAGGAGTTAGTTTCTTCCTCAAATGACGCTTCAGACTCAACCTCGGGTAAGGTTGGTGAATTGGGCAAAACCCCTTCACCACCCTCAGAGGCTAATCGACGCCGAGCTCACCTAATATGTGAAATGGTTTTTTCAATTTCAGGATCAAATGCGGCTAGGCTCGAATCCGGCAATAAATACGTCATTCAATAAAAGAAACATACTAAGAAAAATAAATAATAAATACTACTAATAAAAAAAACACGCAAATAAAAGATGCAATTATGCAAATATAAATATATTTACACCAATCAATAACTTAGCACACATATGCAACTCCCCGGCAACGGCGCCAAAAATTGATGGGTGGAAAAATACCGGTTAAGAATTTCTGATAAAAATAGCGTTGCAAGTACAGCCTTAACCAATGAAATTTTCACTATCAATTTAGAATATGTCACAATTAATAATAAATAACCGGAAATAGAAGCCCGGGTCGTTTCCCAAAGAGTTGACACAAGATGCAAATTATTGGCTAGGATTTTTCTGAATATTTTCTTGAAATTTAGAACGGAAAAGTAAATGGCTAGGAATTAAAGCAATGAATAAATAACAAGAGCTGATATGTATTTAAAATTAAAAGGCCTTGGTCAGGGGAGAGAATTGGAGTTTCTATCCTTATTGTCTTCTCCAAGTATAATAGTAAATGTTCATTACTTCCACTTAGTTATCCTCTAGCAATTGAAGGAAAGTCAAGCGGGTATCACTAACTCTAGCTCACAAGTCCTAGTCACTTCATGGAGAAGGACTAGAGTTGGTGAGAAATGAATTAGCCAGCAATTTTCAATTACAGATCAATACTTGAGTATCACAACTCAAGGGACCCCAACTAATCAACCCCCAAGCCAAGTTGGAAGATCTACTCCATTAACATGAATGCTATTTTCATAAACACATAATAGAAGTAAATAAAAGACATGATAATTATGAAAAATTATTTATATTAAAATTAGCACTAATAAAAAATAACGACGATCAAACAAGCAATAAAGATAAACATAAAAATAATTCAATGCATTAATAAAATTCAAAAATGACAAGATCCAAATATGAATTCAAAGCAATCAAGTGTAAAAGAGTAATAGGGATAATAGAGAAGAAAACTATGAGAACAGTGACTCTAATGGAAGGTAGTAGCAGCTCTCTCAAGATTCAATTCAAAGCAAAACTAAGAACATCAAAAACCCTAGAGAAAAGTAGGTGTTTTTCTCTCTAGAATTCAAAAACTAATCTAAAACTAAAGTGAAAGTGAAGTCTCAACTCCATCCCTGCCTCTAGTCTGTGTTTTCGGGCTTGAATCTGGGTCCAAATCAGCCCAGAAATTGCTCCAGCGAGTTCTGTTAAGTGCAGCATGTGACGCTCTGTCACGCGTACGCGTCGCTGAACTTCTACACTGGTCATGCATACGCGTCAGTCACACGTACGCGTCACTGAACGATGCTCCTGATCATGCACACGCGTCAGCTATGTGTGCGTGTCGCTCCTCGCTTCTTAAGTCTTCAATTCCTTGTATTCCTTCCACTTTAACATGCTTCATCTTCATCCTTTAAGCCATTCATGCCCTATAAACCTGAAAACACTTAACAAACACATCACGGCATCAAATGGTAGTAAAGAAGAATTAAAAATTAACAATTTTAAGGCCTAGGAAGCATGTTTTCAATCATAACACAAAATTAGGAAGGAAATGAAAAACATGCAATTTACATGAATAAGTGTGAGAATAGTGGACAAAACCCACTCAATTCAGTCCAAAATATATCATAAAATAGTGGTATATCACATCCACTATTCAAGTATCACATGTCTTTCTTCTTCTTGGATGCTAGGCAAAACTGCACAAAGCTTTTAAGTGACCTTCGGTGTCCAAACTAATTTTGATCCTTTTAAGGTAACCGTTCTTAGTTGCCCAAGTGCATTAAAATCACAAACAATCTTGTATGGTTTATTTCCTACTCTTCTTTTGTCAGTAAAGCATTGGGAAGAAGAGTGACCATGTTTATTGCAATTAAAACAGTGATTTGTGTGAGCATGTTTAAGGTATGATACTGATGATGATTAAAATATTTGAATTTTCTGGCATTTGAAAAAGGTGCATTTCTTTTGAAATATCCATCTCTAACATTAGTACCTCCTCTTGTAAAAACCTTAAGCCAGAATTTCTTGACACATATGGGTTTCTAGAATGTGAGGCTCTTTTGTAAAAGAAGGATTTTCTAAAAACGGCTTCATTGTTAGAGATGTAACCCAGACCAGAGTTATTTGAAGCAGGTTCAGATTTTGAGTAAGATGCATTTTTATCAAAATATGACCTTTCAAAATCAGCATCAATGTTAGATGAATATCCAAGACCAGATTTAACAAATGATGATTTTATTTTTGAAGATGATGTTGTGAATTTTGCCAAGTGTTTTTTTTCCTCAGAAATTGCATCATTTTTGTTACATATCCTAAACCTGATTTTTCAAACAAAGGTCTTTGATTAGCAAGTAATTTATCCAAATTGCTTGAACTATGCACAAATTTTGCTAAATTATTATTCAAACTTTTGATCATTTTATTTAATCTTTTATTTTTACCAACAAGTTCTTGAGAGGGATCAATAATATGCTTTTCTTTGAACTCTTCAATTTCATATTTTAAAAACCAATTTTTTTCAAAGAGATCAAAAGCACATTCAGTCTCCTTCACCTTTTCTTTCAAAAACTCATTTTCAGCTTTCAAAACTTCATTTTCAGATTTGCATTTGTTGCATTTATTTAGCAATTTTTCATAATGGTGAGTGAGATCATCAATAATAACATGCAAATCATGAAGAGATAAGTCATAGTAATTTACCTTTTCTTGTTGATCTTCATCAGCCATGAAACAGATATGAGCTTTATCTTCAGAGTCTTCTTCCTCATCTGAGTCTCATAATCCTTCTAAGTCTCCTAGCAAAAAATACAAACTTGTCATCTGATAAACAGTCACCAGATTCATTATCCAATGACTGAGTGCTAGATTTAAGAGCCACTCCTTTTTTTTGTATCATTTTTTATGAGAGTAATTTTATATGCTAGTAACTTTTCTCTCAACTCATTATAGGTCATTTGACTTAAGTTATTGCTTTTAAAGATGACAGTAGCCTTAGTTTCCCACTCTCTTGTCAAGCTTCTCAAGACTTTCCTTACTAACACTTGTTCAGAATGAGTAATCCCCATAGCATCCAAGCTATTAATGATGATAGAGAATCTCTTAAACATGTCATCAATTGATTCTCCTTCCTTCATAGATTTCATCTTATACTCTTTGTTCAGCATGTCAATTCTGGTTTCTTTTACTTGTGTGGTGCCCTCATGTGTGACTTGGAGCTTATCCCATATTTCCTTTGTTATTTTGCATCTTGAAACCTTTCGGTATTTTTCGAAGCTGATTGCAAGTTCAACATGTTAACATCCTTGGCATTCAGTTCCACCTTTTTCTTGTCATCTTCATTCCATTCTGTATCAACTTTGGGAGTGACAACACCATCGGCGCCAGTTTTTGTAGGGATTTGAGGACCATTTATGGTTATCTTCCACTGGTTGTAATCCACTAACTGAACAAAGATCTTCATTCTTTCTTTTCAATAGTTGTAGCTTTTTTCGTTGAAGAATGAAGGTCTGTTGTTGGACTGCCCTTCTTTTAGAGTATAAGCCACCACATTGGAACCATTGTTGTTCGTCATTAAGATCTTTCCTCCAAGCTACAAAGCTTGATCTTTTTGAGACCAAGCTTTGATACCAATTGATAGTTATCAGTGGCTAAGAGAATGGGGGGTTAAATTTTAGGCTACTTTTCTTGTGAAAATTACTTTTTACTTTTTCAAAGAAACTTAGGAGATATTTTTGCTTTTATCTAGTAATGAGTTGAGAGACCCTTTAATTTTTGTCTCCTGAGTAACAGAACCAGAAGTGAAGTAGAGAAGAAGAAGTGACACACAGATGTATCCTGGTTCAGCTACCTAGTGCAATGTAGCCTACATCCAATCTCCATCACAACAATAACGGAACTTCACTATCTTTCAATATAATTACATTCACTAATTCTCCCTAGGATCTACCCAATCTTATCTGGGACAAGTCCAGATTCTAACCTAACCTGAACTTGACTAGGACTCAAACCTAGCTTTCAACAGCAAAGTGCTAACCCAACTTGCAAGGAAATCCCCTCAGGATCATGACAACAAAACAGAAATACATACAAAGAATTTCTAAGATAACTCTGGTTTTTACTCTAAGTTTAACTCTCTGCCTTTTTTCACTCATTGATTTTTTCTTAAAAAATCTCACATTTTGCCTTTTACCAATGAAACACAAACAGATTAAACTGAGAAAAAGAAATATTCAATGAAAACTATGAAGGAGAATAATAAACAGCTCAAAGAGCTATGGGAACCCAGACGTGTGCTCTCACTCCTTGATCAATCCTTGGCCAATCACCCCTATTATAGAGGAGTGAATCTTCTAGGGTTTGAAACCTTCTTCAGCGCATGTTGGTTCTCTTCTTCCAATACACAGATGCAGCAGCAGCGTGACAGATGAAAGAGAGGATAGAAGCAGTGATCGAATCAAACATGCAACCATACCTTCAATATTCTCTTTCAACCTTTTTCTTCATGCTTCTTGAATCTGAACCGTGCGTTCTTGCTTTGGCCCCAAGTTTGTTTCTTGACCGTAGATTCCAAGCAAAGCACCGTTGACTTCATCTTCTTCATATTTTCCAAAACAGTGCTTGTGACCCAATTGATTTCTTCAATAATCCTTGATGAAGCACAAATAGAAAAATCACCTTTTTGTGATTCTCCTTTCTTTTGAAGAAATCTTCCCTCTTGATGTAGTCGTGAAACTTGCTTGAAATTAGTAACAACTCTTTTTTTCTTCACCGAACTCTAGTGGCAGAACTTTTCTATTCTTTCTTTCTTCTTTGATTAAAGAGTGATGTGATAGATAAGAGAGGAAAGAGAAGAGAGAGTTTGGCTTTTTGGTGGATGAAGTGAATATAATGAATTCAATTGGAATGAAATAATGTAATGTGATTGTTCCAATGAAATGGAATTTGAATCACTTAGTTATTGTCTAAGTGAATGAATAGATTTGAACGTTGACCACCATTAGACTTTGGTTTGATTATGGGCTTGCTTTCTATCTTCCATTATTTGACTAGAGACTTATTTGTTTCAGCTAAAAATTATTTGTGATGGTAGTAATTATATATCTTTGAACCATTGAGTGTGCATTTGGGCTTGAGCATTTGCTTCTTGGGCCAATTGCTTTCTTTTCCTTTTTGTTTTTACTTTTGTTTCTGATGGAAAACATTTGTGATGGAGCAAATACCCTTTGGACCATGATTGTGTCCACTTTTTAATTTAGATATGGAAGGAGGAATGGTGTAGGACACAGTTATGGACTATATGGGTGCTTTACGCAGTTGTGGTGTCAAGAGCAAATCGGACCCACCGATTTGTGTTTAAAAAATTAAAAAAATTGCATTACACAAATCGGACCGTCCAGTTTGTATTTTAAACAATTAAAAAAAATTTAATAATGAAATCTGACCATTCAATTTTTGTTTTCAAATTAAAAAAAATTTAAAAGTACAAATCGGACCCTCCGATTTTTCCTCCCACACAAATCGAACCATCCGATTTGTGTTCATAATTTTTTTAACAAAGAAATCGGACAGTCCGATTTCTTCACTTTATGGTTCAAAAAAATTATCCCACATTCATGTCTAGCACCACCCACCTCCATACCCATGCACAACACACACAGAATTTGCATATCCAAAAAAATGAGCCTGATTGTGTCTAGGTGGACTAGACACTACAAGAAAATCGGCAGATAGCGGCGGATATTTAACAGCGGTGTTTTTCAACCGCTGCTAAATAGAATCTGCTAGCGGTTTTTGTGGCGGTTTTAGGAGACGCTACCAAATGATCTCATTTGGCAGCGGTTCTTGTGTCGGTTTTAAGGGACGCTACCAAATAATCTCATTTTGCAGTGATTTTTCTATAAACGCCGTAAAATGTATAGTTGTTGAATACATTGATACTCGTTTTGCAGCGGTTTTTTCCTAACCGCTGCAATATTATTTTTAACTTGAATTTTTTTTTGTATAAACATTATTGCCGTCTTAAAACTATTCTAGTCCTCGCTATTTTTTTACTGAAAAAACATGTTTCAAATACTACAACTTAATGCATTAAATAAATTTTCATTTTTGTGTTACATAAAAAATAATTCATTAATTAAAAAAATTATAAATAAATAACTAAAAATAAATTTACGAATCAGGTTTTCTCTTGTACTATCAGCCATTTTGAGTTTGTATTCAACCATAAATGGTAACATAAAAATCAAGTGAACGTCCGAATTCATAAACTCAAAACAAAGTTCAATGGAGCATAAAAATCAGAATTACTAAAGTAGACAAACAAGTTTTGAATCAAAATTTCTCATAAACATCGTATTGACTTGGCCAGAAATACTCTGTCAGAAATCCGCTGTAAAATGACGTGATAACAGATCTGATAAGTCATCTCCAAACCATGGTAAGTTGTTCAGATCGAAACCCCTTTTTGCAGCACGTACGGCATCTTCTCTATGTTGGGTGTTTAAAGTTTCATTGTCTTCTAGAACCTTATTGAGCTCAACATCCCTGGAGATGTCATATCCACCGGAGGAGATAGCATCTAAATCGTCTTCTGAATCAGTGTCTGCTCCATCTAGAGTGTCAACAACTATTTCGCCTGAATATTTAGCTGACACTGAATATATGAACATGCAACCAACAACATATAAATCTACTTAAAAGATACTGATAACTTCCAGGTCATTACCTAGTTATTAAGGAAAAAAATTGCGGAATTATGGAAAGAGGACTTTCAAAATTAACAAATACAAAATTAACTATTACCATCTCCTTCATCGGTAGTTTGGATAGATTTCTTGGAAAGAAGCTCTCTAATAGCACATTCTATATACTTCAATTCCTCTATTGAAGCAATCTCCAACTCAACACCATGCAAGTTATTAAAGCGCATCTGCACCATAATAAAATGTATAGTTGATGGTCTTTTTTGTAAAGCATATTGTGTCTCTGTAATTCACTTTCTATGCTAGAAATTTATTTCTAACCTTTAATTCAGCAAGTATGTCTTCAGATGTCCTACCAGCTACAAATGTCACAAAAACATAGCCAAATTTCTCCTCGTACCTTAATCTCCATTCATGAAGTTCCTACAAATTTTAGCATAAACGTAACAACTATCATTGGTTAAATGCTATTTTTAGCACATGGATAGAACACATGATACGGGTGCAAATACTTCTAGTACACAGCGACGTGCTAGAGCGCCTCCACCTCCGCATTCCGGCAATGGTGCTCGACAATCCCGTGTTAATGCTATACCGTTTAGACCACCGCGTAATGAAGCACGGCTGGCTCCGTCAAGTGACATTGGGGACGCTCAAGCTCCTGCGGCAAATAAAAAGCATCCGGATTTACATGAAGTTGTAGATGACCATTCAAAAGATGAAGACTATGACCCGGAGGCGGATGAGGTCGAGTCATTCGATGACCATGTGGACGACTTATTTGCTGCACATGAAGTTGAATGCCAAGGCAATGCCAACAGCAAAAAAAGGACACCGATTATTGGGTTGTTGATGTCATAGGTATTCTTTTTATGCTTGTTTCTTAGAAAGTGTAATTACTCTTCTCCGTGCATTCTAATTCGCTTAGTAAACTAACATTTAAAGTTTGTTCCCTCTGTTAGAAAATGGTGTGACTTATTGTATGGAGCTGACTGTTAAGGAGGCATTAGCACTTCCTCCTGGAAAGAAGATCGTACTAAACCATAACAGAGAGTTGCAACAAGTTGGTCAGGCAGCGGGCCTATTGAGCAGGTTCTTGGGGATATTGGCGTCTGATTTTCAACAGTTACCAATTTGTGAAAAAAGTTGGAAGACAATGAGCAAGGCTTCCAAGGAGCATGCCTTTGACCAGTTTAAGGTAATGTTTAGTTTTTTTTTTATAAAGTAAGGCGTTACCAATGCTTAGTGTAAAATGCTTTTTTTTTATCTATTAAATGAACACTACAAAAAAAAGATTAAGATGCACACACATGATATCGACCATACAGATTTTTTATAGAATATCGCTAAATTTCTAATGACTTTTTTGTATAGTGTGAATTACAGTACATTATTATATAACTTAATCCCCAATTAATCCGGTCCTTCGTGTACAGCAATGTAACTAATAGTGGTAGTAATAATAATAACAATAATAATGAAAAAACTTATAAACCTCATGAGAATGTTAAAGTTGCTCCTATTATAAACAATTAGAGAGTGAGTAGCTATAGGTTATGATTTCCGGTTCAATGAAAATGTCAGGGGAAAATAAATATGGAACACATTTGCTCGTAGTTGATTCTGTTACCTTCCTAACTTTGAAATTTTGAATGTTTTGTGGTTTTAATTATTTGTTGAGAGATTATTTAATTATTTCCTAGCTATGGGGTTGCTATTTTTATGTGCTGCTATTCTCTATTAGTAGGTGGATTTCTTTAGTTTTCTATTTTTTTGTTTTAGTCTAGTAAATTAGAGAAGGATAGTGCATGTTGGGTTTCTTTTTGTTCACTTCTTTGAATTTTGTTGCCGAGAATCAATCATGTCTAATGATGTGTCTTTTGATAATATGTAAGTCTGTTTGAGGTGGTTAATTATTATATGTTTTCTTTATCTTACTATATTGGTCTGCTCTTCGTCAACCCTCCCGACCAAAAACCCCTTTCACATTTCAACTTTGTTATTGTAGTCTATGCTTGTAGAAAGCTATTATAAAAGAGATTCAGCCTAATTCCTTTAATAGGATTTGAAGGGTTCCTTTGCCAAAAAGTTCTAACAGATTGTATTAGTAACTAGAATCATTATTTAATGAAGTGATATATATTTGATCACTCCTAAGCTGGTCCAGCAAGGGGAATTCGGTTCATACTTTGAAGGTGATTAGGCATGCTTATATTGGAGGTGATTCTTGCTATTTATATGCTTATATTGGTTGTCAAACTTGCTTTTTGAACTTAGCCTTTAGGATAAAGTTTTCATGGTGGAAAGTTCTCAATCATATTTGTTTGTGTGTTGAGTTGATGAATCGTGTATATAGGTTCTTCTGTGATGTAGAATGGATTTAGAGTTAAAGTTAATGGTTACAATGACAGTGTGAAAGCACTGATGTCAATATCGTTATCATCTTTATTGTGTTATCTTATGATCTGAACTACTTGTAGCGAGTCTTCCATTATGAGGATGATGGAAGAGGAATCATAAAGCAGGGAATTGTACAAAGAATAGGAAGTTCTTGGAGGATATTTAGTTGATATTTCATTGTATTCGATTTTAAATCGTCATGAATTACTACTAAATATGCTGAATTTATTGTGATAGTGAAAAAACTACTACCAAAAAGTTCATCACCTTATCCTTTTCTAGGTTTCCTGAAGTTGTACATGCTTGACTTATAAAACTATTAAATGTGTAGTAATTTATCCCGATAACATTTATGTTTGTCATTTTGTGTGTAGGAGAAGTGTAAAAAAAATGTCATTAATCATTCAAAGCAACTGTACACACATACCGGAGGTTCTAAAATGATGGCAAGAAAGAGACACGAAGAAGTAATTAATTTAAATTCAGTTCCAGAATGGTGACGTATTTCTGGTAATATAGTGTTGTCTGTTTAATGATTGTCTGTTAATGATTGTTATAGGAGCTATGACAGGGAAGGCCTATTGGTAGAGGAGAGGGATGGACCATGAGTCATAAAAAAAAGGAATGGTTCGTATATGAATGAAGATGCGCGTCTGGTCGGGGTAAATCATGTTCTTTACTTTTTAAAATTTCTCTTTGCAATTACTACCGTTAAATTTAAATTAGTGTAAATCCAGATCTCACATGTTTGCAGAAAGCAATTGAACATATTGAGAGCCAAGACCCCTCCAGCAAGGAATTTTCACAGAATGATTCCCTTGCACAAGTGCTTGGAAAGGAGCACCCAGGAAGAGTTCGTAGACTCGATTTTGGTCCATGTCCTAGTCAGTGTTTTCGTAACATTACACAGTAGTCTGACTACGGTGTACAGATTGAGGAGTATCAGATGGAGATTATAAAACTTAAGGCGGAGGCAGCAGAACTTAAGGCGGAGTTAGCAGAACTCAAGACAGCAGCAGCAGAGAAAAAGGCAAAGAGATAGAGAATCGAGGCAGAGGCAGCAGAAGAGAAGGCAAAAATGCAGACTATGAGAAATTTGTTAAGATACATAATCCAGCAATAAGGAGTTAGTTTGCCACCTGAAATAGCTGTAGATTTGGATTCTTTGAGAAGTGCACCAACCTCATCCCATGCAAGATGATGTGCGGGCAGCTAATGATTTGAATTATGAATGTTGGAATCTGAATACTCTTTAATTTTTCACTGTCATAATGACTTTTGAGATATTTATTTTTAGTTTTTCATTTTGGTGACTTTATCTGTAGTTTACAGTCATCGATGCACTGAATTCAAATAACTATTATAATGATTCACTTTTGCATATATTTTTGTAAAGTTTCGTGTGCTGTAGTTTGATTGGCTGTTAGTTATTTTAATAAGTTAAAGCAACTGAGTGGAAAAACGTATAAAGAATAAAAGAATTGGCATATTTTAGTGTAAATTCGGGATTTTTTTTTTTAAAAAAAGTGTAACTCTACATTTGGCAACGGTTTTAAATCCGCTGCTATATCTTAACAGAATAATTCAACGGCTAACATTTTGCAACGGTTAACAACCACTGACATCTCTAAGCAGTTATATTCTTATGATTTTGTAGCGAAAAGAATCGCTGCAAAATTATACCGCTGCAAAATACCATTTAGCAGCAATTGTTCTAGCGGTTGCTATTAACCGCTGCAAACGGTTTAGCCGCATGCTATCTTTCAACGGATATCTCAACCGCTGCTATTTGCCAGATATGGTGTAGTGAGATGTTATTTGTGTTTGTTTTATTTTTTCTTAGGTCAATGTGATTAATTTATTTTCTGTACACTAAACAAAACACATCACATAAACAATTGGATAATAGCCCAATAATATTTAACCATCATCTTAATCATAATTTAGTTCTTTAAATTCAACATTACAAAATATTACTTTATATTATAATAATTTTATCTTTTTGTTATAATTTTTTTTAACAGAACATATTACAACATATTACAACAATTTCGTAACAAATTTTTGTTATAAAATTCTTTTATAATAAATTTGCTATTTTTGGTTACAAATTTTTTATTACAAATTCTATTTTTTCTTTTCGTAATAATATGTAAATCTTTCAACGAATTATGTTCAAATGATTAATCGGTAAAATTTTCTAACGGATTATATAAGAATCAAATAGAATCGAAATATAATTTTTTAATAATATCTTATTCAAGATAATTTATTTATGTAAATTTTGCCCCATAATTTTTGTATTTATTTTGTATATCATTGTATAGTGTAAAAACTATGAGATAATTAAAAAATAGAGATGAGGGCTGAGGCAGCTCTGGTTCTGTTCAGGCGCTAGAAATGAAAGGTTATACAGAAGGTAAAAAAGAAGGAAAATGAACGGTTGAAAGAAGGAAGAAAAAATTAGCAGAGAAAGAAAGGAAGAGAAAATCCGATGGATTGACAGCACAACCCCACTGACTGTCTTATGATTTCAGAGACCCTCGATTTGACATTTGACTTGTC
Source organism: Arachis ipaensis (assembly GCF_000816755.2). Classification (NCBI taxonomy): domain Eukaryota; kingdom Viridiplantae; phylum Streptophyta; class Magnoliopsida; order Fabales; family Fabaceae; genus Arachis; species Arachis ipaensis. The sequence goes on from NC_029786.2 coordinate 66,537,053, forward strand.
TTTTCACTATCTCCTCTCTCTCTTTCTCTCTCTATCTCGTTGTCCCTGTCTGCATATAATACTGAATACACGGTTGCACAATACACATACCTTTCAATTCAGCAGCTTTTGTTGCTTTCTTATACGTACCAATTATTGTTGTATTTTGGTCAAGTGCGTATGTATTTTTGTCCACACATTTCATTATTATTTATTATTATTATTATTCAAGATGCATGTGGCAGTCACTTACACATAATACAAACTTGCAGAACTATACAGCAAGAGAGCAATAAGCAACTGACGCTATTTGGTACTTAACAGCTAGTGATAATCATGGATAATTCTCAAATTATGAGGACTTAAAAGCCCCATGCATGCAATCAATACTTTTTTAGTAAATTCATTAAACTTTTACTTTTTATAATTTCTTTACATTAAATACCTCAATTAATTAAGAGTTGTCAACAAAATTCTTGATAAATAGAAAAATAGAGGGCCTCAATTTTCCTTTTTCAT
>NC_029786.2:66537754-66539373 GCF_000816755.2 Arachis ipaensis
TTTTCTAATGAAAATAAAATGTTTTTAAAATATTTTCGATTAAATTTTGTTATAAAAATCACTATAGCAACTATTATATATAGAAATGAACAATTTCCTTTTTTTTTTCTATTGAGAATATACACAGGACTTTCTTAATTCAATTATACATGCACGTTGATATCCTTTCACAAATTAGTTCATATGCTACGCTTATACACACTATTTCTAAGAAAGTATTTTCGGAAAAAAAGGTCGTGTTTATCGGAATTTATATTTTCAATTAGAGTAACTCTCCATATACAAGTAATTTTTAATACAAGTCATATAAGTTATTTATATTCACGCCATTTTATGGTTTTTTTGTGCCTCTTTTTCTTCTTTTTTCTTTCTCCGTGCTTCTTCTTCCTCTTCTTCTTTCTCCGTGTCTCTTTTTCTTCTTTTTCGTAATTTTTCTCTCTCGTTATCATTGTCATCAACACCACATCTTCCTCCCTCTTTTTTATTGAAATTTCTTTTCCTCTTTTCATTTTTTCTTTCTCTTTCATCAAAATCACCATAAAAATCGAAGAAACATTATTCAAAATACTGTTTTACTGTTCTTCTAGATTTTTTTCTAAATTGTCTCTGTCATGTGCCTCATCCTTAACCAGCAAAACATTAAAAGATTTCAAGAAGAAATATACTGTCTCTCCCTATATTGGGTGTATTTCTTAAATCCTTTGGGTGTATTTCTGTAATCCTTTGGGTGTATTTCTGTAATCGTTTGGTTTATTTCTGTAACTATTTGGGTGTATTTCTGTAATCCTTTGGATGTATTTCTATAATCGTTTGGGTGTATTTTTGTAATCGTTCGGGTGTATTTCTGAAATTCCATCATCTTTAAAACAATTTCAAAGCTTGATTTCAGAAACCATGAAAATCGAAAAAAACAGAAGGAGATCGAAGGCAAAGAGAGAACGCTTTTCCATACAAATCATACAAGTCATTTATATTCACGCTGTTTTCACGTTTTTTTTGTGCCTCTCTTTCTTCTTCTTCTTTCTCCGTGCTTCCTCTTCCTCTTCTTCTTCTTCCTTTTTCTCTGTGTCTCTTCTTCTTTTTTGTAAAAAAGGAAACGAAGATGAAACACGCGAAGATGGTTCAATAACGCGCGTGTTAGGCCCAACTTGTAAGACTTGTAAACAAAAATGACTTGTATGTATAGCACTCCTCCTTTTATGCATTAATCAAAATGGATGCTAATATTTAAAAGTAAAATTTTTTGTGCAATTATTTTTATATAAAATTAATAGTTAATAATTATTTGATAATTTGATATGTTTATTAAATTATTATTTAATATTTTTATTTGTTAACTTTACATAAAATAATTGTACCTAACATCTTTTTTATTTAAAACTAATTACTGTAGTCTTTTGGTGAATTAATTGATCGACTTGAATATTTGTGTCAGAAATCAGAGTGACACACATTATTATGAATCTCCCATAATCTCAACAATATGTCGATCGCAAAAGAAACAAGGTATATTTCCGGCCAAAGTTATTATCTGTTTCAAAAAATTCCAAAGAACTATTTTTATCTCTTATAATTTGAGTTTAATAATCCAATATATATTATATACTACGGTGACTATC
>NC_029786.2:66539398-66540923 GCF_000816755.2 Arachis ipaensis
TGATGACTTTAGTTTAAACTATATTTATATAATGACTATAGTCACCTTAAGATAAACATACTAAATTTCACTGTGTATATGATAACGACGGTTCCTTCCTCGGTCTCTGATCTATCAATTTGGTTTTTGCAAAATGATTAACACTTTATCAGTGAGTAGTTAACTACTTATACACTCATCAATGTTACTATATGTTAGACTATTAGTCTATTTGTTGCCTCACCACTCTTTGACTGTGCAACAAGTAATGTTGCACGCGTTGTTCTTGGCTTCTTATTTTAAGGTTGAATGTAGCACGTGAGATGCATCTTCTTCCATACCTAAACCAACTCAATTCAAAGTGGCCCAGGATTTTAAGTAGCTGTAGATAACGGTAATGTGATCAATCATCACAATATTATATTAAGATTATGCTTATTGTAAGTATTTCACATATTTCCGCGGTGATTATGTCCTCAGTATTTTAAATTTTGGTTCGCAACTACAATTGTAATTTGATATGATCAGAATTTATTATTTTTTTATTATTAATATTTAAAAATATAGAATAAAATATGTTGTTAAATTATTAAACTAAAAAAATTAAATTAATAGAATAAATAATGATAAAAAACAATAAATTTTAATACTCCTAATATTTTTTGCTCAACATTAGATTTACAACATTAGATTTACACTAACACTATGATGTCAGTTCGCGTAAATTGTAAACATATTAAGATTATCAAAACAGACTATATCGATATTGTGATTACACAGTAAACTGAATAAATTGTAATGACGGTAATTAATCCTGCTAGGTTTATATAAAAAATTAACTATTAAATTAGTTACTGATTTAATAGTTAATTTTTGTGTGTAAATAGTATTTTTACAACTCCAATACTTAAAAAATCAATCTCTTAAAGGAAAACAAAATAAATTTACACTACAACAGCCATTACTGTTTGTATCATGAACGTCGCAATTCTCATAATTAATATGTGATTCCAACAGCAATCTCAATTTAAAATTGGAATATCATTATAAATATAGGTCATTCAGCAAATCATCATCACATCTTAACGCAATGGCACCAACACAAACAGGTTAAATTTTGGCGTGTGGCATTGTGACTTTTGCATTTTATTGTCCCTGGAAGAATAAGAGGTTGGATGTATCTCCTTGGTGTTATTAGATAGATAAATTGTTACTGTTAATCTGAGTTAATTATATATATAAATATAATATGAGTTTGGATGCATTAGAGCTTGGTAGGTGGTTTACGATAAGTTGGGAAAATAATGAATCACAGGCATCCTATAAAGGAGAGATGGCTCTTCAACCTTTTTGTCTACTGACTAGTCTTTTCAAATTACTTTTATCAAATTTTCTTTACCTGAAACGCGAAGCTACTTGTGTCCATAGAACTGTTTGGCAAATGATGTAACGCTTCATTTATTATTACTGAAAGAAACTACTACAGGATCGGAGGAGAGATTACTCGTAATATATGTTAATCAAAGAGCCTTACGTGCCAGTATTT
>NC_029786.2:66541036-66541489 GCF_000816755.2 Arachis ipaensis
AGTTAAGCTAGGATATGATGTAAACCTAACAGAGAACATAGCAATATAGCATAGGATACTAACTAATTTCGTAGCCAACACATGATCTGTGAGTTACTGTTGAAGTCAAGGGCAGCATCAAAACAGTGAGCTATCATTGTCTGTTGAATAAATTTATATTGGGACTAGATTTGTCACATATTGAAGCTGCTTCATGAGGAACTTCATTGTCTTCTTCTTCTTCCTATCCGATTCCAAGCTGGTCATCAATGCCTAAATTAGTACACACAAATTCAATATCAGTTTTTGTGATTCAGTTCAACTGCTTATGAGACCCAAAAACCTATCACATTAGTATTTATTAGTTAGATTTTTTAAGTGTTTAATTAGGTTTTGAACTCTATAACTAATTATATACTTATTACATTTTATATTATTTAATTATTTTAATAGTAATTAAAAATAAAATAAACT
>NC_029786.2:66541555-66551653 GCF_000816755.2 Arachis ipaensis
TAATTTTAAACTACTTTTAAAAAAGAATTTTTGTTTAAAAAGAATTTTGGAAATAATTTTTCCATTGTCTCCTGAAGATTTTTGTTTTAAAGAAGATAATGATTACTATTGAGAATAAATACTTTGGGTATAAAAGAAAAAAAAAAAACTCCACATGACATATATATATTGAGCTAGTTAAGTCACTTCACAAAATAATTGATTGATATCGTTCTTCTAGTACATTCTCTCCTCTCTTAAGTTAAGAGACAAACGGAATTGGTAATACAGGTGGAGTGTTTGACTATTTAAGCACTTGGATGGTTTACAAAGCAAGACACACGTTCAAGTTGACCTTTGACTCTCGTGACTAAACACTAATATAATACGTGCAATCCATTACAACATATATTTTTTCTCTCTCTAAATATTTCAATGTATGTCCTTTATGTGAAATTAATTTGATCTCTGTGCATAAGCATAAGAGTCATTTTTTTTATAAATAAACAATAAAAGCTCCACAAAAGTAGAAACTCATAAATGTTTTATAATAAAAAAATATTTTTCTTCATGTTGATATTAATGTTAAAAAAGTTATGTAAATTATAATTATCTATAAAAAGAAAGTAATATTAAGAAAAAATTGTGACATATAATGGTATTTGGTAAGATGGGGGTATTAGATATTATGATGTTGGGAAATGATAGGAATTCCACATATAGGAAAGTGGTTGAAACTTGAAACTCATATTGAAGTCTGGTGGAATGTGTGTAAAGTCAAATATATATTTTCCAAAATGAAATTTGTCATAGATTCATATATGATGTATTGTATATCATTGTATGTGATGGTGGAGTATTGTTGGAGTCAGCTCAAAAAGCCTTTTCATCCATTACCAAAAATTTTATTCTCTCATAATAATATCACATTCCACCACACCAAAATAAATCCTCTTCTCTCTGATCTCCCTTCATTATTCTCTCAAAAAGAAGAAGCAATCAATTGTTTTTTTCCTCCTAATACCATCTCTTTCACACAAAAAAAGGACCCTGATTTTGGGTTTGAGGTGGAGAATTTCTTGTTTCTTCTTCAATGAGTAGAGGTTGGGCAAATTTTGACTTAGGTGATGAAATGATATATAGACTTTGGGGATGAAAGCGGAGGAACACACGTTAGGATTTGACAGTGCGGTTTTGTCTGCATCACATGGACTCTAATAGCCATAGATTCTCTATATTGTTCGTCATGAAAATTATTGCACTTTGACGTATCTCACAAATCACAAATATAACCACTCTTGAATGGAAAACTTTTTTGGTTTATTTTTGTAGCACATTTAATACATATTTATGCATATATATAAAAGTAGATAATATTTCTAGTCCTTGACCATTTGTGCATAGGATAATATATTTCTCTACAGTTGAAAATTCTTAATTAATTTTCTATCATCTTTAAACTAGTAGCTTGAATGATTGAGGACGGATTAAAAATTTTTGAACTATAAAAATGTACTTTATTTTTCAAATATATATGGCTGATTAGAAATTGACAATGATATTTACTCTAAATATAATCATTTATTCATGACAGTTGGGAGTTGTGATATTTTGCTCGATAAAATATAGTTACGAGTTATGATAATGAGCTGTGTTAAAATCCTTGATGTTAACATCATGTAATTTCTTTGTTTTAAACCTATCTTATAACATTTTAACGGATTAATAGAATTCAATTTAAAACAATATCCCCTAACTTTATTAAAATTTAATAAACCTCAATTTGCCCAAAAATTCTTAATTTTACAATTTGCCCCCAATATATAACACCCTAACTTTCAGCACGTTATGATCGTACTAAAAGTGAGGCGTTACTGACCTGTTTTTCATATTTACTATTTAATAATGAGCCTTTAGTTCGATTTCGCATTTCAATTTTTAAGAAAAGCCGAAAAGTTTTGTTTTTATTAATTAAAATCATATATAAAAAATCTCCAAGCAATACTAGTCACATAATTAGTAAGAATAATAAACATCATACAAAAGAATTCAAATCAAACTCAGATACAACTCCTATCCGTCTGTATAAAATAAAATCTTAACTAACAAAGGCGAGAGAATTTTATAAAAGCAACTCAACTCATAACTTAACTCAAATAAAACTAATAACCGTCCGCAGCTTCAAACTGAGTCTTTGAACCTGTGTCACTGAAAGGGTGGGAGATTTTGGAGTGAGAACAAACCACGAGTTCTCAGTAGGGAATGGGAATGCCGTAAGAGTAATGAAATAAAATGCAAATAATTAACTTTACTCAATAAAATTATATTTTTGTCAAACCTTTTGAAAATACCTTTTACTATTGCTTTATATAATTAATTACCTTCTTTAAATTTCTGAACTTAAGACAAATCTCAATCACAACCTCAGTTCTCAGTTACCTCAATACACAAACTAATAGCACAGGAAACAGATCAACACACAAACAAATAACAATAAGACAAACAGCACAATCACAGAGAGACAAGATAAGCAAATACAATCAAATGCAAATGTACAAACAATGATGATGCATGTCTATCCCTAACGCAGGCCATGAGCTCATGTATCGGTTGCCTACCCGCTCCCGACATTACCCGGGCACAAGTCCCAGATATGGCTTTCCAGATGCATACAGTATGCTTATAAGTCGTACAGCTAGGCCGCATACAATGTGACTTTCCAAATCAATAAGCGTACATCTGGAAAACAGTTCTCAGTGTGTGGGCGTCCCACTTTACATTTGGCACTAAGGCCCAAACAATGTCACATCTGCTCTCCTGTGGCAGTCATTTCATTAATTAATATATTCCTTTAATCTTTGTTCTCTGCTCTCCTATGGCAGAGATCTTTTTAGTTAATATATTCTTTAATCTTTATTCTCTGCTCTCTTGTGGCAGAGATTCCTTTAATTATCTTTTTTTTTTCTTTACTTTTCGTTCTTCTTCTTCTTTTCTTTCTTATCAAACCAAACTCAAAACATAACTTAAAGCAAAATCCCTTCTCAAAAGATTGAGTTTAAAACATTATACTTTTCTTAATAAATCGGTTTGAAAACAAAACTCTTTTTGTAATAAATCGAAATCAAGTAATATTCTTAAATTAGATTTGCTTTTAAATAACACTTTAAATCTTAGAGTTTTATAAAAATTTGGCAGCATTTCCTCTAAAATCCGGGCTTTGCCACCCTTCAAGGGTCCCAACCTAATCACCTTTCAAACCCTTTTCAAAACATTTCCAAGTAACAAATCATTTTCAATAGGGAAATGTTAGGGGGACAATGGTTTTAGTGAACAATATGAACAACGGGCCCGAAACTAGCCCAATTAGTTTACTAACATAGGTATACTGGTAAACACCCACTTTCCCTAAATCCTAATTTTAATTAGGGATAAGTACGATTTTGGTCCCTCACGTTTAGGGTCAGAATCGAAATCGTCCCTTGTGTATATTTTGATTTAAAATTATCCTTAACGTGTTTTTTTTGTATTAAAATCGTCCTTTTAAATTTTTTTGGACAAAAATGCCCTCCACTACCATCATCACCTTTACCTCTATCACCACCAGCACTTTTACTCCCACCACCACCACCACCAGCACCTTTACCAAAATTCTTTTTAAAAAAGGACGATTTTAATACAAAAAAACACGTTAAGGATGATTTTAAATCAAAATATACACGAGGGACGATTTCGATTCTGACCCTCAACATGAAGGACCAAAATCGTACTTATCCCTTTTAATTATCTTAATTACTTCCATCGTAATCACCCCATCCACTCCCCCCTTGTTTGACCCAACAGTAAAAGCCTTTCCCCTTCCCTACATTTTGAACACCATTCCGGAAAGAAAACACTAGCCTTCCCTCATAGCCATTTGAAACGGCATTGACGAAGGGAGACCTTCCCACATCAGTCGCTTCTTTTTCGCTGAAACCCGTCCACCCACCGAACCGACCATCCACCGGCGCCTCCATTGTGAAGACGTGAAGCAGAAGGCGAGCATCCGTGGCCCCGTCGTGTGGAAGTTGCCCAGAAAATCACCGGCGTTGTCCTTTTCCCGACAATCCCCGTAGGTTATACCCCTTGCATGTTCGCATCGCTTGGAGTCATTCTCGGAAACAACAAGAGAGGCCGTGGGCTATTTTTCCCTTCCCAGAGTGAAGGTCGGTAACCCGATAATAGGTAATTGAATGTTTAGATGGTCATAATTACTTTTATGTTTTGGTTGCATAGAATGGTTTTGCTGGTTGCGCAAATTTCTGGCCCTGTTTGAGTTCTCCTAGTGTTTGTGAACATATGGAAGTTGAAAGGAATAATGACACGTACATGTTTCTGAGCATCCAGGTTTTTGCGTCTTGTTTTTTAATGAGTTACTGTATTTGGGTTTGTTTTACCTCTGGGTAAGTAGTAAGTCAGCAATTCGTGTGAAGCACGTGCTATGAATATGTTGATTTGGGAGTTGTTTAACGAATCTAAATCTTATGGTCATTTTTATACATGAATGGATGGTTGAATATCACATGGTTGATTTTCAGTTTATTTTTTTTAAATTAAAGTATGGATAGTAATATCACATGGTTCATGGATCTTTGTATTAAAGCAAACATGTTTGAAATTTGATGGAGCATGGGCTTGATATTTGAGTAGTTAATTATTTATATGTTTCTGGTTCATTTGATTGACCTTTAATTTCTATAAATGAGGGATGTTCAATGTTGTAAGAAAAGATGGATGAAAAAATGTTACATGATCTACATCATTTAGGTAGCAATTTATGATGTTGCAAATCAAGGGAGCCTACCAAGTTAGTTATATTAGAACTTGTTTTAGTGACTTACGTAATTAGAAGTTTAATTTCTAACAGCTATGCTTCCAAGGACCTTGTTTAACTTTTTTTTAACTGCCTATGTACTCTTACTGCACATGACTGTGGGTGTTAAGCTGTTCATTTTGATATGATTTTTTTAAATTAAAGCATGGATAGTAATATCACATGGTTCATGGAATCTTCGATTAAAGCAAACATGTTTCGAATTTGATGGAGCCTCGGCTTGATATTTTAGTATTCTTTTGCTTTATCTGTATCTGGTTCATTTGATTGACCTTTAATTTTTATAAATGAAGGATGTTCAATTTTGTAAGAAAAGATGGATGAGAAAAAATGTGACATGGTCTACATCATTTAGGTAGCAATTTCTGATGTTGCAAATCTCTGGAGCCTAGCAAGCTAGTTATATTAGGACTTGTGTTGGTGACTTAGGTAATTAGAAGTTCAATTTTTTACAGGTATGCTTCCATGGATCTTGTTTAACTTGATTTTTTTTAACTGCCTATGTACTCTTATTGCACATGACTGTGGGTGTTATGCTGTTGATTTGCACATTTTTTTTTTAAATTACAGCATGGATAGTAATATCACACGGTTCATGGATACTTGGATTAAAGCAAAACATGTTTAAAATTTAATGAAGCCTGGGCTTGAGATTTTAGTAGTGAATTCTTATCTGTTTCTGGTTCGTTTGAGTGACCTTTAATTTCTATAAATGACGGATGTTCAATTGTGTTAGAAAATATGGATAAAAAAATGTTACATTCTCTACATCATTTAGGTAGTAATTTCTGATGTTGCAAATCTATGGAGCCTAGCAAGTTGGTTATAGTTGGACTTATTTTTGTTACTTACGTAATTAGAAATTCAATTTGTAACAGCTATGCTTCCTAGTACCTTGCTTAGCTTGATTTTTTTTAACTGTCTTGGTACTCTTAATCTACACGATTGTCCGTGTTATGCTGTTGATGTTCATTTTTTTTAAATTAAAGCATGGATAGTAATATCACATGGTTCATGGATCCTTGTATTAAAGCAAACATGTTTGAAATTTGATGGAGCATGGGCTTGATATTTTAGTAGTTAATTCTTTATCTGTTTTTGGTTCACTTGATTGACCTTTAATTTCTATAAATGACGGATGTTCAATGTTGTAAGAAAAGATGGATGAAAAAATGTTACATGATCTACATCATTTAGGTAGCAATTTCTGATGTTGCAAATCTATGGAGCCTACCAAGATGGTTATATTAGTACTTGTTTTGGTGACTTAGGTAATTAGAAGTTTAATTTCTAACAGCTATGCTTCCAAGGACCTTGTTTAACTTGTATTTTTTTTAACGGCCTATGTACTTTCACTGCACACAACTGTGGGTTTTATGCTGTTCATTTTGATATGATTTGTTTTTGTAAATTAAAGCATGGATAGTTGATGAGCGGATATTTTATACGCTTTTTGGGGATAATTTCATATAGTTTTGAGTATGTTTTAGTTAGTTTTTAGTTTATTTCCAGTAGTTTTTAGGAAAAATTCATGTTTCTGGACTTTACTATGAGTTGTGTGTTTTTCTGTAATTTCAGGTATTTTTCTGGCTGAAATTGAAGGAGCTGAGCAAAAATCTGATTCAGGCTGAAAACGGACTACTGATGCTGTTGGATTCTGACCTCCCTGCACTCAAAGTGGATTTTCTGGAGCTACAGAACTCGAAATGGCGTGCTTCCAATTGCGTTGGAAATTAGACATCCAGGGCTTTCCGGCAATATATAATAGTCCATACTTTGCACAAGAATTGACGACGTAAACTGTAATAATTTTTCTATTAAATCCTGTGCCAAACTTTAAGTTTGGTGTTTTCAAAAATAATCTTTCTTAAAAATTTTTGAAGGTCCCATAACTCATTTGGCTAGAACATTAATTTGATTGGGTTAGAATCTTTTATACTCTTTTCAAAACCTTCTTTTTCAAAAATATTTTTTTTAAATCTTGTGCCAAACTTTAAGTTTGGTGTTTTCTTGTTGATTCCCCTTTGATTTTCGAAAATTTTGGTTTGGTTTTCTAAAAATTTGATGGAGCTTGGGCTTGAGATTTTAGTAGTGAATTCTTTATCTGTTTCTGTTTCATTTGATTGACCTTTAATTTCTATAAATGACGGATGTTCAATTTTGTAAGAAAAGATGGATGCAATAATGTCATGGCTTTTAGCGGTGGCTTATGTAGATATGAGTAAAATTGGTTGTAAATACTATAGTTGCATAATGTTTTGTGTTTACATAGCTATGAATATATTATTATCGTTATTGGATGTTGTTGAGACTCGTTTTAAAATTTAAATAACAATTCATAGTTATACAGAAACAAATTTTGTTTCCGCATAAAATTTTGATAAAAATGCGACGGGACTATTATACTATATGAAGGTAAAAAATTTTAGATTTTTGAGCTGAGCTACAGCATTTATGAAGGAATTTTTTCCTGTTAATAATTTCTAGTGATAATAATATTAAGCAATTGTGACCAGGAATTGCATTGGTTCATTCTGTAATCGAAAGGCAAATTTCATAACTCATTCCTATCTATGGAGCCAGTTATGACCGATGCCATGTTATTTGCTGTTTACTTGAATTGCGGAGGATATCCTGTTGTTCTGCTATTGATTTTGATTTTTTTATTCTTAAATTACAACATGCACTACAAGAAAAAGGCGTTATTGTAACAAAAAATATTGTTACAAAACATCAAAATTTTGAAATAAAAGTTTTTTGTAACAAAAAAAGGGTCTATTGCAGTAAGTCCCATTACAAAAAGTTTTTCTAACGAAAAATGGAACTATTACAATTCAGTACCATATTTTGTAACAATTTTTTCTGATACAAAAAACCAAAAACCGTTACAAAAGTGATAACAAATTTTGATTTTGAAGGTATTTTTCGTGATAGTCAATTTTTTTCCTATCAAAAAATTTTGTTACAAAATGTAACATGATTTTGTAACAATTTTTTTCTTTAGTTACGAAAGCAAGTTAATTATTTTGTAACTTTTTTTATTACAAATTACATGCATAATTTACGAAATTATTTTTTAAATTAACTAATATATTAACGATTTTAATAAACAAGTTTACATGTATATAATATGCAAAAACATACATAAGTCAAACAAGATCCTTTTAGCTAAAATTGTCTTGAAACAAAATAACATTAGCTAGTGAGTACATTGATTAGTTCAACCAAAACATAAAATTTCTAACATAAAAGTTCAACCAAAACATAAAAGTTCAACCAAAACATAAAAGTTCTAACATAGATTTGTGTCTCTATGCATCAAAATATTCTTGAGCCCTCAAGGTAGCATATGGTCACCATTTCAGCACTCCTATAAATAAGAAAAACCGAAACAAAAAAGTTAGAAACAAGATATAACACTAATTATAATTTTTCCACTAAGTTTTTTCCACTAACTTACAGGAATGGTGATTAATTTGCCTTCAGGGCTCCACACAGCCTGCAAGTTTTTCCTTTCCTTTTGCAAAGAATGCAAATCTCTCTTGTACTTCCCCAATCTCAATCTATGCTGCACCAACAGAAAATTCAATATAGTATTAAGCTTATATTCTATCCTTTAACTCCCCTCCTTATAAACTCCCATATACCGCATATTACAGTAATTTATCCCTCAAGAAACCCAGTCCAACATTTTTCCACCAAAAAAAATAGATAAACCCAATCATAACATTACAAAAATTCTGCTCCATGACACCATGAACACAAGATCAAACATGCAAAATAACATAATGTAAACTCTAATAATGCTTTTCATGCTTTTACACTCACAAAGTTCCATACAAAGAAAGTGAGATTCATGTCAAAACACCAAATTATAGCATAAAAGACAAAGCACCATATCTCTTTTACTTTATTTGGCATTTTTAGTTCTAGCCATGTTTCAAAACATGACAAAGCATTTCCTAACCATAGCCACACCAGACTTTTTCTCCTTCAACGCTGCTCCCAAAATACTCTATGAAATCTTGCATCTGAAAAAAGAGACAGTGGACAGTTTTTATGACCTCTCCACACAAAACACAATTTGAGAACTCTTCCAAAATAATGTCAAGTCTAGCCAACTTTTTCCTTGTACTGAATTTTTCATGCAAAACAAAATATATATACTAGACTTTATTCAAAGTTAAAAATATGTAGATAAATTAGGGACAAGATGTGAAAGCTTCATAGTGCACACTTAATAAAGGAAAAGAAATCTAAGAAACACACAAGTCAACATGTTTGCAATATCAAAGTCCTTTCAGATAAACAAATAATGTAAATCATCCCCCTCCCTCAAACAAAAGCTCTTTATCACTTGGTGCAAAGCAGCCAAAGTAATGTTCACTATTCATCATCAGTAATAAACTCATTCTTCAGAATGGCATGAATTAGAGCTTGCAGCCAAAAAGTTCAGAAGAAATCAAAGTTATGGTCTTTAAATCACAAAAGAAATTTCATCCCCAAAAATTAAAAATAATAAGAAACTTGATATTAAAATGGAAAAGAAAGGGTTATTGGCGTTTACACACTCAAAGGCTGCTTTTCCCTGCTGGCGCAGAGACGGCATCACGGCTTCGACGACGGCGGTTGGGCGGTGGCGGAGCCTCGGCGACAACGGTCTCATCCTTCGCGGCACGGTTTCTCTATCACGGTGTCTCCTCTCTCAACGGCGCTCTCTCCCCTAGCTCGGCAAGACAGCGGCAAAACGGGAAGCTCCTTGCATGCGGCAGTCTGGTGGCTTGAACAACGACGATGGTGGCTGGGCGCAACGACGACTCCTCTAACAGCAGGCTCGCGACAGGCACGACGCGCGCTCTCTCTCTCTCCTTGGCACTTGCCCGACGGCGCCTTCTCTCCTCTGGGTGTGACACGACGGCGCGGCGACAGTGATGTCCGCCGGCGTCATCCTCCCCTCCTTCCCCCTCTCCTTGTCTTCTTTCTCTTTCCCAGTTTTCCCTATTTCTGTTTCTCTTTCTCTTACTTTTCTTTTCGCTGGGCAAATGTGTTTTGGGAAGGGGGGGTTGGCGGCTAGGTTTAAGGGGTGGAGTGAGAGAGAGTTGTATTAGGGTTAATGTTTAGATAATTTAAGTATTTTTAATAAAAATGGGGGTAGTATAGTAATTAAAAATTAATTTTAATTTAATAATAATTATATAAAAATATTATTTAACTATAAAATCTCAAAGTATTTTTAAATAAATACACTA